>NC_056731.1:1090134522-1090194522 GCF_019279795.1 Protopterus annectens | reverse complement strand
TTTATTGGAGCCATGCAATTGCCTAATGTACAGGGGGCTTTGTTGGCTGTAAATTTCCTATTTCCCATCCAGCTTGCCTGATTTTTCTTAAAAAGGGCCAATGAGGTGCTCTGTTTGACATGAATGGCCAGCTTTTTCCAGAGTATAGGAAGTCTCTGGGACAGGAACCTATCCATCCAGCAAGTTCTGTTTATTGTGGTGACAAGTTTAAAGTTCCTGGAGCATGTGGCCCAAAAGGATTGGGATTTTTCAAAGTGTAGCATGTACAACAGCTCTGGGTTTGACATGGCTTTGTATGCTAGGCAGTGATCGCTTCTGAGAAGGCGATATGCAGCAGAGTAGAGCTGGAGTTTCATAACATGGTCTGCATAGGGCAACTGTTTGAGGTCAGTGATCCTCTTTGTGAGGTATTTCTGTGGTCTTTCCAGTTGCTGCACATGTCTTATGAGGTACATCCCAAATGGGGCTTTGTACTCTATAACAGGTCTAATGAGGGCTGAGTAGAGGGGGACAGTTACCTCTTTTTTTCTGGATGAGAAACCTTTTGTGATGAGGTGTGCCACATAGAAGCACTTCCTGACCACTGTGGTGATGTGGTTGTCAAAGGAGAGACTACTTTCTACCTGTGTCCTTTGGTCACATATCACACTTTCAGTGTTGAGAGGACTACCACCTATGTGGCAGTTCATTGTCACAGTGTTTTTCCCAAAGGGGATGACAATGAATTTTCTGGCATTGAGTTTGAGGCCGTGGCTTTGATACCAGGCATCTGTCTCAGTGAGGCCCTTTTGTAGAATGTCCACATCCTTAGTGAATTCAATAATGGTGCCCACTTTGCAGTTGTCTGTGAACTTTGTTAACCATAAGCCCTCTGTGTTAGCTTTGACTTCGGAGAAGTAGATGCTGAACTGGAGGGGACCCAAGACTGAACCCTGCGGTACTCCACTTGTCACTGGTCTGGAGACGGATTTGGAATTGGCCACTTTCATGGTGTGGGTTCTGTCAGTGAGCCAGATGGCCACCCATCATGTAACATAGGGTTATTTTGCCCAGTTTCATGAGTTTATCAATGATACCAGAGTAGGGGTGGTGTCAAAGGCCTTGGAGAGGTGTAAATAAGCCTGTGTGAACCACCTTACCCTCATACATGGCTTTGATGACTGCTTCAAAGAAGTTAATCAGGTTTAGGAGATATGATCTACCTTTCACAAACCCAAACTGTGTGGGGTCCAGAGTTTGCAAGTTACCTATGTCTTTGTTTATAAGTTCCATGATAATACGTTCCATGGCCTTGCAGATCAGACTGGTCAAACTGATGGGTCGGTAGTTCCCTGGGTCCGTGGTGGATGCCCCCTTGTGGAGTGCAATCACTGTAGCTGTGCACCATTCAGTAGGCACAAAGCCTGTAGTGAGGCTATGACTGAACATGGTACTTACGTGGGGTGCCAGTTCATTTTGTAGTTTGTGCAGAACACAGCCTGAGATGTTGTCAGGTCCCATGGATGCTGTATTCTTGGCTTTGGTGAGTGCATTTTCTACCTATGTGGCTGTGATTACAGGGACTTGGCATTCATCTAGTATAGAGATGGGCCCTTTCTGGGGTGAGAGAGGGGTGAAATTTGCACTGAACCTGTCTGCCAGGATTTTGGAAATATCAGCTGGCTCTGTATGTTTAGTGCCATTGTGGTGTACTCTGAGCAGATCTGAGTGTTGCCATTGAGATTTTTGACATAGCTATAGAATGCCTTGTGGTTGTCTTTAGAGTCTGTGGCAATTTTGTTCTCATAATTAACTTTGGAGTATTTTATGAGGGATCTCAGCTTCTTACTGAGGCTGACAAGGGAGTTTTTCCAATTTGGGGATTTTACTCTTTTTTGCAACAGTTTCTTCCTTCTTTTGTAGAGTTTGTTAAAGGGAGGGAACCACCAGATTGGGTTGTTTTTTTGGAGGCTAGCATCTTGATTCTATTTGGGATGGCATGGTCCATGCACTCGTGTATGTGTTCATACAGTGCATTGATGTAGGGTTCAGCAGTCATACTACTACTTTCCGTCTGCATGGGTGTGGTGAAGTTAGCCACTTCTGTCTTAAGAAGCATGAAGTTGGCTTTGGAGAAGTTTTTTATGGTGGTTTCCTTAATAGGGGGTGGGGGAAGGATGTGGATGTCTAGGGTGATTAGCTTATGGTCAGATTTGACCAACAAGGGGGCTGAACTCTGGTGTGGAGCACCGGTTACCCATTTTGGTAATGACCAGGTCTAGAATATTGCTGCCCCTGGTGGGGGTCTGGATCAGTTGATCCAGGGCATTGGAATTTATGAATTCCAAAAATCGTTGTGCAAATGTGTTGGTACATGAGTAGTTTTCCCAGTCTATGGCAAGGTAGTTGAAGTCCCCCAGTATAAGGATGTTGGTTTGTACTTTAATATTTTCCAGTATGCTAAGAAAAGTGGAGTGGGAGTCTTGGGGTATGGTGGGGGATCTGTAGAAAGCTACATTCTGGATTGCAGTCTTGCCCAGTGTTAGCTGCACCTCAAGAATTTTGGATGCATTATGTTGGGCAATTAGCCTGGAGGTGTGGATATCCTTGGTGAATATGTGCAAGCCTCCACCTCTGGTGTTTCAGTCCAGGTTAGACGGCTGAAAGGTGTGGCATGAATTGTAGCCTGGTATTTGTAGGGGTGCTCTCTAGAGCCTTGAACCAGGTCTCTGTCAGTGCACAGACGTTGATGTTCTCCATTTTAAGGAGTGCCTTGAGGGAGTACATTTTGAGGTTTAGACTTCTAACACTGAGTAGCACTACCCTCAGATTTTGCTTGCTTGTTCCTGTTACGGTGGTGATTTTGTCATTGAACCTTGCCTAAAAAGGCACTATAGGAGTGGCAAGAGCCTTTAGCCAGTATCCAGAAACTCAGGGGCAACAGGTGCAGGCCATCTCTTGCAAAGCATCATGGCCTGTTGATCATGTTATCCCAGGCGGACAGATACTGTATCCCCTTAGAATGACACTAGAAGTTTAGCAAATTGTTGACGTCAATCATTTGTCCTTGTACTGAGGTATCATTCTGGGTGATGGCAGGATGCTACTCAGGGCTAGGGTCATACCTGCCTGGGTTACAAGATCCAGGAACTCCTCCATGTCTCTTTTCATGTAGTCCAGGGAGATATGTCTCAAGTCGTTCACTCCAACATGAACAATGACAGAGTCATATTTGTACTTGTTCTGGAGTGACCTGAGTTCGTGGGTTATGTGGCGGATCCTGGCACCTGACAGGCAACTGACTGCAATCTTCTTCTTGTTTAGTCTGGTGAGTGGGACATCCGTGTGCCTGACTATAGAGTCACCTATGGCTAGTGTGCTAGGTATGTTGTTTTGCCTTAGGGGCTGAGGTTGAGTGGCACACTGGTTATGTGAGTTATGCATCACTTGGGTTGTGTTGAGTGGTGTTGGTTGTTTGCATTTCAGCTTCGGTGGTCTCTGCTGTTTGGGCAGATTTATTTTAAGAACCTCCATGAATGTAGGTGTGTGTTTCATGTTACTATGTGTGGGTGTAGATTTTAAAGGATTATGTGTTTTGTGTGGTGTGGTGCGAGTGTTTAGCTTCTCATCTTGACCGGCTAGTCCAGTCTTGGCTGGAGAGAGCTTGGCTTCAAATTTGGCTTTATAAGTGCATCTTTCACAGGTTGTAGTGTTAGGTGGTAGGAGGAGAGGGTTGTCTGTGTATATGAGGCAATTGCTACATTACGTCAGGATGCCCAGATTTACCAGGTGGACAGGAGAAAACACTGGGAGCTGATCCTTGGACATGCCTGGACAGGTGCTTATTTATTTAAGTACTAACTGTTTCTTCTTACTTGGTAAGGAAAGTTGAGTGCTGTAACAATTTATGGTCTATCTAGTGCTTACAACAGTTTCTAAGCAAGCGCTGAGCTACAAGGAACAGGTTTGAGTGTTTAAAAACTGAACTGTCTAGTTCTAACGGAAAATTTAAAGAACAGACTTCCTGGTGCCGGCGCCGGTAATAGTTTAACCCTGGAGTTTTTAAACAGAAAGATGAAAGAGATAGAAATAGCACAAAATGGCCAATAAAAATACAAGTTCTGAGCTGAAACCACTCCTCCAGCGACAGATAAGCTGCTCAAGGCTCGCCACTCTCACTGATGAACAGAGAAGCTTCCTTCTATCTTAATAAGATCTGGGCAACACTTTTTTTGTTTTAAATTAAAACAAATGCAGTAATACAAACACTTTCAAGGCAGAATATGGCCATCGCACTTGAGTGTGTAGTCCAAAACAGTTAAACAATTTAAAAAAATCACTAGGGACCTGCAGCAACTGGAAAGGCCACAAAAGTACCTCACAATGAGGATCCTAGGCCTTAAACACTTGCCCTATATGGACAGACTCAAAAAAACTCCAACTATTCTCTATCTCATATCGCTTACTTAGAGGTGATCTCTGCTTGACTTACAAAGCCATGTCTGACCCAGCTCTGTTAGAAATGCTACATCTAAAGAAATCCCAATCTCTCCACACCACACACTCCAGAGACCTCAACCTCATTATCACAATCAACAGAATGTGGTGAAGGAACAGGTTCATAATGCAGAGGCTGGCCATGCTATGGAATAGACTTCCCATACATGTCAAACAGCTCCTCACTGGCCCTCTTCAAGAGAAATCTTGATGAGTGGATGGGCAATAGAAAATTCACCCCGGGGATCACTCCAGTGTCTCTACTCAACAGAGGCACTTGGAACTAAGATGGCACGACGCCAGGGTAATCCTTCGGCTAGGCTTGTAAAGGCTCCAGGGCCATTAGCCTAGAACACACCTGTGAACCTATGAACGTGTAAGAGTAAGGGGACTAAAACTGAACCTTGTGGTACTCCACAATCCAGAGGGCATGAGGAAGAAAACTGATCACAGAACAGACCTTTTGGGACTGGCCTGTAAGACAGGAAATAGACCACTCTTGTACTACCATAGCATAAATACTAGGTTTGTGAAGAGTCTATTAGAATGCTGTGGTTCACAAGTACCAAATCAGAATCAGAATCACATTTATTGGCCAAGTATGCACAAATACAAGGAATTTGACTCCAGTTTCAGTGACTGTTCAAGTATGAATTACATAAATGACATACATACAACTATTAAGAACAAGACAGACGACATACATGTAACTATTAAGAACAAGACAAAAAAGTAAAAATATGCATATACATAAATGGTGCAAAGTGCAACTTAGTGCAAGAAATACTGAAATAAACTCTGAAAGAAACAAGTATTAACAATTTGTAAACAATAATGAAGAATCCTCAAAGGCTTGGGAAAAAGAATATCCCAACCTAATAAGCTGAGTTAACCGTTTATGAACTGGATGACCTGTGAAAAAAAAAACTGTTGTTATATCTGCTTGTTTTGGTGTGCATTAATCTATTGACAAAACACAAGCACCCGCACGTACAGATGTGCACAGACCAAACCAAAGGCAATAACTGAGAAAACAAAAAAGGTCCAGCACAAAGAGGGTGATAACTCAAAAATATTTAATTATGGTAGCTCAAAAGACAAACAGCATACCAGTTTCGGCAACAGCCTTCCTCAGTGCTTCATAACAATCAAAATTTACCTGACCCTTAAATAGGCAACATCATTAGCATTCAAGAATATTATCGGTTGGTTAAACAACTAAGACAACTCATTAAGGCCAGGTTTGAACAAACCCTCCAGCCGAGTAATCCAACCTGATTCTTTATTGTTTAATATAGTGTGCCAACCAACTTTAGAAAAACTCTGACCCTGGACCTTATCAATAACTGTGAATGTAAACTTGGCTGTTTTATGAATTAAGGTGTGCTTATACAAAGCATTTGTGGCTCTTCTGTTCCTGATCTCACTGAGGTGTTTGAAAATCTGAAGCCTCAATGTTCTGGATGTTTGTCATACATAAAACGCCAAACAAGAAAAGGCAGCCAAATAAACAATCCATTCAGTACTACAATTTCCAAAACATAAAATATCATAGACTTTGGGGGTATTGGAACTGGTGAATGTCTTGGTACCTATGTGTGTGTGTGTGTGTGTGTGTGTGTGTGTGTGTGTGTGTGTGTGTGTGTGTGTGTGTGTGTGTGTATGTGTGTGTTTCTGTCTGTTTGTATGCATGAATGAGAATGTGATTGTTAGGGGATAGGTGTAGTGTTTGTGTATCTATGCATAATGAATGTCTAAGCTGTGCTGTGGTAGTATTATGGAAAGGGCTTTTTTAATGTAAGCTACATGCTAGGATTTGGGATACAGGCAGGGTTAAATTTAGCATGCATTACTAAGGTGGAGCGGGGGGGGGGTGGAGCAAAGTAATATGTATAGCCAATGAAGAACTAAGCAATGGTAAAAATACTAAAATGCTATAAAAATGCTCAGAGATGTGGCAAACAGTGTAAGCAGCATACAGTAATGGCAGCAATGCGCTACATTTACTCTATTGCCTGGGTAGTGTACCTGACTCCTCTTGCATGTTATCTTGTTTGCCTCATTTTCTTTTTCTACTGCAAAACAATAACACATTAATAAACACAGCATACATATGATACCAGTTTCCTATAAATAACCCATCACACAGGTGATCAAGTCCACCTGTTCAATTCCTACATCCTGTATGTCAGAATGTCAAAAAAAGACATTACCAACTGTCCAAACATTCCCCCATTCTGAACCCATGTTAATGCTTGTTCCTGGGTCCAGAGCTCAAAGGAGTTTCAGGGTTCAGTATTTGTTTCAGATAAGCTGCTATTCAGTATTCTGACTTTCATGGAACAGTTTGGGCATCGGTTGACTCAACCACCTTTGTATCCATTTATTGATAGGACAGTAAGATGCATGTATAATTATGTATATACTTTTCAGACTAACTCTACAATGATGCAACAAAAGCAGAAATCTTACTGTAATATGAATTTTGATGCTATGTAACACTTTCTTCCCTTTGACAGATAACATCTGGTTTGTTCATCAGCAGATGAATATATTTAGACTGGCACTGCTCATTAGAGTGGGGTGGTGCCCGGTGCATCTTTAACTGATGTGGCAAGTCCATGCAGGTATATACTTTATACAGGAGACTTTCATAATCCCCAGCAGATGCTTCCTTTGCTGTGTGCGCAACAGGTGTAATAAAGACAGTGCACTCTGGTCTGTATTAGTTAGAACTATGCCAGAGTCTGATTCTGCTGAGGCCATAAACACTCACTAGCCAAGGCTAGGAATGGAAATCATAGCTGAGGTACAATGCTTCACATTGTGGATATGTCATTACATTCATTGATGGGCAGCAAAAAAGCACAATGCTCACCTATGGCAGTGCAAAGCACAAGGACAGTTCTGTGAAAAAGGCGAAATCTGCATGGTCAGGCCTCACAGGTGTGCAGCTGAGCATAGCCATGACAGGTATCTGGATAAAGCAAAGACCATGACCAATAGCATGATGCCATCTGAAACAGCATTGCCAAGGTGTACAGACATGCATTTGCATGAGCTGGATCATACCCCACAGCATGGAATAGAGCTAATACGTCATTGTGATAGCAGAGTTATTTAGGGATGATTATGCTCATTATCATAATAGTTGGACCACAAATTCTGGTGTAGGTCAGTAAAAATTGAGGGTGCCATTTTGTCCAAGACTGTATTACAATGAGTAACATAAAATGTTTCAGGTTTCTTTCAGTGATATCCTGCATCACATGGTATGTATGCATGTTCATATAAAGAGAGTGACAGCAGACAGGATTATTAGCAATACACACCATCATACCAATCACTGCACTAAGGTCTGTGGTTGACACTTGCACTGTCACTCACTGTTGCATTATGTGTGCTAATATTGCAGTGGCCATGACAGGGATGTAACAGAAGTAGGGAATTTCAAACTTACAGGAGTACAGGGAACAGATGGGACAGACTGCAGTCCTGTATGTGGGTGCAACTATACACTGCACAGAACACAGCCAGAAAATGTTGCAGCTCTATGGAGTTCCAACATTCATCTAGGGTCACAACACAATAGACTCAGTTTTCTGATCTGTAATGTAGGTATGTTTATGGAGGGCACAGGAAATAAACAGGCTTATTCATAGTTCTGCTTTATGGCTGTTCTCACTATGTTGCAAAGGCACACAGACAACAGCGTAGGCAAATGTAGGTGCTGTGCCTGCAGTTCAATGGACATGCACTGTGCTGCTAACACAGGTGACTTGCATGCCAACAGATGCCACACTATCTCAGTGTCAGAAGAGTTACATTATATAAGTGTGCAAGACTATGCCCACCAGTGGATGCTAGGGGCAGTGAGATGGTGTGTGCTGGTTGACAAGGATGGCCCTGTATATCCACACTGATCCACGTGTTTACCCACTTGTATAATCAATCTATCATAGTTCCAAAAGAAGTGCAACACCTGCAAAAGTCTCCCCCTGCAGACACTGCACACATATGGTAGAGAATCCTGAACAAGGGTAAAGCAAACAAGGCTTTCTGGGCCTAGGTGTGGCACGTACTGGCATGGGAAGACAATATGATTGGTGTTCATAATAGGGTGCAGGTACAGATGTGTTGCAAGATCACTGACATGACTTTCCATGCAAAGACAAAGACAGAAGAGAGTGCACACAACACAGCTGCTGCATACAAACATTGAGAAGTTTCTACTATGCCTCAGTGGTGACACTGAGGATACCAATGTCCTGTGATGCAATGAATGCAGAACTCATGCTGTCAGTACTGCCCAAGTGTATGTTGGAGATGCTCCAAGTTAGTAGTGGCATAAGCTATTCACTTAAGATGTTGGTTACCACATCAGCCTGTCTTAATTACACATGCCCATTTGTATTTGTCACACTTAAGGTAATCAGGACCACACCAGAGACCACCCACACCACAATATATATCTTCTATATGCCTTGGGGGTGCACGGTACATGGAATTCTAATAAGTCATTGTCTAGGATTGCTAAAAAGTTTAATCAGACATACTATTCTACAGGCTCTATATCACATCATCAAAAACACTAATTATTGAATCACTATTCAGCGAGCCCACTTTGTCGAAATCTGACTTTATCAAGCTGCTGTTTAATCATGGTTTTTGACAGGAAAAAACAATGGCTGTCTAACCTACCACCCATCACAAAATTCTAAAAATTTAAAACCCACACACCCCCAACTAAATATACCTGGCAGCCATTAGTGCATCCTTGCAGCTGCAGAGATCCCATTACCATTGTTAAGAAAGGTGTTGGTTGTTTTCTGCAGGTACACACAACTGATTAGCACAGCTTTCCTCTATCGATTGGTCTTTCCTGCACTCTCAGCCCATTAATGAAGCTGTACTTAAATTTAACTACATTTTTCTTGACACCTTGAACTGCCTAGCTCCCTTAAGGAAAATCAGGGTCCAATCTAATGATGCTCCCTGGCTCACTAGAAATACTTTCTCCCTCATGGCAAAAAGTGATAAGGCTTGGAAACTCTGGTTAAAATTTAAATCACCCTCACAGTTACAAGGCTACAGAGAACGAAGGAACCTCACCAAAAAAAAAAAACATCCACCACGATAAGAAAAACTACTACATCTAAGCTCAAACTAACCACTACACCAACCCTAAAAGATTTTGGAGTACTATTAACAGAATTCTCCATCCTGGTACGCCAAAACCCCAAACCCCTTCCCTAATAACACCTCAACAGACTGCAACACTTCTTAACAAATACTTCATAGAGACTATTGTCAAGCTCATTCCTAATAACTCCTCTTCTACTATAGATGTCTGTAACACAAACCACTCTACCCTTCTCATTCAGACTGCCAATGCCAACACTTTCTCATTCAAACCAGTCTCTATTTCTTACATCAGAGAAATACCCCTGAAACTTAAACCCTGCTCTCCCTCTACTGACAACCTTCCGCCTCAGTTCCTTAAAATAGGTGCTGGCTCTATTGATTTTCCTGTCTCTATTTTAATTAATAGATCCATTCAAGAATCCATAGTTCCTGACCTCTATAAATCTTTCTACACTACACCTCTACACAAGGGTGGTAATTCAGCAGAACCTAGCAACTTCAGACCCATTGCTATCCTCTCTCATCTGTCTAAAATCCTTGAAATAATGTATCCATTCTAAACTAATTACATATCTTATCCAAGGAAATCTCCTCACTCCTACACAACATGGGTTTCACCCTAAACGCAGCACTTCCACTGCCTTTATTTCCTTCTCTGAAACTGTTGCTATTGCCAGACACAACAACAAACTTGTATCTTGCCTGTTCCTCAATCTATCTAAAGCCTTCAACACTGTTTCTCGCTCTCTGCTCCTCTCCAAACTATGCCATCTCAACCTCTCTTACACTGCCCTCAACTGGTTCTCCAGCTACCTCTCTAACAGACAACAATCAGATAGATAGCTTAACTCTTGCTCCCCTTTCCTCTCTATCCAAACTGGGGTACCCCAAGGCTTCCTCCTTGGCCCTCTGCTATTCTTCATCTTTACCAATAACCTCCATACTTCTTGCAGTCACTCCTCTATCATCCAATATGCAGATGACTCCACATTGATATTTGTCACTGAAAACTTGACAGACATGTTAACTACTACATAAAACTCATTTTCTTATGTAGAAAAATGTCTCAATGACAATCAGCTCATCCTGAATCCCAATAAAACAAAGCTCCTTTTATTTCTGCCTAACTCCATCTCCCACTGTAAATCTACCTTTTCAATTTATTCTCTTAACAACACTATTATAAATGTTGAAACACAAACTAAACTCCTTGGCACCATTATTGATGACCAACTAAATTTCACCTACATGCACAACAAAGCATAAAAAAACTCACCAGAAATTAGGCCTACTTTACAGAAATAAAAAAATACCCTAGTGCAGAATCCAAACATGCCCTTACTCAAACTTTCTTACTACCCACCCTACTCTATGCTTCCTCTATCCAGACTAACATACAATCCTCCCTTATTCAGAAACTTGAATCAACATACAATAAAGTCACTAGATTTGCTGTAAATCACCCCCACTCCTCCCACCACTGCCTTGCCCTACAGAAACTTCACTGGCCTGAACTCCCACATCAGCTTACTCTCACTCAACTCCAAACTGCTCACTCCCTTCTCATTATCCCCACTGCCTGCCATCACTTTCCAAACGTCTGTCCTATTACACCACCAAATGTCCTCTTCATAGTTCCAGCCAACTCTGACTATTGCAACAACAAGAAACAGCAAACTAGTCTTAAAAAAGACTAAAAAGTCACAAAAACAACACGGATTCCTCGCTGAAAAATTTAATGAAAAATTCAAACTTTCTTAGTGCCTCGGCCACCACAGCCTTCAATGAGTACTCATTGAAGGCTGTGGTGGCCGAGGCGCTAAGACAGTCTGAATTTTTCATTAAATTTTTAAGCGTGGAATCCGTGTTGTTTTTGCAACTCTGACTACTGACCTATAAACCCTGTAAAAATATAGGCAAAAACCTTTATAAATACTCTGTCTCTCATAGCTGGAACAAACTCCCATTATATATCAAAAGTATAACTCAGCCAAAAACTTTAAAAAGACACTAAAAGATCACTTGCTTAACTCCATGATCTGTCACTGCAATCACCCCACTTAACCTCCCATATACCTCTGTCTATTCACATTCTACAACTTCTACTTAGGAAGAGTCTTGGCATTACTTCTAATTCTTGTAAATATTAGAGCATGCTAGCTTTTCAGCACTGTAACTAAACTGTTTGTATGTTTATATTTTTAGTACTCACTCACACTTTCTTATGTGACAACTATAATTTGTTCTCTATACTGGCTTTTCAGTTTGTACTCTATTTTATCTTATGTCTAATGTTTCATTTTACTTTGTATTGCTTTAGAAGTTATTGGAGCTTTTCTCCTCGGGTCTCCACTGAAAATGTGTTTTATTTTGTAACTGAGATGGACCAACCCAGTTGCAAATGTGAAATAAATAAATAAATACATATATACATAAATAAATAAATAAATAAATAAATAAATAAATAAGGTTGGTCTGCAAAAAGAGGAGGATGGAACATTCCAAAAAAAAAAAAAACATTCATGAGCATGTGTAAATGCCAAATAAGGGTTGAGGTATAGTGTTAAAAATCCTAAATATTTATTATTTTTGGTGAAGGTTACAGAGAGAGAGAGAGAGAGAAAGAACCTACACCCCTTAAAGGAGATATGTAAGCATACTGCTACAGCAGAGCAGCCTGCATGAGCAGAACCACTAGAAGGAAGGGCGTTACACAGTAAAATACTATAACCTGAAATTAGTACATACCAGTAAATGGAAGTGTCAATATAGTGTGAAAGGGCTGCAGAGCAAGAAATATAAATGACTAGTAGAACTGAAGAGCAAGAATCCCTCACTGAGCGTACTTAAAGGCAGTTAAGATGAGAAGCATGGAAGTGCAAAACCATAGCAGAATTCTAAATATTCTGTCATGTTAAAAAAAAATATATAAGATGGATAATTCTAAGTAACAGATGAGTGTTGATAAGGAGAAACAACATCAACAACAATAAAAATATGTCACATTCCAAACTTCTGTCCTATTACACCAACAATCGTCCTCTTTGTAGTTCCAGTTCGTAGAGCAGCTAAAGAAGAGAAATATCACCAGATCAGATTTCCAAACTCAGTTCTGTCAGTGTAAGTCAAAAAACTCAAATAAGGGAAAACTATAGGCAAAGGATATTTATAAGTAAGGAACACATTAAAACTGAAGATTAATACATTTGAAAGAGAAACAACAAACAGAAGAATAAAACAATTAAAAGCTTGTCCACTCACACTGAAACAAAGGAAGACAAGAATAGACAAGAAAACGGTATTGTGAAGGAGGTGTTCCTTCATACTGTAATTATATCAAAAGGTGCTTCAACAGAGTGTTAAAGGGTGTATACACACAACAAAGTGTTAGTATAAGGGTGTGCACATACAACAAAGTGTTAGTTCAAAGGTGTGCACAGACAACAAAGTGCTAGTATAAGGTTGTGCACATACAACAAAGTGTTAGTTTAAAGGTGTGCACACACAACAAAGTGTTAGTATAAGGGTGTGCACATACAACAAAGTGTTAGTTTAAAGGTGTGCACACACAACAAAGTGTTAGTATAAGGGTGTGCACATACAACAAAGTGTTAGTTTAAAGGTGTGCACACACAACAAAGTGTTAGTATAAGGGTGTGCACATACAACAAAGTGTTAGTTTAAGGGTGTGCACACACAACAAAGTGTTAGTTTAAGGGTGTGCACATACAACAAAGTGTTAGTTTAAGGGTGTGCACACACAGCAAAGTGTTAGTATAAGGGTGTGCACATACAACAAAGTGTTAGTTTAAAGGTGTGCACACACAACAAAGTGTTAGTTTAAGGGTGTGCACATACAACAAAGTGTTAGTTTAAAGGTGTGCACACACAACAAAGTGTTAGTTTAAGGGTGTGCACATACAACAAAGTGTTAGTTTAAAGGTGTGCACACACAACAAAGTGTTAGTATAAGGGTGTGCACATACAACAAAGTGTTAGTTTAAGGGTGTGCACACACAACAAAGTGTTAGTATAAGGGTGTGCACATACAACAAAGTGTTAGTTTAAAGGTGTGCACACACAACAAAGTGTTAGTATAAGGGTGTGCACATACAACAAAGTGTTAGTTTAAAGGTGTGCACACACAACAAAGTGTTAGTTTAAGGGTGTGCACATACAACAAAGTGTTAGTTTAAAGGTGTGCACACACAACAAAGTGTTAGTTTAAGGGTGTGCACATACAACAAAGTGTTAGTTTAAAGGTGTGCACACACAACAAAGTGTTAGTTTAAGGGTGTGCACATTGTGTGTGCACATACAACAAAGTATTAGTTTAAGGGTGTGCACATACAACAAAGTATAAGTTTAAGGGTGTGCACACACAACAAAGTGTTAGTTTAAGGGTGTGCACATACAACAAAGTACTAGTTTAAGGGTGTGCACATACAGCAAAGTGTTAGTTTAAGGGTGTGCACATACAACAAAGTATTAGTTTAAGGGTGTGCACATACAACAAAGTATTAGTTTAAGGGTGTGCACACACAACAAAGTATTAATCTAAGGGTGTGCACATACAACAAAGTGTTAGTTTAAGGGTGTGCACACACAACAAAGTGTTAGTTTAAGGGTGTGCACATACAACAAAGTATTAGTTTAAGGGTGTGCACATACAACAAAGTATTAGTTGAAGGGTGTGCACACAACAAAGTATTAGTTTAAGGGTGTGCACACACTACAAAGTGCTAGTTTAAGGTTGTGCACACACTCCCAAACCCAGGAACCCCACTCGGCCTTCCTGAGAACACTGGAAAATATGAAGGTCTCTCCAAACACCATTATATTGGGTGACTTCAACTACCCAAACATAGACTGGGAGCATTACTCTAGCTCCAACACCCTAGCCCAAAGGTTCCTAGAATTTATAAACTCAAATGCTACGGAATGACTTGTTACCACTCCCACAAGAGGGGAAA
This sequence comes from Protopterus annectens, assembly GCF_019279795.1. Taxonomy (NCBI): domain Eukaryota; kingdom Metazoa; phylum Chordata; order Ceratodontiformes; family Protopteridae; genus Protopterus; species Protopterus annectens. The sequence continues at coordinate 1,090,179,928 of NC_056731.1, read as the reverse complement.
ACATACTGGACCTGATCATCACCAACATGGGGACTCTATGCTCTAGACCAGAAGTGTATCCCTCATTGGTAAGATCAGACCATAAACTAATCTCACTGGATATTCACATCCCGACCCCAACCCCTGCGCAGAAAACCACAGTGAAAAACTTCTCTAAAGCAAATTTCACACTCCTCAAAACCGAGGTGGAATCCTTCAAAGCCCCTGAGCCTGTGGAAAATACGGCCCAGACCGCAGAATCCTTTATAAATGCATTCTATGAACACCTTCAGGAATGCATGGATCATGCAATCCCAAATAAAACCAAGACCCAATCCTCCAAAGGCAGACGTCCTGTCTGGTGGACCCCAGCCATAAACAAACTATACAATAGAAGGAGGAAGCTACTACATGATACAGCAAAATCCTAAAAAGGGAAGGCATCTCTGATCAGTATTAGCAAAAAACTACGAGCACTCATAAAATCGTCTAAGGCCAGCTTCGAGAGAAAAATTGCACAGGACACTAAGGATAATCACAAGGCTTTCTTTAGTTATGTTAGGAACCTGGGTGGGAATTCCCAGATATGCTCAGAATTAGTCCAAAATGACAAAAAATACATCGAACCCACAGACATTGCCAACATCCTAGCTGACAGGTTCAGTGCAAACTTCTCCCCCACCACCAAAAGGGCAAATATCTATCCCAGCAGAGTGCTGCCCCCCTGACATCTCAGATGCTCAGGTAAGAGCCGCCCTCTCCAAAGCAAAAAAACACAGCATCAATGGGACCAGACGGTGTCCCGGGCTGCGTCCTACATGAACTCCAAGAAGAGCTAAACCCAAACATAAAACTACTGTTCAATCTCAGCCTTACTACAGGATATGTACCCAAAGAGTGGCGTACAGCAACAGTGGTCCCTCTTCCACAAAGGTGGTGCCTCAACGGATCCTGGAAACTATCGCCCCGTAAGCCTGACTAGCTTGGTCTGCAAAGCTATGGAAAGGATCATCATGAACCTCATAAATAAAGATATTGGGGACCTACAGACACTGGATCCTACCCAGTTCGGCTTTGTTAAGGGCAGATTCTGCCTCTTAAACCTGGTTAATTTCTTTGAAACAGTCACCAAGGTCATTGACGAGGGGAAGGTGGTCCACACAGACTACCTGGACCTCGCAAAAGCCTTCGTTACAATACCCCACTTGGGCATTATAGATAAGCTCACCAGCTTAAATATAAACCCCTATGTCACTAGATGGGTTGCAAACTGGCTCTAGGACAGAACCCACATGGTTAGAATTGCTGGAGCCATGTCAGACTCCAAACCAGTTACAAGTGGCATCCCACAAGGCTCAGTCCTGGGACCTCTCTTGTTCGGTATATATTTCTTGGAGGTACAGGCCAACATGGAAGGACTATGGCTGACCATGTTCGCAGATGACTGCAAACTGGGTGCCATAATCGACTCTCCAGCCAACACAAGCATCCTCCAAAAGGGGCTCATAGAAACAGACAACTGATGCCAGAGCCATGGCCTCAAGCTAAACACCAAAAAGTGTATAGTCATCCCCTTTGGCAAAAACAAAGTGCCCACAAATTACCACATGGGTGGTAATCCATTAAGTACAGAAGAAGTAATTAGGGACCTGGGGACCCAAGTTGATAGCAATCTCTCATTTGACAACCACGTGGACAAGTTGGTTAGAAAAACATTTTATATAGCCCACCTAATCATGAAGGGATTCACATCTAGATCAGGGGAGGTCATTGTGCCTCTTTACTCATCCCTCATCAGGCCCATAATTGAGTACAATGCCCCTTTTGGGATGTACCTTACCAGAAACCTGCATCAACTGGAAAGACCCCAAAAGTACCTCACCAGGAGGATCAAAGGGCTCAAACAGATGACATATGCTGCCCGGTTAAAGAAACTCCAGCTCTACTCAGTGGCATACCGCCTGCTCAGAGGTGATCTGTGCCTGACATATAAAGCCATGTCCAACCCGGAATTAATGGACATGCTGCACCTCAGAAAATCCAAATCCCATCGAGCTACGCGCTTGAGAGACTTGAACCTCAGCACTGAAATAAATAGGACATGCTGGAGGGACAGATTCATAACCCAGAGGCTCCCTTTACTCTGGAATAAAATCCCAGTCCAGGTTAGGCAGAGTCCCTCATTGACTCTCTTCAAGAGGAATCTTGATGAGTGGATGGGAGATCGTAGGTTTACCCCGGGTATCACTTCTGTGTCACTGTTAGACAGAGGCACAGTATACTAACCTCGAAAATGGGCATAGCAAAATTAATTTAAAAGGGTGGCGAAAGCCAAACACACTCTGGCTAGGCTTATAAATGCCCTAGTGCAGATAGCCTAGTATGAACCTATGAACATATGAACAAAGTGTTAGTTTAAGGGTGTGCACACAATAAAGTGGTAGTTTAAGGGTGTGCACATACAACAAAGTGTTAGTTTAAGAGTGTGCTCATACAACAGAGTGTTAGTTTAAGGGTGTGTACATACAACATAGTGTTAAAGGGTGTGCACATACAGCAAAGTGTTAGTTTAAGGGTGTGCACATACAACAAATTATTATTTTAATGGTGTGCACATACAACAAAGTGTTAGTTTAAGGGTGTGCACACACAACAAAGTGTTAGTTAAAAGGTGTGCACACACAACACAGTGTTAGTTAAAGGGTGTGCACATACAACAAAGTCTTAGTTTAAGGGTGTGCACACACAACAAGGTGTTAGTTTAAGGGTGTGCACACTTACGCAGCCAGCATATTGTACATTTTTTTTATATTTTTCCCCCTAACAGATTTGTTTGTTTTTCAATTGAATTGTACAGGATATAGGTCACATTAAAGGTGGGAAAAGTTTTGAAATGATTTATTGTGGTCTCATTTTTGATATCACAAAAACCTGGCATTTTAACAGGGGTGTGTGCACTTTTTATATCCACTGTGTGTATATGTGTATATATATATATATATACATACATATATGTATATATACACACATATTTTATATCCAGAGTGTGTGTGTGTGTGTGTGTGTGTGTGTGTGTGTGTGTGTATATATATATATCTATCTATCTATCTATCTATCTATCTATCTATACACACACCCACACACACACACACACACACACACACACACACACACACACACACACACACACACACACACACACACACACACACACAGAGTTGACTGTTCCCCTTACCACACTGATAATGTTGTTGTCTTTTGGCTTTTCCCAGTTAGGGGTCACCACAGTGGTACTCTGGTCTGCTAATGATTGGCAGTAGATTTTCATGAATGCTGTGGTGCCAGCTCGACGTTCAACCTTCAACAAAGGCACACCCATTTACACATGTCTTTCAAACACCACCCAACTACAGGGAGGACATGCAGACTCCACACAGAGGGCACTCCCTGCACTCCAGCTGAGAATCGAACGGGAGAACCTCTTGCTGTGAGGCAACAATGCTACCGCTGCACCATGGCAGAAGTCCCCTTACCACACTGATAATGTGCTCTATAAAAAGGATTATCTTTTTAAAATTGCCTCTATAAATCTTTAAAGTGGGAACAAATCTTTATCATTCTCTATTTTTATACCCTGCTAAATTCAGAAGTACTACAGATGAGTGAACAATTACAGCAGCTGGTTGAATTACTTTTCTCAACACTGGCACCAGTCTTCATAAATATGCACTGTTTCAGGTGATTTTATAGTATAGGTCTTCTTTTTCCAAACAGACAGTAACTTTATAACTGCAGTCACAGTGCCTGAATCTAAAGGCCCCTGTAGCTCTCTGTCATCAGGTAACACATTACACTTAATTAATTTTATAAGTTACACAACAGCAGAAAGTTTATTCAACTAATCTGTCAGTGCATTGTCTTCCATAACCTCAGTATCACTGCAGTGATGCTTTTCTCTGGTTACAATATTCAGTGGTAGAACATCGTTATAATTACTAGCTCAGAGATTAATAATATGATCCAGATAATGCCGGCTTCTGATATTTTCTGATTGTTACCAAAATTTGATGGAAGCTTTATCCTAGGATTAGACTGCATAGTTTTAATTTCATTACATAACTCTCTGCTAATATAAAAAATTAATTGTGCCACATATGGAGAGATCAACTTTTCTAACAGGGCCATAGTCTTCCTTTTATACACACTTTTAATTTAATAATAGCTCATTATCAACAACTCCTGCAGGAAGCTTCTCAAACTATAAAAAATTTAGCTTTCTGTCTAAAATAAACTTTAACATGGACAGTATTTGCAACATTATTTACAACTACATGTACAGCAGCTGTTCCCAGTATTCCATTTCAGTTTTGCAACATTTCGAACCAGAACATAGAAAAATTATATATATATATATATATATGACTCATTGAGAAATTCTGTATTATATCGGGTCTATATTAGATAATCAAACTTTCAAAAGTTCAACTGTCATATGGCCGACACCATATGATCAAACTTTTAAAAGTTCGAAAATCTAATAAAAAAAAAAAAAAACGGCACAAATAACCTTCCTGAACATTTTAAGCGGGGTGGGGGGCAAGCCAACCTGCATCCCCACACACCCCGCTTTTTAAATATACCAACTCCGAGATCGCACTACAGTGCAAAAAAGGGAAATCTTCCCATTCTGCACTGGATGGAGATCTCTGTTAAAACTTTCGAACTTTCAAAAATTCGATCATATGATTGATGTCAACCATATGACACTCGAACTTTTGAAAGTTCGACTATCTGATATAGACCCATTATATCAACCTGTTTAGCAAAATAAATTTGTATGATACAGACCCCAGCAAATCTCTGACTTAAGTGTTACCGTGGGTGCTACTGGAGGGGTAAGTCTTTTGTTGCATCAAATATTATTTATGAGTAGTGAACCAATAAGATTCAGCACAATGAAATGTGTAGAACTTATACACAGATAGATAGATAGATAGATAGATAGATAGATAGATAGATAGATAGATAGATAGATAGATAGATAGATAGATAGATAGATAGATAGATAGATAGATAGATAGATAATAGATATCTCATACACAAGCACATGCACAAACTCACAGAAATGTATATAGAATTTTCATACATCTATATACATGCCTGTGTCTTTAAATGTCAATAGGTGGTAGTTAGGGTCTAGAAGCTATGGCTCATTTTTGTGAGTTGCCTGATAATAATTTTCTTCTTTTTTAATTGAATTCATTCTTGCAAGTAAAAGGAGAAGCAATTAGAGATAAGTTTGCTCCCAGTTATATGAACCTTTTATGAGAGTTATGGGAAGATGAAGTCATTTATTCTGATCATTATAATGTTGCTGAAATTATTTTTATGCATGTTAATGTTATACACATGAATTGCTTTTTTATTGCTAATTATACAATGATAGCTCTTTACTATTCAAAAATGCGCATGCCAATTGGTCAGCCCAACCAGCGTGGCCTTTATAAATAGAGCATATACCAATAGAAAAAAAAAAAAAAAAACTATTGCTGAAGTACCATTGAGCAACCAGACTATTTTTTTTTATCAGTATATGACGCAGGGACATACATCTGAACTATTCTGATTTTGCCTAATATTTTTGATCTGTTCCTCATAAAATTTGTGGTTTTCTAACAAATCATTGAGGAATTAAGTCCCTAAATAATTACATGCATTTCATTTTCAGACTTCATATCCTTCAGACAATGGACAATAACTCAAATATTTGTATCCTCGCAGCTTTATAATAGCAACATTTATAATCAGTCCCCATTCTAGAGCCTTTGTTCCCCCTTTATTTATGGCTTTGTCCACATTTCTTGAGTTAAGATGTTGAGAGTATGTACAAAGGGCAAATACAAAGGAAAATCAGGTATGTTAGGCAAAACTAAAAAGTCTACCTGATTTTCCTTGTATTTCTGCCTTATCTTTCTTGTACCTCTAAACTGTCCGGATTTTATAATAATAATAATAAAAAAAAAAAAATAATGGCTATCTTCCGCATGCATGGAAATGTAAGTTCCATACACATGAGCAGTACATCAATAAATGTGTGAAGAATGCAGAAACAACATGGAAGAACACCACGGCACCATTATACAACGATGTTATTTAAGAAAAGTAAGTAAATTCTTTGTTAAATAATGTTATTGTATAATAACAATAACTGACTGCTGGGTGTGGGTATATGAAGATTTACCCACGGTTGGTCTTTGTAACTCAGAAACATAAAAAGATCTAGTAGCCATGAATTTGACATAAACAGTCACATGGAACTTGAAGAAACTCAGAAGTAGCACTAACAATAGAAAGTCGCAGCAAATATCTCTTTTATTTGCTGGTATTCTAAGTAACAGAAAAAAGACTGACTTTGTTCTTATACATCAGCTTCACAAGTTAATCTGAGTGACTCATGTTTAAATACATCAAAACATCAGTGATACATACACTGAACTGCACATAACTGCTAAAAATCTTGGTTATAACAAGTCTTTGAATGTTAAGGTATAGTCTCTTTTTAAAGATCCAAATTCCTTTTTTTTAATTTTGGAAGGAGCTAGAATGCATTTTTTGTAATTTCTGGGAAATTTACTGCAGCAGATTCCAAGAAGCAATGGTATATAGCAAAATACATGCCTGTAAAAGAAAGAAGGTCAGTTAAACTACTCCATATTTTTATATCTGATAATCATTATTCTTCTGTTTTCTTAGGCACTTGGCTACATTATACATTTTATGATTCATCTGTGTTACAGCTATCAACCATTTTATTAATCTTTTTACTTTGTAATACTCTTTTTCAATAAGATTTATACACAGAGGTAATATTTGTATATATATAAATCACATGTTCTATTTTCATTTAAGGATTTAAATAAGAGAGTTATTACCTTAGCCAGTCAAATTTGAGGTAAAAATAGTCTCTTAGACCAAGACCAATAACAAAGCATTCTTCAGTTATGCCCACAATCTCAAAGGCAATATATGACAGTTCACCAAATTAATTGTAAATTATGCCAATTATACTCAGATGGCAGCTGTAACAAATCTACTGGTGACAAAGTTAGATCTGATTTTAGCCTTCTCCATTTTATCAGATACCATTCAGAAAATATCCACAATCTTAACTTCTCCAGCTATCACTAGGGAACAGTATCTCAAGATACTCATCGAGGCCAAGACCACTGCATAAATAGAAACCTATAATAACCTAAATGCCCCCGTAACAGCACAAAACATGAACTTTTGGGCTCACAAGAATTGCTGTTTAATCACAGCTTCCAAACAGGCTTTGTGCCAAATGAATGGAGGTCTGCAATGGTTATCCTGCTGCAGAAAGGCAAGTCATCTACAGAACCAGGGAAGTGTCAATTCATAAGACCGATTAGTCCAATATGCGAAGCTATGGACAGAATAATCATGGATATGTTAAATGAAGACATGGGAAACATTTAATCACAGTATCCAACTTCATAAAGGGCAGATCATGCTTACTATACCTGGTGACCTTTTTCTGAGGGTTACTAAAGCAATGGGTGAAGACAAAATGGTACATACTGCCTACCTCAACCCAGCCAAGGCATTTGACACAATTTCCATTCAGACGCTGTAGACAAGCTTGCTAAATTAGGTATAAACTCCTACAGAGCCCACTGGATAACCAACTGGTTCACCTATAGGACCCACGAAATTACAAAAGGTGAGCTTACCACCACAAAAAAAGCCACTCACTGGTGAACTTCCTCAGAGCTCAGTGCTGGGGCTGCTCCTGTTTGTCATCTACTTTTCTGACGTCAAGGCTAACATCAAAAGCCTGTGGCTAAGTTTGCAGACAGTGGAAAATTAGGTGCAGTCACTGAATCTCCCAAAGACACAAATACCCTCCAAGAATGTATACTGTTTCAAATATATTATATAGTTATTTATGTGGAGCTATTCTCCATGTGCCTCCACTGAAAATGGATCTTCTAGGACCAGTTGGATTTATCCTGGTGAACATATGATAATAAGGAAAGTCAGAAAACAAAGAAAGAAAGAGAAAAAAAGAAAGAAAGAAAGAAAGAAAGAAAGAAAGAAAGAAAGAAAGAAAAGGCCTGACACAGACTAATAACTGCTACAAGAATCAAGGTCTAAAACTCAGTGCCAAGAAGTACATAATAGTAGCTATCAGAAAGATGGCCACCCTTGCAAGGGAATACGTTGACAACACACCCCTAAGTGAAGAGTCAGTATTCATGGATTTGAGAACGCATGTAGACAGTGACTTTGCCTTTAACCATCATGTATCTACTGTAGTGAGGAAATCATTCTATGTTGCACAACATATAAGCAATGGTATGACACCTGTGTCAAGAGATGCCATTGTTCCTTTGCTCTTTGCATAAGACCAATCAGTGAGTACAATACCTCCTTCAGTTTGCACCTACACAGGCATTATACAACTGAAGCATCTGCAGGGGTACCTCATGAAAATAATACATAGTGTAGAACTCCTGAATGCCTTTTTCTTATACTCAGTCTTCTACAGGCTGCTGAGCGGTGACTTTGTCTGGCCTTAAAGCATCCTCTGAGCTAGCATTAATGGATATGTTGTACATACAAAACAAACAGCAACAGAAGCACCCAATCCAAGGACTTAAATCTCATCTACAGCATAAATCTCATCTACAGCATAAATAAGACAATGTGGAGGGACATGCATATGTTTAACAGGCTACCCCTTGTCTGGAATAGGCCTCCTCTCCATCTGAAGAAGAGTTCTTCTCTGCACTTATTCAAGTAAATCTTGGATCAGTGGATAGGGAACCATAAATATACTCCTGGTCTAACACCAGCATCTCTGTTAGATACAGAAAGCTTGTAAATGCTAGCTCACTTATGCCTAAGTCACATATAACTCCCACCACAATACCTACCTAATATTTTTGGGTAGCATAGTTAGACTTAAAGACTTTAGAGCCATTATCCGAGTGTACTACTGTCATACTATGCTACTTCATGGGTTATCAAAACGTGGCGCAGACAACACTTTCCATTTTTATATCTGTCACAAAATGCTACTGATTAGACAGTTTTCAAAAATACTTTTAAGAAAACATCAAAAACGTTTAGACTTTAGCTAAGGTGCTTCCTTTTTATTTCTGATTAGATCCACAGAAAAAACAGATATGAACATACTGTGACCATTTGTTGTTAAATGAATTCATTTTCAAGCAGACTGAAAATGTTGTGTGTGTGTGTTTGTGTGTGTGTGTGTGTGTGTGTGTGTGTGTGTGTGTGTGTGTGTGTGTGCGCACATGCAAGTGTGTCTTAAAAGATAAGTCATTTTTTGAATGTCAGCCTAAAAGACAGCATTTAATAACAGAAGATAATTAGCATACATGGATTCAGTTTTGTTTCTCTTGGGGCTGAATTTATGCATTATTGTGTTACAAATGGCACTGTGCTATTTATAAGGGGTTTGTTTCTAGCAATGTGTTTATCTCACTTATACTGGTGCAGAGGAATTTGAAGGAAATTTGCATAATTTAAAATATATAGATGCAATGAATTAAACAAATGCTTTCGCAAAACTATAAAAAGCAAAATCCCATTTAAGATGAAAACTGGTCCTAATGATGTGGAAAGTGATTTTACAAATTAAATGCATTTTTAAAGTGTGCAACTATGCTGTGCATATAATAAAAGAAGTAGCCTTTATTAAATACTCCATTGGTAAACCTTTAGTACTTACTTTAAGGATAAGAAATTCTTTGTACTCTATTATTGACAACAGTGCAACCATAAATTCACATAGAAAGCTTTTATCATAAGCAGTTGCTTTACTGAAAAGAGTTATATTCTGCTATTTTCATTTGATGTTTTCACTTATCTCTGTCTTAGCCCTCTTTTTATCAGGTTCAGCAGATATCAGGCAAGAATGCCTGTGTGTATATGTATCTTGAAATGTACAATGCAAATACGTTCATGATTCATCAAGTTCAATTTTCAATTTAATATGCATTTGTGCAGCTTCTTTTTGATTCATATTTTTAAAAGTTTTAAAAAAGTGCTCTGAAGAGAATAAAATAAAATATATTTCTTATTGGCTGTATCTACTTTTTCATTTTGGATCCTACACAAATTGAGCCATAAACTGGATAAGCTTTCATGATGACATTTTTGGTCTCCCCTGCCAGAAGGTTGCTCTATGCCTCTTTTTTATAACCACCTCAAAAATATTCTTGCATGAACACACATAAAGAGTTGGTCTGTATTTAATTTGACTTTCAGACTTTTAGTATACAGTGGATATAAAAAGTGTACACACCTCTGTTAAAATGCCATATTTTTGTGATATAAAAAATGAGACCACAATAAATAATTTCAAAACTTTTCCCACCTTTAATGTGACCTATAACCTGTACAAATCAATTGAAAAACAAACAAATCAGTTAGGGGAAAAATATAAAAAAATAAAACAAACGTATAATAAGCTGGCTGCATAAGTGTGCATACCCTTAAACTAATACTTTGTTGAAGCACCTTTTGATTTAATTACAGCATTCAATCTTCTTGCATACATACCTGCCATCAATTAACAAGACACTGATTAACCCTAAACAAAGTTCAGCTGTCCTAGTAGGATTTTCCTGACATTTACTCAGTTGCCTGGTACAGAAAATGCCATGGTTGACAGAGAGCTTACAAAGCATCAAAGGAATGTCATTGTTGAAAGGTATCAGTCAGGAGAAGGGTACAAAAAAATTCCACAGCATTGGATATACCATGGAACACAGTGAAGACAGTCATCAAAAGGTGGAGAAAATATGGAACAACAGTGATGTTGCAAAGAACTGGACATCCCTCCAAAACTGATGAAAAGACTAGATGAAAACTGGTCAAAGAGGCTGCCAAGAGATCTACAGCAACACTGAAGGCGCTGCAGGAATTTCTGGCAAGTACTGGTTGTGTACTACATGAGACAACAATCTCCCATATTCTCCATATGTCTGGACTATGGGGTAAGGTTACAAGATGGAAGCCTTTTCTTAAACAGTCTAGGCCTGGCTAAAATTTGCAAAACAATACATCGTCTCCCAATAGCATGTGGGAAAATGTGTTATGGTTTGATGAGACCAAGGTTGAACTTTTTGGCCACAATTCCAAAAGGTATGTTTGGCACAGAAAAAAAACACTTTGCATCACCAAAAGAACACCATCCCTATGGTGAAGCATGGTGGTGGCAGTATCATTCTTTCGGGTTGCTTTTTTCCAGCTGTAACTGGAGCTTTAGTAAAGGTGGAGGGAATCATGAACAGTTCCAAATACCAGTCACTTTTGGTCCAAAACCTTTAGGTGTCTGCTAGAAAGCTGAAGATGAAGAGGAATTTCACCTCTCAACATGACAATAACCCAAGCATACATCCAAACCAACAAAAGAATGTCTTCACCAGAAGAAAATTAAAGTTTTGGAATGGCCCAGCCAGAGCCCAGACCTAAATCCAATAGAAAATCTGTGGGGATGACCTGAAGAGGGCTGTGCATAAGAGATACACTTGTAATTTGACAGATTTGGAGTGCTTTTGCAAGGAAGAGTGTGCAAATATTGTCAAGTCAAGACTCCTATCCAAGAAGATTGAATGCTGTAATTATTTTTTATATTTTTCCCCTAACAGATTTGTTTGTTTTTCAATTGAATTGTTCATAGATTAATACCTAGCTAACTTCCCTTGCGAATCATTTAAATCCTAGCCAATTATCCCTTGTGAGACTCAGACCCTGCACCTTGTGTTTGTAAGGCAAACACCTTAACCATTAGGCCACCCTCAGGTTATAGGTCACATTAAAGGTGGGAAAAGTTTTGAAATGATTTATTGCGGTTTCATTTTTTTATATCACAAAAAACTGACATTTTAACAAGGGTGTGTACACTTTTTATCCCCACTGTAGAAAGACAGATAGATATAAATTATATATACATATACATATGCATGCAAAATAACACTTTTATTCACACCACATAAAGTGATCAACTGTACATAAAAACGAATGAATAGTCCAATAATCCACAATACAGGTCAAGCACTTTCGTCAATAGACTACATCAGAACAGTTAATAATATGAACTGACACCATTTTTATATAAGTACCCAGTACCTTCAATAAAAAATCAATTACAAAATTAAAGTGACAGTGCATTTTTTAAAAAAAATCCTTTTTTAAAAAGTTAAAAAACTGTTTGTCTTGTGAAATAATTTTATAAATACGTTGTTCTAAAAAGGTAAAACTTTTTAAAATAACATGAAATGAAGTTGTCGGGGTTGAATAATGTGTTAATATATCAAAACTGTGTTGCTCGATACCTTAATTCAGGTTTTAAACTAATATGTTCATTTAAACCTGGGGGAACTGTTGCATTTAGCGTCAACTGCCATCGAACCTCAGCCTGAAGCAACTGGTTTCCCCAGTCACCCCCCCTAAAATTTTTACCTACACTTTCTAAAATACCAAATTTAAAAATATGATCAGCATGGTTAACCTTTATGTGTTTGTATAAGGCGTTATTGTCATCCTTTTTCGTAATACTGTACATGTGTTCATATATTCTTCTACTCAGATGCCTTTCTGTTTTCCCAACATAAAAATGACCGCAGGACTGACATACGGCCAAATAAACTAAGCCCTGAGATGTACATGTACCTGCCATAAAATTAACTACTGTTTGATTAGGTCCAAGTGTCACAGAGGGAGTGTCAATAATGAATCTACAATAATCACAGGCCCCACATTTATAAGTACCCTTTCTAAAACATCTTTTTTCAGAAATTGGATTCTCCAATAAGCTCTTTAAGTTCCTATTCACCTGGTATGTAAAATGAGGGCCTTCACCAATAATTTTATGTAGCTCCATATTCCCTTTGAACATTGTCCAGTAGTTTTTAATTATGTTTTTAACTGAATGTGATGTGAAGTACTGTCACTTTAATTTTGTAATTGATTTTTTATTGAAGGTACTGGGTACTTATATAAAAATGGACGCAAAGGATGCTACTCAATGTGCATGCACAGTACCTAGGTAGTTCACATGATTCACATATATGGGATGCATCTCAATTATATCATAACTTCTTGTACAGTGCAATTTCACAGGGAAATCTTGTTAGTAAGAACAAGCACTGTGACTAACACTGGCATATGCAGTTACCCTTACAGTGTCTCCAAATGGACTAACCTCAAAAACATACTGATACTATGATGCAGAAGATGCTAGATACTGTCTACATCGACGGCTGATTACACCATTCAGAAACCACACAACGTGACTGAACTCCAGCATACAAGTGTACAAAAATAAACTCAAGATGTCACAGAACATGTGGGAGCCAGCCTCCTCACCAGTGTGCACATACGGCTCACAAAGAAGATGCATTAACATCATCCTCTGATAAAAGTGTAGTGGAACCGCAACAGCCAAGTTCCACACATACACCCTCCAGAAAGTGAAGAGTACATGAGAAGAGTACAGGTGAAGTGGCGATGTCTGGCTAAGTCTATGATCCCTGGCATGCACACCTGGCCTGCAGAGAAGGTGCATCAACACCACCATCTGACAAGAGTGTAATTTAACAAAAGCACTTGATACCATACAATCACCACTCAGGAAGCCATAGGCATAGTAAATGGCAGAACATGTGATGCAGTTATGTCTTTTACAGACACATGGGCCTTGATGAACACAGTGGTGTCACACTGAAGTGTATGTTACCCTTAGCTCAAACAGCACCATCACTGTAATAGTAGCACTGGCAATCCCCCAACTGGAGGTAGATATGAACACTATGTGTTTTTGTGCCTGAAGTACATGTGTTTGTAGATGGCAGTCAATACAGCAATCAGCTCCATGCCAGTCAATGTTGTAGCATATTGTGTTTGATTGATACTCCAACACATTGGACAATTGATGTGAAGTGCCACCCTCATGTTACAAGCTATATGTAAGATGTGATAGTCAGACATCCAAACAAGGCTGCCCAATACCTGTATAAGATACAGTGCTGTGCACTCCTCTTCTGCCAGAGCGGTAATTTGTGTGGCACTCAAAAGCAGAGGAGAATTCTCCCTGACTGGCAATGATGAGGATTCTGACTGTACGGCCTTATATTCCTCTTGGGGAAATGGTATAACTTCATCACAGCTTTACTCTGTACTGTGGATGGGTTCTCACCTATAATAGAGTCAGTGTTACTATGTCACTGGGCTGTGACTCACATCACTGCATTTAATTAATATCAGCCTTTTGTCCTGACACAATCTCTACAGTTGTCATTGAAACAGTGTTCTCACTGGGAATACAAAATAAAACTCAAATTGGAGTGTGTATGACTGCCCATATAACATGTATCTCTTATTCCATTCCGATGTGGAAAACAACTTGATGTTCCTAGAGTAAAAAGTTGGCAACAAATGTCATAGTCAGCCTAAAGTTTATATAGGCAATGCTGATGCAGGGAATCTGCTATGCGTGGTACTAACATAGTGCATCATCTACTTAGATGCAAAGGAGGTGGTCTGCTTCAAGCCAGTGTCCATTCTTCTGGGAATAATAGCAGAATGGTCATCCACATGGCGAAACACTTCATACACCTTTACCAATGTCAAACTGCCGCTTCAAGGTGATTCCCCTGTGTCTGCCTTCTCAGTTCCTATGTACTGTACTTTTTCACTGGCATGGACTAGCATGTCAGTATTATGTCAGGTGCAGTGGAAGAAAATAGATGGTTTTATGGGCTCAGAGAACTGTCAGTCGTTCTTGTCTGATAGAAGAAAGTGATACACATTGTTCATCTGAACTGTAGCAAAGACTGCATTCCTGTATAAGGGTCACAGCCACCAAGGGGGATGTTGAGCCTATTAGTTTACTTAGTATAATTAAAACAGGAGAAAATAGGTTGTTGATAAATTAATATTAAGGACTGAATTTTTAGGATGTTGATAGCAAGAGGAAGGGAGAGATAAAAGTATAACTAGAATTAAGTAGTCAAATTAGATAAGTTTTACTAATTGGGTGGGTATGAGAGTTGGGTTTATTAGGAATTCATTGCTCAGTGTTCAATGTTCAATTCTCATTGTATTTTATTTAAAAACTCAAAGCCTTATGCAAGGCCTTTGAAGAGTTTGCTGACAGTCAAAGATGAATCATCCAAACCTTTCTTAAAACCTGCCCGAGTTTCTTTCTTTCCAAATATTTATTGATAATACATTCCACCAAATTCCATCTCTGTAATGAAGTGGGATACTATCAGTTTTGACATTGCCATATTGACCTTTACAGATTTTTTCATATTTCTAGTAACTAAAGGATGGTCTAGAATTTAGATCCCAAATTCATTCCAAACATGTAATTTTGCATACATTTGAAAAATTAGATGAGGTTCCTTCTAACCAATTAGTAGATAATATTTTACAAAGAAATTCCAAAGTCTGAGCCTGCAACTAAACTTTTTTTCCATGCTTATCTGTCTAGAGAAGTATCTTTGGGTCCTTTCAAATCTCTTAATTTATAAACTGTTATAACAGACTGAAGCTCCAGTTATTATGGTTGGGCTAATCACTGATTTGTATATTGCACTCAGCATTTGAACATCCATGGTAGTTATTGTTTGAAGAATATTTTTAAGGTCTCAGTTTTGCTTCTTTAAAATTCCCATTAAATTAGGCCTAAGAATAAAGTTTTTATAAAATTTAATTCTAAAGTCCTTCATGAAATTGATTTATTTCATGATGGTATATTTTAAATACAACATTTATTTAGCATCATCATCAACAAAAATACCAGAGAAAGACAAGAATACCAGTTCAGTTTGACAAGACTGTACAATCATGAATCCCTACAATCCATAACTCATCATAGCACTAATGTCAGACAACTCTAGAAACCCAGCAATTTAATGATACCCTATGGACTGATTTCAGTGCTATGAATCAAAAATCAGAAGGTGAGTCAATACAACAGAGTGCACTAGAACATCCAAAACATTGTCCTAGTCAAACTGGTAAGCAACTCTTAAAATGTATACATATATCATACACATAAACATGTATTTTTTGGTATTTATAAATATGTATATGTCAGCCCCTAGAGCAGGTACCCATAATCAGCCCAAGGAGCAGCCTTTTCACTAAAATTCCAGGCTCCACGTCAGCCAATAGAATCCAGATTTGCTATATAACCTTTGTCTTTCTTCACAATCACTCATCAAAGGACCCCATTTCCTGTTTCTTATTCTCACATTAAAGGAATGATCTCTGTAATCTTAGGATGATGTTGGGTTTTCTGATGTCTGGTGCATGCCTTTTTAGTTATTAAGTTATTAATTATTATTATTAATTATTATTATTTAGTAACTTCAGAAATTGTGCTACATTGCACTTATGACCTAAATGACTGAGGAAATCAGAAACTGTACTACATTGGACCTATGATCTAAATGACTGCGGAATCCAACAAATAAAAATCTTTTGTGAGTACAAATGGGTCAGCAGTCAACCTATTAAAAAAGTTTTGCAGACTGCACATGAGCCATTCCCAAAATGCATACATCCAATCAGCAGTAAAGCTTCCTTCAAATCTCGAGCAAAATGGATAAACCTCAGGAACTACTCTTTGGAGTTTATGTTCCATACAAAAAAATTTGAAAAGACATTGTTATCCAAAAAATGTAAATCTTCATGATCCAGTTACATAGCAGAGAAACATTAACACCATCAACTATTGCTGGAGAGTGATTACTAAGCCCAGGTCAACCTGCCAAAATCTCCGATAGCCTTCAGAGGCATCTGTTTTAGAAGCAGTGAATAGCTCATGAATCTGGCTGATTATCCATTGAGAAGGAGCTTCACCTCCTTTGCAAACTAATATCCATTGTATAAGCTTTGGGTGATCCCCTGGAGAAATTCAACAGCCTCCTCTCTATCTCCCTTGCAATCTGACTGTACTCCCTGAAGCATTCTCTTGTGAGATTGAATTTCTCACTAAACTCCTAATATCCAATAATACTATGGGAATCCAGCAGTTGTTCCCAATAAAGGGGACATCCTGCCAAATTATCTACTTTAACTGTTCTTAGTCTGTCTATTCCACAACACCCTGCTTCCTCTAAAGCAATCAAATTCTCTACTGAATTTCTTGAACCCATCTGCCCAATAACCCATTGCAATTGGTCCACTATCTTATCTGCAGATCTAAAGTTTCATCTGAAAGATAATCCTGGGGTCCTTTGTAGCTGACAATTTAGTCCTCTTGTCATAGTAGATCAAACCAAGTACTCTTCTTTGCATCCTAATACTCAATTATTGGAATATCTTAAACTTTCCTGTTGCCATGTCTAAACTGGGATAGTCAGCCCCACATAACCTACTGGAATCCACAAAATTGCAGTGGATATTCTCGTCTAGCACCCACTTACACAAATTTCAAAGCTAAATGATTTAACTTCTTCAGATTCTTAAGAGGAGGCAGGACTAGTCAGCTCTGGAATTAATAAACCACTTGCCGTAAGACAAACCAATTTACAGATTGACTTCACTGCACCATATCCAAACACACCCTCTCCCAATTCCTCAAAACATTCCACACCTTTTTTAGTATCCACTTAAACGCACACTCCACCATCCCAGGAATAGTCTCTGTCAATGTAATTCCCAAATATGGTACTTCTATTACTAGCTATAAAGGGGAAATAGCTTTTGTCTTCTCCCTACTAAATTTGTACTCTCCTAAATGGCGTAAGCAGTAAGTAGCAGTCTGTAGGCAGCCACAAAGTAAGATCCAACATTACCTGCTCTCAACTGCCTCAGTCAGATATATTCTAGTTGTTCTAGTATGTAGGGACAGAAAAAATGGTTCTTTTTCAATTATGCAGTTCTTCCATACCACAGAAGAATCAGATAAAATCCCTTTCGACAACTGCTGGACCCTGACCATTCCATCAGAGGAAGGGACTGCTTCAACTTCTTCTGGGTGTCTTGGGGTGCTGTGAATGTGACTGGACCATCTGGAAGAAAATCCTTAACTGTGCAGGGTATAGAAGTATAAAGCACCATTATGCTTGTCTGCACAATCTAATAGCAGGTAGAAAAGCTGCCCACTTCCACTGGGTCTCTGCTGAAAAATCATGATTACATTACACATGAGCATTCTACACCTTAACCAGATTCCCAGGAGTCCACAAACGTGACAGCAGCCTGTCCTTTAATGCAAAGGACTCCCACTGGATCAAAATTTGTCTGCACTTCCTACTCTCTAAATGCTGGTGAATAAAAACCCAGTGATCTCTCTTTATTCTAACATCAAGCCAATCCACATAAATGGTTGTCATCTCATATACTGTAGACAGTTGGGAAGTCTTCCCTCTTCCATAATTTGTTTTTGCCTTCCTTTATCACCAAGATTGACCAGATTTGCTTCCATCTTATCTAATCAGGCCTCAGTCAATCCCAGTCTTTGGCTAACATCCCTCTTTTCTGAAACCATTATCACTAGTCAGTCTAGTTGGTCTGGGTGGCAAGAAAGTGCATGTTCCATGTCTGAGAGCTTCCTGTCTACTATCTCCAAATATGAAAGAAAAAAATGTGAAGTTCTTCTCCTGCAGTTCTGCCATGATTTGGTGGTGGCTGACTGCAGTTGCTCCATCCCTGCCATTGATGTTTCTCGATCAGGCTTTTCCTGTGGTAAGGCCAGTACTCATAACTGCCACCTCAAATGTGGAAGCCAGTACAGAAATGCTATTTTTCTTTCCTTTAGTACATTTTCTTGTCATTAGGTCAGCATAATTCTATCAAGTGCATGACTCAGATCAAGCTGCATCAGTTTTACTGTGCTGTGGATTTTGTCTTGCCCTTGATAATCAACTAAAAGGTTAGGAGGCAGAGATCAGAGTGACTATTCTGCCTCCATCTTAACTGGAAGTCCTCCAAGATGTTATTTTTGAGAGCAAAGTGAAATCTGTGATTAAAGTTACCAAAATGTATGAATTTAGATTTATTGATATTAAACTCCATGCTACACATTAACATTCAATGCTCTAGTAACCTTCTTAAAAAATAACAAGGTTAAGTAGGCATGATCTGCCCTTAACAAATCTGAACTGACTTAACTTGACAGTTTGTAAGTTGCCTGTGTCCTTATTTACTATACTGTATCATGAGGAGGGTCATGTTTATGATTCTCTAATTACCCAGTACAATGATGAGCCCCTTTTGATTAAGGGGATGATTGTTGCTGTCTTTCAGTTATACATTTGCTTGGCATAAACCCTGTTTGGAGGCCGATAATGAATAGCCCTTCTGGGCGTTCTGACAAGTCCTGTTTTAGGCTTACCGGCAAGCAGCCTCTTATGTTATCTGGCCCCAGGGAGGTAGTGTTCTTGGCAATGGATACTGCCTTAAAGACATGTTCTTGGGACATTTGATGTATATGAGTAGATGCAGGTATTTGATCTGGGAATATAGGAGGGAGAGGGGTTTGAGGTTTGAGCTAAATTTGTCTGCCAGTAAACTGGCTATGTCTTCTTGTCCCGACTATGTGATATTTACTATTATCTCTGCACAGTACTGTACATATTTCTGAGGTTTCTACCACGGTTAAAGAAAGTTTTGTGGCTATCCTCCACTTGAGTAGCTATTTTTACTCATCTCTGGTTTTGGTTGATTTGATTAATGTCTGCAGTTCCCTAGTAAGTTTATCAATAGCATTTTTAACATCTAGACAGTCAATATTATTTTTGTGTGCAGTGATTTTTTTCTTTTATTATAGAGCCCGTTTGCATTTGTGTACACCCATGTGGTTTAGTCTTAAATTTGGCATTGGATCTATTTCATAGGGGGGACAGATGATTCTATGCAGCTATTTACCTGTGCATAGAATGTGGTGATAAAAGTTTCTCCCCAGGATTCACTAATCCTCCGTGTAAGTCTAGATTAGTCTTACACGGAAACGCCAGTCTAAGAGTAAGACAGCAGCGTGCCATGCATATTAATGAGGGCACGCTGCCTCAAATCTAAGGTTAACACAGAGCATGCACGAGTGCAGGGTAATGATGGACTGCCGATCAGTCAAAAAATCCACGCCCTTGCAAGTCTCTCAATTGGGAAATGTCAACTGACATGAGCGAGTCCACTCAAATGTGTACATACCCAACACTACACTCCCCCACATTCTAAACCCCTGTACAATTATAAAATGTAAAACTTTTATTTATTTTTGTATTATTCCCGATATAGCTGCCCGTATTTGCACATGTTTGCGCGGGTTTGCCCAATGCTTAGCTACAGTTAGCAGTTTAGACATCGAAGAGGATAATAAGAAACTTATATGCAAATGAAGCAAAATAGCAATAGTGTAGTGGTAGAGCCTTTGCACAAAAAGGAGGCATTCCAGGTTCCAGTTTCACCACTCCCCTTTCTATTTTCTTTTCTGTTGGAAATCTGTATATAAAAATAATTCCTGACATTTATCATTTAAATTTTAGTAAAAAGCATTGAAATGGCCTATGTAGTAGTGAACGAATTATATATATATATATATATATATATATATATATATATATATATATATATATATATATATATATATATATGAAGGTGAAATGGTTATGCATACTGATGGATGCATAAATAATGTATCTTAAGCAATGTGAAGCAGTGCTAAGCAAAGTTTTCCAGTATTAAGCATATTTAAATATAATTGCTCATAGGTGAGCACTGCATTAACTAGCACAATAGCTTTGCATGGAGCTGCGCATCGCGCAAACTAGCACAAACAGAATATGTTTGCATGTAGCTGCACATCGCACTAACCAGCATAACGGTGGGCAACGGCGAGCAATGTAGCGCAATGTAGAGCAAAGTCAGGCAAAGTTGAGCAAAGTTGGCTAAACACAGCCACACCTCCTAGCCCATCTGGCCAGTAGTAAAATAAAAAGCAATGACAGGCCTTGAACCTGGGATACTGTGCACAATAATCACAGTACTGAAACACTAAGCCATGACAACTTTTCATAAGCATGCACTTTCAACACACACATACATATCAATGGACGTTTTCCCATTGCTAAGCAGGTGTGCCTTCAGCTGAGTTTTTCAAAACTGGCCAATCACAATAAAGTGTGGGAAATGATGCATATTTAAGCTCCATATGCAGGAATACTTGCCATAACTGGTTGTAGCTCCCATCTGCAGGCAGCAATGGCCGGTGCTGGAGTGGGCTCTCGTTTTCGAGCGTAACGTTGGGGCATTGAGTTGTCAAAAGTAATGGTTTGGCTCCTTGTCCATAATCATGAGGATAGACTCCTGCTGGGCCAGTACCAGGGCAACCAATACAAAGCGGAAGCCTGGGACCGTCTAGCTCATGAACTCACCAGTGCCACAGGTGTCCCTTGGACTGGTGAGCAGATCAGACACCACCATGCAGACCTGAAGAGACACAAGGCAACTGGACCAGTGGATCCAGGAGGCCCATGAGATGGAAAATGCCCCACTACTGAGTAAGTAGCCATGGAACTAAGTATGTAAGAATTGCTATTCTAGTGTATACTATGGAAAGGTATGTCTCAATATCACTTCATTTACTTCACAGCTGCAGGTGTCTGTGCTGTGACTCAGCAAGCATATGCAGATAGGCTGCTAAGGCTGCACCATCAGGCAGGTTAGTAATTATTCTGCTTGTACTGTTCTATAAAATAAATGAGAGATCCTGAAAAATTAACACAATAAATAAAGGTATAATAATTCTCTAATAATTATTCTGCATGTACTGTTATATAAAATAAACGAGAGAGCCTCTAGAAAAGTGTTTTAAGTCTTTAATAAAGGTATAATTCCTGGAGTGTGTCTGTGTCATTTTCTTTGATATGTTGTACTCTTGCATTATAGAAATAGTACTGATGCATTAAGCGCTGTTAACACACAGTTGGGTAGGCCCATATAAAGTGGATGAAGGGAGTGACAGTAGCTTTTAAGCATATTTACAGTCCTCAACTGTTGGTTCATGCCCAGCATGTATAGGTTAATCTGGCACATGAGTACCTTGGTATTGTGTTCCCTATAAATGTCATTGCACTGGCAGAAATGTAGGGAGCTGTTAACATATAACTGATAATTTCACTTAAACATATCTAGATAAGTATAGCAAAGTAGAGCTGTCAGTGTACTATCTCAGCAGTAGTTGTCTGAGCAACTCACAAAATATGTAGCAGTAACATCTGCATCCCGGACAGTTTGTATGTCAGATGCAGCCTATGTATATAAAGATCTAGCAAAACCCATTTCACAATTTAAGGACAATTGGGTAGTGGAATAATACTTGCAGGAGACATATAACTGCAGTTAATAGGAATGTAGTGTAAACTAGAAGGCTATATAAGTTGTTAATGGAGATATCATTTTCCACTCTACTGTATGTGCATAAAAAATGCAATTCCACACCTCAGTGGGTATGTCTAATCTCAAAACATTTGTTGGGACATATGTCCTATTGGTTTATAAATATCTGCATTTATTTAGATGCATGTGCCCTGTTCAAATACCACAATATCAGTAGCCTGTTGCCATCAATTAAACTTGCATGCTGTTGTAATGTCTACTGTTGTTCTATATATGCAAGTGTCATGCTTGCTGTTCAACTATTAGAACTCTGGTGTGTTGGGTTAATGGGAATACTTCTGCATGCTGTTATAACTAATTGGGAATGCTGTTGGCTGTTACTAACTCATATTTTCATTAAATCCTCCTAAACATACAACATATGGGAAGGCCAGTCCCAGTGGACCCACCTGTCCCACCTCAGCTGGCGATGGTACCTGGCACCAGCAGGTTCGGTGCCCAGCCTGGGACCACCTCCTCCATTGGCCCTGTGCCACCTTCAGGTGGAAGCAATGCCGGGGATGGGGCTCATCCCCCCCGTGCAAGTGTGGGTGGTGGAGGGCCACCTATCACCATCCAAACAGACCGGCATGTGGTGCAGAGGGAGATTGAGCATTCTGTAGCTGATCCTCTATGCCAGCTTGAGGCACTCCTACATAGCCCCCAGCACAGCCACCCTCTGGGCTGTGAAGGTGCAGTGGTGACTGCCCATGGGTCTGGATCTCAGTTCCACTGTTGCCATCTGTGGGCTCTTGGGCTTGCGATTTCCAAACATCCTTCCCCATCAGTGGTGTTCACCCACCACATGTGTCATATTCTGCCCCTGTATGCGTCTTGTTTGTCTTGCTGTTTACCTCCCCAACCTACCTCCCCAAATATACCTTCTTCCCCTACCCCACATTCTACTCTCACCTGAAAAAAAAAGGGCAATCTGCTCCCCCCAAAAAAATTACGCTCCATACATAGCTGCCCATTTTGCACACATGTCCGCTGGACAGATAAACTGATATTTAATTGGCAGTACAACATACTTTGTTGTCCTCATCCCTCTCACAGGGGTTGAAAGTTTCATATTTCCCTCCAAATTTATTGCATATGCACAGTTGTTGCTGTTAAAACAATGGGCAGCTATGGACTTTCCCTACACCCATCCTGCACATCCCGAGCTGTTTTCCCTACTGTCTTTCCCTTTTTGTGCCCCTTTTTCACCACTTTCCTATCTCCCTATTTTCTTTTCTTTCAAAGAAATGAGCGCGGGGCTTAGCGGGAGTAAGCACTATTAAACAGTAGTTAGCGGGTTTGCGCAAGTGTGCGCCTGTGTGCTCTTGTGTGCGCTTAGCTAAGCATTGCTAAGCATAGCGCAAACCCGCATAAACCCGCTTACAACTGCTTAAAAGTGCCTTAGTTACTCTGTATGTCAGGGCCCTTGTTCTGCTCAGCAACAAAATAAAACACCTCTGTCCGTCTCGAACCCCGGACTTTGTACACACTAGACTGCATGAAGTACCACTATGCCATGGTAGACATACAACAGTTGGTGCTGAAATAAATATATCATGCATCAGAATGAGTGAATGTAAAGGAAAAATAGGAATGCCATAACACAAATCTTGTTCTGTGGATCTTTACCAGCAGTTGTTGTGGAATTGCATTACATGACTGTGAAAAGAGAACCAGCCATTTTAGCAGGAAATAATGTTACAGGATCACTTTACAACCCACACACAGTATCATAGCAGGTCAAACACTAGCATATCTGATTAGGGCAGAGGCCATACCTCCCAACTGTGACTAATTTTCAGGGATGTCCCTGATTTTGAAACAAATTCTAGCTGTGTCCCTCTGAATCCCTCTGAAAAGTACTGACATTAGGCAGAAAGGTGGGGAATTACACTTAATGAATAATGACAATAAGTAAGAGTTAGACACTGCTTGTACTTCAGAAAAGGTGTATTAATCCATATGCTCTGGTTCTCTCAAAGTTTCAACTTAATGTCTCTAATATGTTAAAGGTGTACCTCACTTTTACCTACTTTTCCCTGAGTCTGTTCAAATATGTATCTGAGTATGTGAAAGGCCTGGCAGAGGCAGAAACACACAGGCATATCAGCTTTTCTGCCATTACACACTGTGCAAATAGCTTTGGAAGGAGTTCCAGAAGCATACCCTTATGTAGGAGTACAACACTGAAATACCAAAGGATGTAGCCATGTACTGGTAGCAACCAACTGTAACAATGCCATTGTTCCAGTGCTGAAAAGACCGGTGTGGTGCACAGACAAAGAATAACAGGCTAACATCTGGCTACCATCTGGATAGGTCCACATTTGGGAGCTACACAGACTACTTGCCTTGATAAACTAACAGGTACATAGCAACCCTTTAAGTCCAGCAAGATAAAATTCACACAATAATACATAATGCTTTCTGTACTTCTGCATCCCTACCCAAATGTACAATATACCTGTGCATTCAGGGTCTACCAAGGATGTAGGTAGGCATACTCAGTACTGTAATTTGTCCATTTTTCTTGAGCAGCCTGTGCTAATGTCAACACTAAAAAAGCACAAAATGTTCAGAAGTGAGTAAATTAATATTCACAGTATAGCAGTTCACAAACAGTTCATGTGCCAAAAGAATACATCTCAATAACTACTTTTGTATGGCAGTTAATTGTATAATTAGAAAAGAAAGTACATACTCCCATGTATCTTGTGTTAGCATTTGGAGCGGTGAGTACAATTCTACACTGACAAGTGTGCACTGGAAGCAGCAACATTCAGGTCTGAGTACAACATTCAAATCACTTGCTACACCCCTGGCTTCAGATATAAGAACTATACCAACCTTCTGACTTAAATAATGATGTCCACAGCAAACAAGCATGATCCCCATTTTGGAAAGCTGAAAGGGCTACACCTATCTGAGTTAGCAATTTATAGCATTGGGTTGCTATGACAGTGATTACTGCAATTACCACACAGCAGGCTGCATGCAATTAGCAAATGGTGGCCAGCAATTGGTGCAGAGGACATCACATGCACATGTGCAAATATCTATAAAAGCAGGCTGTAATTGCTGCCCACAAACTCAATAACTATATTCCAGAGACTGAGAGAGAGAGAGAGAGACAGACAGAAAGAGAGAAAGAGAGAGTCAGTGAAAAGCAAAAGGAAAACGGAAAATAAATAATACCAACTCGTACAAAGGAAAGGTATGAAACAGATATGTATTTACTGGCATGTAGTTGATGTTTTTGAAGAGTACTCTACATAATGTGAACCATTCATATGTGGCAGCAGTACGTATCTATGCACAGATGTCCTGCTTAACTACTGCCATGGACAATTCAGTGTGTAGCTGTGTGCAGTGGGACATAACTGTGAAATATGTAGCTCAGCATTAAATATCAAACATCTGATCCATGTTATCTGTGTTCTGTACAGTAGTGTGGACAATGGCTGTTTGGGGGATTAGCGCAAACATTTATATAGACATGGTTGTGACAGAGTAACACATGCATGATAGTCATATTAAAGTTTAGCTTATCATTGGCAACTGTTGTACCAGGCTAGTATGCTAATCTAGCATTTGTAGCTATATATACCCCTCTAATGTTACTGTGTGTTCACATGTGACACCTGTTCCTGTTGCAGCAAGGCCCAACAGTTTAGCTCTGAGGTCCAGGGACTTACACCAGTGTGGACCTTGTGTGTGTATGACACAGACATACGTAGATATATATATGTGTTATATATATTAACATCTGTATATGTGCATAGAGCAAGGGACATATTGCAACTGTTTGTGAAGGGTGGACATATATATGTTGGTAAAGACTTTTTTGTGCATATTTGTATCTAGGTTTTAGTGTGTGACAAACAAAACCGCATACAGTGCTGGTATATAACATGTGGTGGTTAAACAATGTGTGTGTTTTGTTTAGTTTGCAATGTTGCAGCCAGTGAGGCCTGCTAAAGCTACCTGGGCTGAGAGCACTTTCAATGTATTTCTCACAAGACTGTGCGATATTATTACATTACTGTATACCTCACATCCTTTGTATAATTGATATTCCCACCATGAAAGGTGGACTGTATATGTGCCTATATGTATATGTACACCAATGGATGTGTATATGTATATATATATATATATATATATATATATATATATATATGTGTGTGTGTGTGTGTGTGTGTGTGTGTGTCTGTGTGTATAGAGAGAGAGAGTCATATATAGTCATACACACCCACATCTAACTTGTTGCAATAGATTCTATGTAAAGTTGAGTGAGTGTGATGGTCAATGTGTTGGTGAATGTGTCAAAGTTGTGTATTTTTGGAATAGCTTCAAGGGAAACTGTTTCTGTCATGGTATTATGTGTCCTTGCTTTGATCCCAGCAAAAGCTGTGTAGGCTTTTGCTAGGCAGATAAAGCATTATGGCATATAGTCTGATGTAGTCCCTTGGTGTTAACTGGGGTATGTCATTGGAGGCTAAAGCACTACATGTATGCTTATTGATTGGTACTGATGTTGAATCCATATCCTGTATGAACTGTAGTACTACTTGAAGCTGTAGGCCTAAACAGCAAAGTATCGTGTATGTCTACATTGCTTGTAACCACTGTTTTGTGTGGTCCCTATAGTCCTTACAGATTACATTCTTCAAGCTTAAGGTTTTGTAAGCACTGACACACAGTACTGTATGGTACACACATAAAGCTTATCTGGGTTGCCATACCTTTGTGTCTTGTAATTATGTCTGATGTGTGTGTGTGGGTATGCCTGTAACATGTCCTCTGTCATATGTATGTTACACGATATAACCGCGTATCAAGCAACATTTATAGTTTACTACAGCACTATGCCACCTATATCCACAATCAATTGTGCACATATTTTGGCCATGGGTTTGCCATCAACAAGTTGTGTGGTATAATGGTAATACTGTAACTGAACCTTACAAACATTGTGATGGATGACATATTTCTTTATGCATTGGCTTGATCTATATCTGCTGTGGCTTGGTGGTGCATTGTGTTGCATACAGTGTGCCAGGTACTCTTGTATAGTCTTATATAGTGATTTTATTTATTATATATATAGAGTATGGAGCATGCTAGGCAGCAATTGTGGGGTGGAGCTGATAAGTGGTAATTAAAGTTAAAGTTATTTAATATCAGTCAGCTAATTGCTATATATATATAGATCAGTAGTGATATATCTGTTGTATGTAATATGTGCCATATGACTTGCTCAGACATATTTGACTTTTTCTTCCAGGTCCAGGGGCCATGGCCATCATAATCTAGCTACAGTATTACCAGCTTTCTGATTTCTGACTACAGCCTACTATTCTAGACCGAGAACCACCCCAGCAGACCAGCATTGCACTGCACTGTGTGTTGTCTGGAGGGTAAATGGGCAAGGCATGCATAACATGCACAATCACCCATACAGTACATCACATCAATGCAATGATTTAATTTTGGCAGCGTGTTTGCAATGCTTCTAGACAGCTGCAACTGTTGAGTAGGGGCAATAACTGGTATCCCCCTCACCAACCACCCCCCTCCCTCCTCCTGAGCCTGGTGGCACCACCTGGCCCAACAACACAACAACAACATTTACCATTTTCAACATTTGTCCTTTTTATTTTATTCCACATATATCTCTTCATCACCATCAATTTGTTTTTTGTTTTTTCTGGCAAATCACTCTGATGATCTGAGGATTAGAGTCACTAAATAATAACATACATTTGAGTTTCAGACTTCAAATCCTTCAGAAAATGTATATTAACACAAATCCTGTTACTCTAGCCACTTTCTAAGTATAAGGGTAATATTTAAAATCTGTCCCTATTTTTCTGCCTTTGTCATCCTATTTTGTCAGGCTTTGTCCAGATTTCTTGCACTAAGAGGTTGAGAGGTATAATCCTACCCCATCCCATATATGGGGAATTAATATATAATATTGTCATATCCTGGATATTATTGACTGGGCTTGTAAAGGCTCTTGTGCCATTAGCCTAATAATCACCTATGAACCTATGCACATGGTTAAATTTCACTGGTGGAGACTTGTGAGACAAACAGTTGTTGCTATCTTTGGGTAGTCATTGCATCATGCCAACATCAGTCCCTTATAGAAGTGATGGAAGTTTAACACTAACACCCACTGCAATCCTCACTGTCAGGATGTTACTGGACAAGCAGTGGGCAGGAAGGAAAAGAGAAAACACTCTCTCATCAGCAGGATTATGTTATCCAGCATTGCTCAATTTCCTTGTTAGCCTAGAATATGGTCTGAGCAAGTTTGGGGGAGATTGTGGGTTGGAGGTAGACCCAGTAATTGAGGAGAGGCACTGGGAGTAGCTGAAGGTCAGTTGCAAGTGAGCCAAAAATACCTCAGCAAAAATCTATAGAACTGTATAATTTTAGCATATCTATAGAGACCAGGTTATGCATGGCTCTTTCTGTCATATCTTCAGAAAATTTTCAGAGACCATCTGGGGACACATTAGGTAATATGCAGGGCTCCACCTCAAAAATTCTTGGCAAGTTCCTTGACATAAAATATCCACATATGTATGGATCATATATGATTTCCTAGAACATCACATGAGAAAATATATTGTCATGCATGCCATCTACAGTATCTCCTACCTCCTGGAAGTGCTTTGTACCAGAAACTGGTAACAACAAATAGCACATGCAGCTCACACTTAGTTTGTGAATGGGGGTGCTATCATTGCTTAAACTGCTAGGCATTATGTGACTCGCAAAGGACGCTACTCAATGTGCGTGCACAGTACCTAGGCAGTTCACATGATTCACATATATGGGATACATCTCAGCTATATCATCGCTTCCTGTACAGTGTAATTTCACAGGGAAATCTTGTTAGTAAGAACACGCACTGTGACTAACACTGGCATATACAGTTACCCTTACAGTGTCTCCAAATGTACTAACCTCAAAAACATACTGATACTATGATGCAGAAGATGCTAGATACTGTCTAAATCGACGGCTGATTACACCATTCAGAAACCTCACAACGTGACTGAACTCCAGTATACAACTGTACAAAAATAAATCCAAGATGTCACAGAACATGTGTTTTTCCCCTCTCAAAGCTCATTTCAGCAGCTTTGATGTACTTGCAATAGCACTCCAGTATGATCCTCTTACAGCTTACAGGATACTCTTTGCATGCTGCATGTTATACATTATTCTGAAGTAGACACAGCTTTGGGAGCCAGCCTCCTCACCAGTGTGCACATATGCTCACAGAGGAGATGCATTAACATCATCCTCTGATAAAAGTGTAGTGGAACCGCAACAGCCAAGTCCCACACATACACCCTCCAGAAAGTGAAGAGTACATGAGAAGAGTACAGGTGAAGTGGCGATGTCTGGTTAAGTCTATGATCCCTGGCATGCACACGTGGCCTGCAGAGAAGGTGCATCAACACCACCATCTGACAAGAGTGTAATTTAACAAAAGCACTTGATACCATACAATCACCACTCAGGAAGCCATAGGCATAGTAAATGGCAGAACATGTGATGCAGTTATGTCTTTTACAGACCCATGGGCCTTGATGAACACAGTGGTGTCACACTGAAGTGTATGTTACCCTTAGCTCAAACAGCACCGTCACTGTAATGGTAGCACTGGCAATCCCCCAACTGGAGGTAGAGATGAACACTATGTGTTTTTGTGCCTGAATTACATGTGTTTGTAGATGTCAGTCAATACAGCAATCAGCTCCATGCCAGTCAATGTTGAAGCATATTGTGTTTGATTGATACTCCAACACATTGGACAATTGATGTGAAGTGCCACCCTCATGTTACAAGCTATATGTGAGATGTGATAGTCAGACATCCAAACAAGGCTGTCCAATACCTGTATAAGATACAGTGCTGTGCACTCCTCTTCTGCCAGAGCGGTAATTTGTGTGGCACTCAAAAGCAGAGGAGAATTCTCCCTGACTGGCAATGATGAGGATTCTGACTGTACGGCCTTATATTCCTCTTGGGGAAATGGTATATCTTCATCACAGCTTTACTCTGTATTGTGGATGGGTGCCCACCCATAATAGAGTCAGTGTTACTATGTCATTGGTCTGTGACTCACATCACTGCCTTTAATTAATATCAGCCTTTTTTCCTGACACAATCTCTACAGTTGTCATTGAAACAGTGTTCTCACTGGGAATACAAAATAAAACTCAAATTGGAGTGTGTATGAGTGCCCATATAAGATGTAACATGTATTTCTTATTCCATTCTGATGTGGAAAACAACTTGATGTTCCTAGAGGAAAAAGTAGGCAACAAATGTCATACTCAGCCTAAAGTTTATATAGGCAATGCTGATGCAGGGAATCTGCTATGTGTGGTACTAACATAGTGCATCATCTGCTCAGATGCAAAGGACGGGGTCTGCTTCAAGCCAGTGTCCATTCTTCTGGGAATTATACCAGAATGGTCATCCACATGGAGAAACACTGCATGCACCTTTACCAATGTCAAACTGCTGCTTCAAGGTAATTCCCCTTTTGTCTGACTTCTCAGCTGCTATGTACTGTACTTTTTCACTGGCATGGACTAGCATGTCAGTATTATGTCAGGTGCAGTGGAAGAAAGAGATGGTTTTATGGGCTCAGAGAACTGTCAGTGGTTCTTGTCTGATAGTACTCAGCGAAGAAAGTGATACACATTGCTCATCTGAACTGTAGCAAAGATTGCATTCCTGTATATGGGTCGCAGCCACCAAGGAGGATGTTGAGCCTATTAGTTTACTTAATATAATTCAAATAGGAGAAAATAGGCTGTTGATAAATTAATGTGAAGGACTGAATTTTTAGGATGATGATAGCAAGAGGAGGGGAGAGATAAAAGTATAACTAGAATTAAGTAGTCAAATGTGATAAGTTTTACTAATTGGGTGGGTATGAGAGTTGGGTTTATTAGGAATTCATTGCTCAGTGTTCAATGTTCAATTCTCACTGTATTTTATTTAAAAACTCAAAGCCTTATGCAAGGCCTTTGAAGAGTTTGTCGACAGTCAAAGATGAATTATCCAAACCTTTCTTAAAACCTGCCCGAGTTTCTTTCTTTCCAAATATTTATTGATAATACATTCCACCAAATTCCATCTCTGTAATGAAATGGGATACTTATCAGTTTTGACATTGCCATATTGACCTTTACAATTTTTTTCATATTTCTAGTAACTAAAGGATGGTCTAGAATTTAGATCCCAAGTTCATTCCAAACATGTAATTTTGCATGCATTTGAAAAATTAGATGAGGTTCCCTCTAACCAATTAGTAGGTAATATTTTACAAAGAAATTCCTAAGTCTGAGCCTGCAACTAAACTTTTTTTTCCATGCTTATCTGTCTAGAGAAGCATCTTTGGGTCCTTTCAAATCTCTTAATTTATAAACTGTTACAACAGACTGAAGCTACAGATTTTATGATTGGGCTAATCACTGATTTGTATATTGGACTCAGCATTTGAACATCCATGGTAGTTATTGTTTGAAGAATATTTTTAAGGTCTCGATTTTGCTTCTTTAAAATTCATATTAAATTAGGCCTAAGAATAAAGTTTTTATAAAATTTAATTCCGAAGTCCTTCATGAAATTGATTTCTTTCATGATGGTATTTTTAAAATACAACATTTATTTAGCATCATCATCAACAAAAATACCAGCGAAAGACAAGAATACAAGTTCAGTTTGACAAGACTGTACAATCATGAATCCCCACAATCCATAACTCATCATAGCACTAATGTCAGACAACTCTAGAAATCCAGCAATTTAATGATACCCTATGGACTGATTTCAGTGCTATGAATCAAAAATCAGAAGGTGAGTCAATACAACAGAGTGCACTAGAACATCCAAAACATTGCCCTAGGCAAACTGGTAAGCAACTCTTAAAAATGTATACATATATCGTACACGTAAACATGTATTTTTTGGTATTTATAAATATTTATATGCCAGCCCCTAGAGCAGGTAACCATAATCAGCCTAAGGAACAGACTTTTCACTAAAATTCCAGGCTCCACAACAGTCAGTAGAATCTAGGTTTGCAATTTAACCCTTGTCTTTCCTCACAATCACTCTTCAAAGGACCCCATTTCCTGTTTCTTAATCTCACTCATTAAAGGAATGATCTCTGTAATCTCAGGATGATGCTGGGTTTTCTGCTGTCTGGTGCATGCCTTTTTAGTTATTAAGTTATTAATTATTATTATTAATTATTATTATTTAGTAACTTCAGAAACGGTACTACATTGCACTTATGACCTAAATGACTGGGGAAATCAGAAACTGTACTACATTGGACCTATGACCCAAATGACCACGGAATCCAACAAATGAAAAGCTTTTGTGAGTACAAATGGGTCAGCAGTCAAAATATTAAAAAAGTTTCGCAGACTGCACATGAGGCATTCCCAAAATGCATACATCCAATCAGCAGTAAAGCTTCCTTCACATCTCCAGCAAAATGGATAAACCTCAGGAACGACTCTTTGGAGTCTATGTGCCATACAAAAGAATTTGAAAAGACATTGTTATCCAAAAAATGTAAATCTTCATGATCCAGTTACATAGCAGAGAAACATTAACACCATCAACTACTGCTGAAGAGTGATTACTAAGCCCAGGTCAACCTGCCAAAATCTCTGATAGCCTTCAGAGGCATCTGTTTTAGAAGCAGTGAATAGCTCATGAATCTGGCTGATTATCCATTGAGAAGGAGCTTCACCTCCTTTGCAAACTAATATCCATTATTTAAGCTTTGGGCGATCCCCTGGAGAAATTCAACAGCCTTCTCTCTGTCTCCCTTGCAATCTGACTGTACTCCCTGAAGCATTCTCTTGTGAGACTGAATTTCTCACTAAATTCCTAATATCCAATAATACTATGGGAATCCAGCAGTTGTTCCCGATAAAGGGGACATCCTGCCAAATGATCTACTTTAACTGTTCTTAGTCTGTCTATTCCGCAACACCCTGCTTCCTCTAAGCGATCAAATGTTCTACTGAGTTCCTTGAACACATCTGCCCAAGAAACCATTGCAGTTGGTCCATTATCTTATCTGCAGATCTACAGTTTCATCTGCCAGATAATCCTGGGGTCCTTTGTAGCTGACATTGTAGTCCTCTTGCCATTGTAGATCAAACCAAGAACTCTTCTTTGCATCCAAATACTCAATTATTGGAATATCTTAAGCTTTCCTTTTGCCATGTCTAAACTGGCAGAGTCAGCCCCCTATAACCTACTGGAATCCACAAAATCGCAGTGGATATTCTCGGTCTAGCACCCATTTACACAAATTTCAAAGCTAAATGATTTAACTTCTTCAGATTCTTAAGAGGAGGCGGGACTAGTCAGCTCAGGAATTAATAAACCACTTGCAGTAAGA
Source organism: Protopterus annectens (assembly GCF_019279795.1). Taxonomy (NCBI): domain Eukaryota; kingdom Metazoa; phylum Chordata; order Ceratodontiformes; family Protopteridae; genus Protopterus; species Protopterus annectens. The sequence goes on along the minus strand of NC_056731.1, from coordinate 1,090,146,042 downwards.
TAAACCAATTTTCAGCTTGAATTCACTGCACCATATCCAAACACATCCTCTCCCAATTCCTTAAAACATTCCTCACCTTTTTAGTATCCACTTAAACGCACACTCCACAATCCCAGGAATAGTCTCTGTCAATGTAATTCCCAAATATGGTACTTCTATTACTAGCTATAAAGGGGAAATAGCTTTTTTCTTCTCCCTACTAAATTTGTACTCTCCTAAATGGCTTAAGCAGTAAGTAGCAGTCTGTACGCAGCCACAAAGTAAGATCCAACATTACCTGCTCTCAATTGCCTCAGTAAGATATATTATAGTTGTTCTAGTATGCAGGGACAGAAAAAATTGTTCTTTTTCAATTATGCAGTTCCTCCATACCACAGAAGAATCAGATAAAATCTGTTTCGACAACTGCTGGACCCTGACTATTCCATCATAGGAAGGGACTGCTTCAACTTTTTCTGGGTGTCTTGGGGTGCTGTGAATGTGACTGGACCATCTGGAAGAAAATCCTTAACTGTGCAGGGTATAGATGTATAAAGCACCATTATGCTTGTCTGAACAATCTAATACCAGGTAGAAAAGCTGCCCACTTCCACTGGGTCTCTACTGAATAATCATGATTACATTACACATGAGCATTCTACACCTTAACCAGATTCCCAGGAGTCCACAAACGTGACAGCAGCCTGTCCTTTAATGCAAAACACTCCCACTGGATCAAAATTTGTCTGCACTTCCTACTCTCTAAATGCTGGTGAATAAAAACCCAGTGATCTCTCTTTATTCTAACATCAAGCCAATCCACATAAATGGTTGCCATCTGATATACTGTAGACAGTTGGGAAGTCTTCCCTCTTCCATAATTTGTTTTTGCCTTCCTTTATCACCAAGATTGACAAGTTTTGCTTCCATCTTATCTAATCAGGTCTCAGTCAATCCCAGTCTTTGGCTAACATCCCTCTTTTCTGGAACCATTGTCACTAGTCGGTCTTGTCTGTGCTGGAGAAAAAGATGAGCATGTGTCCATCACTGTCTGAAACTGTCTAAAAAACCAAATATGAAAGAAAAAAAAAGTGAAGTTTCTTCTGCAGTTCTTCTGATTTGTGGGAGGCTGACTACAGTTGCTCCATCATCCCCTGCCATTGATGTTTTCAGGCTGTTCCTGTGGTAAGGCCAGTACTCATAACTGCCACCTCAAATGTGGAAGCCAGTACAGAAATGCTATTTTTCTTTCCTTTAGTACATTTTCTTGTCATTAGGTCAACATAATTCTATCAAGTGCATGACTCAGATCAAGCTGCATCAGTTTTACTGTGCTGTGGATTTTGTCTTGCCCTTGATAATCAACTAAGAGGTTAGGAGGCAGAGATCAGAGTGACTATTCTGCCTCCATCTTAACTGGAAGTCCTCCAAGTTGTCATTTTTGAGAGCAAAGGGAAATCTGTGATTCAAGTTACCAAAATGTATGAATTCAGATGTATTGATATTAAACTCCATGCTACACATTAACATTCAATGCTCTAGTAACCTTTTTAAAAAATAACAAGGTTAAGTAGGCATGATCTGCCCTTAACAAATCTGAACTGGCTTAGCTTGACAGTTTGTAAGTTGCCTGTGTCCTTATTTACTATACTGTATAATGAGGAGGGTCATGTTTATGAGTCTCTAATTACCCAGGTACAATGATGAGCCCCTTTTGATTAAGGGGATGATTGTTGCTGTCTTTCTATTATACATTTGCTTGGCATAAACCCTGTTTGGAGGCCGATAATGAATAGCCCTTCTGGGCGTTCTGACAAGCCCTGTTTTAGGCTTACTGGTAAGCAGCCTCTTATGTTAACTGGCCCCAGGGAGATAGTGTTCTTGGCATTGGATACTGCCTTAAAGACACGTTCTTGGGAGATTTGATGTGTATGAGTAGATGCAGGTATTTTATCTGGGAATATAGGAGGGAGAAGATTGAGGTTTGAGCAAAATTTGTCTGCTAGTAAATAGGCTATGTCTTCTTGGCCTGACTATGTGATATTTACTATTATCTCTGCACAGTACTGTACATATTTCTGAGGTTTCTACCACTGTTAAAGAAAGTTTTGTGGCTATCCTCCACTTGAGTGGCTATTTTTACTCATCTCTGGTTTTGGCTGATTTGATCAATGTCTGCAGTTCCCTAGTAAGTTTATCAATAGCATTTTTAACATCTAGACAGTCAATATTATTTTTGTGTGCAGTGATTTTTTTCTTTTATTATAGAGCCCATTTGCATTTGTGTACACCCATGTGGTTTAGTCTTAAATATGGCATTGAATCTATTTCATAGGGGGGACAGATGATTCTATGCAGCTATTTACCTGTGCATAGAATGTGGTGATAAAAGATTCTACCCGGGATTCACTAATCCTCCATGTAAGACTAGATTAGTCTTACACGGAAACGCCAGTCTAAGAGTAAGATGGCACCGTGCCATGTATATTAATGAGGGCATGTTGCCTCAACTCTAAGGTTAACACGGAGCGTGTACGAGTGCAGGGGGCATGTCGGACTGCCGAGCACTCCAAAAATCCATGCCCTGCAAGTCTCTCAATCGGGAAATGTCAACTGACATAAGCGAATCCGCTGAAATGTGTACATACCCAACACTACACTCCCCCACATTCTAAACCCCTGTACAATTATAAAATGTAAAACTTTTATTTTTTTTTTATTATTCCCGATATAGCTGGCCATATTTGCATGTGTTTGCATGGGTTTGCCCATTGCTTAGCTACAGTTAGCAGTTTAGACATCAAAGAGGATAATAAGAAACTTCTATGCAAATGAAGCAAAATAGCGATAGCATAGTGGTAGAGCCTTCACACAAAAAGGAGGCATTCCCGGTTCGAGTCCCACCATTCCCCTTTCTATTTTCTGTTGGAAATCTGTATATAAAAATAATTCCTGACATTTATCATTTAAATTTTAGTAAAAAGCATTGAAATGGCCTATGTAGTAGTGAGCCATTTATATATATATATATATATATATATATATATATATATATATATATATATATATATATATATATATATATATATATATATATATTTATATATGAAGGTGAAATGGTTATGCATACTGATGGATGCATAAGTGACGTATCTTAAGCAATGTGAAGCAGTGCTAAGCAAAGTTTACCAGTATTAAGCATATTTAAATATAATTGCTCATAGCTGAGCACTGCAATAACTAGCGCAATAGCATTGCGCGGAGCTGCACATTGTGCAAACTAGCACAAACAGAACATGTTTGCATGTAGCTGCACATCGCACTAACCAGCGCAATGGTGGGCAAGGATGAGCAATGCAGAGCAATGCCGCACAATGTAGAGCAACGTCAGGCAAAGTTGAGCAAAGTTGGCTAAACACAGTCACACTTCCTAGCCGGTCTGGCCAGTAGTAAAATAAAAAGCAATGACAGGCCTCAAACAAGGGATTCTGTGCACCATAATCACAGTAATGAACCACTAAGCCATGACAGCTTTTCATAAGCATGCACTTTCAACACACACATACATATCAATGGAAGTTTACCCATTGCTAAGCAGGTGTGCCTTCAGCTGAGTTTTTTCAAAACTGGCCAATCACAATAAAGTGAGGGAAATGATGCATATTTATGCTCCATATGCAGGAATACTTGCCATAACTGGTTGTAGCTCCCATCTGCAGGCAGCAATGGCTTGTGATGGAGAGGGCTCTTGTCTTCGAGCGCAACGTTGGGGCATTGAGGTGTCAAAGTAATGGTTTGGCTCCTTGTCCATAATCATGAAGATAGACTCCTGTGGGGCCAGTACCAGGGAACCCAATACAAAGTGGAAGCCTGGGACTGTCTAGCTCATGAACTCAAAAGTGCCACAAGTGTCCCTCGGACTGGTGAGCAGGTCAAACACCACCATGCAGACCTGAAGAGACGCAAGATGGATCAATTGGACCAGTGGATCCAGGAGCCCATGAGATGGAAAATGCCCCACTACTGAGTAAGTAACCATGGAATTAAGTATATAAGAATTGCTATTCTAGTGTATACTATGGATAGGTATGTCTCAATATCACTTCATTTACTTCACAGCTGCAGGTGTCCATGCTGTGAATGAGCAAGCCTATGCAGATAGGCTGCTAAGGCTGTACCACCAGGCAGGTTAGTAATTATTCTGCTTGTACTGTTCTGTAAAATAAATGAGAGAGCCTGAAAAAAGTGAGTTAACACAATAAATAAAGGTATAATAATTCTCTAATAATTATTCTGCATGTACTGTTATATAAAATAAATGAGAGAGCCTCTAGAAAAGTGTTTTAAGTCTTTAATAAAGGTATAATTCCTGGAGTGTGTCTGTGTCATTTTCGTTGATATGTTGTACTCTTGCATTATAGAAATAGTACTGTTGTATTAAGCGCTGTTAACACACAGTTGGGTAGGCCCATATAAAGTGGATGAAGGGAGTGCCAGTAGCTTTGAAGCATATTTACATCCTCAACTGTTGGTTCTTGCCAAACATGTACAGGTTAATCTGGAACATGAGTAGCTTGGTATTGTGTTCCCCAGAAATGTCATTGTGCTGCCAGAAATGCAGGGTCATGTTAACATATAACTGATAATTTCACCTAAACATATCTAGATAATTATAGGAAAGTAGAGCTGTCAGTGTACCATCTCAGCAGTAGTGTGTCTGAGCAACTCACAAAATATGTAGCAGTAACATCTGCATCCCGGCCAGTTTGTATGTCAGATATAGCCTATGTATATAAAGATCTAGCAAAACCCATTTCACAATTTAAGGACAATTGGGTAGTGTAATAATACATGCAGGGGACATATAACTGCAGTCAATAGGAATGTAGTGTAAACTAGAAGGATATATAAGTTGTTAATGGAGCTATCATTTTCCAACCTACTGTATGTGCATAAAAAAAGCAGTTCCACACCTCAATGGGTATGTCTAATCTCAAAACATTTGTTGGGACATACGTCCTATTGGTTTATAAATATCTGCATTTATTTCAATGCATGTGCCCTGTTCAAATACCACAATATTGGTAGCCTGTTGCCATCAATGAAACCTGCATGCTGTTGTAATGTCCACTGTTGTTCTATATATGCATGTGTCATGCTAGCTGTTCAACTGTTGGAACTCTGGTATGTTGGGTTAATGGGAATACTTCTGCATGCAGTTATAACTAATTGGGAATGCTGTTGACTGTTACTAACCCATATTTTCATTAAATCCTCTTAAACATACAACATATGGGAAGGCCAGTCCCAGCGGACCCACCTGTCCCACCTCAGCTGGCGATGGCACCTGGCACCAGCAGGTTTGGTGCCCAGCCTGAGGCCTCCTCCTCCATTGGCCCTATGCCACCTTTGGGTGGAAGCACTGCAGGGAATGGGGCTCATCCCCCTATGCAAGCGTGGGCAGAGGAGGGCCACCTATCATCCTCCAAACGGTCCGGCATGTGGTGCATAGGGAGATCGAGCCTTCTGTCGCTGATCCTCTATGCCAGCTTGAGGCACGAGTGGCATGACTCATGGGTGAGCCTGCCCCTCCTACACAGCCCCCAGCACAGCCACCCTCTGGGCTGTGAAGGTGCAGTGGTGACTGCCCATGGGTGGGGATCTCAGTTCCACTGTTGCCATCTGTGGGCTCATGGGCTTGCGATTTCCAAACATCCTTCCCCATCAATGGTGTTCACCCACCACATTTGTCATATTCTGCCCCTGTATGCATCTTGTTTGTCTTGCTGTTTACCTCCCTAACCTACCTCCCCAAATATACCTACTTCCCCTACCCCACATTACAGAATCACCTGAAAAAAAAAGGGCAATCTGCTCCCAAAAAAAAATTACACCCCATACATAGCTGCCCATATTGCACACATGTCCACTGGACACATAAACTGATATTTAATTGGCAGTACAACATACTTTGTTGTCCTCACCCCTCTAACAGGGGTTGAAGGTTTCATATTTTCCTCCAAATTTATTGCATGTGCACAGCTGTTGCTGTTAAAGAAATGGGCAGCTATGGACCTTCCTTACACCCGTCCTGCACATCCTGAGCTGTTTTCCCTACTGTCTTTCCCTCTGTGTGCCCCTTTTTCACCACTGTCCTATCTCTCCATTTTCTTTTCTTTTAAAGAAATGAGCGCGGGGGTTAGCAGGAGTAAGCACTATTAAGCAGTAGTTAGCAGGTTTGTGCAAGTGTGTGCCTGTGTGCGCTTGTGTGCATTTAGCTAAGCATTGCTAAGCATCGTGGAAATCTACGCAAACCCGCTTACAACTGCTTACAAGTGCCTTAGTCTCTCTGTATGTCAGAGCCCTTGTTCTGCTCAGCAGCAAAATAAAACAACTCTATCAGCCTCGAACCCCGGACCTTGAAAACACTTGACTGCATGAAGTACCACTAAGTCACACAACAGTTGGTGCTGAAATAAATATATCATGCATCATAATGAGTGAATGTAAATGAAAAATAGGAATGTCATAACACAAATCTTGTTATGTGGATCTTTACCAGCAGTTGTTGTGGAATTGCATTACATGACTGTGAAAAAAGAACCAGCCATTCTAGCAGGAAATAATGTTACAGCAGCACTTTACAACCCCCAGAAAGTATCATAGCAGGACAAACACTGGCATATCTGATTAGGGCAGAGGCCATACTTCCTAACTGTGACTAATTTTCAAGGATGTCCTTGATTTTGAAACAAATTCTAGCTGTGTCCCTCTGAATCACTCTGAAAAGTACTGACATTAAGCAGAAAGGTGGGGAATTACACTTAATGAATAATGACAATAATTAAGAGTTAGACACTGCATGTACTTCAGAAAAGGTGTATTAATCCATGGTCTGGTTCTCTCAAAGTCTCAACCTAACGTCTCTAATATTTTAAAGGTGTACCTCACTTTTACCTACTTTTCCCTGAGTCTGTTCAAATATGTACCTGAGTGTTTGAAAGACCTGGCAGAGGCAGAAACAAATAGGCATATCAGCTTTTCTGCTGTTACACACTGTGCTAATAGCTTTGGAAGGAGCTCCAGAAGCATACCCTTATGTAGGAGTGCAACACTGAAATACCAAAGGATGTAGCCATGTACTTGTAGCAACCAACTGTGACAATGCCACTGTTCCAGTGCTGAAAAGACCGGTGTGGTGCACAGACAAAGAATAACAGGCTAACCTCTGGCTACCATCTGGATAGGTCCACAGTTGGGAGCTACACAGACAGACTACTTGCCTTGATAAACTAACAGGTACACAGCAACACTTTAAGTCCAGCAAGATAAAATTCACATAATAATACATAATGCTTTCTGTACTTTTGCACCCCTACTCAAATGTACAATATACCTGTGTGTTCAGGGTCTACCAAGGATGTAGGTAGGCATACTCAGTACTTAAATTTGTCCAGTTTTATTGAGCAGCCTGTGCTAATGTCAACACTAAAAAAGCACAAACTGTTTAGAAGTGAGTAAATTAATATTCACAGTATAGCAGTTCACAAACGGTTCATGTGCAAAAAGAATACACCTCAATAACTACTTTTGTATGGCAGTTAATTGTATAATTAGAAAAGAAAGTACATACTCCCATGTATCTTGTTTTAGCATTTGGAGGGATGAGTACAATTCTACACTGACAAGTGTGTACTGGAAGCAGCAACATTCAAGTCTGAGTACAACATTTAAATCACTGGCTACACCCCTGGCTTCAGATATAAGAACTATACCAACCTTCTGACTTAAACAACGATGTCCACAGCAAACAAGCATGATCCCCATTTTGGAAAGCTGAAAGTGCTACACCTACCTGAGTTAGCAATTTATAGCATTGGGTTGCTATGACAGTGATTACTGCAATTACCACACAGCAGGCTGCATGCAATTAGCAAATGGTGGCCACCAGTTGGTGCAGATGCCATCACATGCACATGTGCAAATACCTATAAAAGCAGGCTGAAATTGCTGCCCACAAACTCAATCACTCTATTGCAGAGACTGAGAGAGAGAGAGAGACAGAGAAAGAGACAGAGAGAGAGAGAGACAGTGAAAAGCAAAAGGAAAACGGAAAATAAATAATACCAACTCATACAAAGGAAAGGTATGTAACAGATATGTATTTACTGGCATGTAGTAGATGTTTTTGAAGAGTACTCTACATGATGTGAACCATTCATATGTGGCAGCAGTACATATCTATGCACAGATGTCCTGCTTAACTACTGCCATGGACAATTCAGTGTGTAGCTGTGTACAGTGGGACATAACTGTGAAATATGTAGCTCAGCATTAAATATCAAACATCTGATCCATGTTATCTGTGTTCTGTACAGTAGTGTGGACAATGGCTGTTTGGGTGATTAGCGCAAACATTTATATAAACACGGTTGTGACAGAGTAACACATGCATGATAGACATATTAAAGTTTAGCTTAGCATTGGCAACTGCTGTACCAGGCTAGTATGCTAATCTAGCATTTGTAGTTATATATACCCCCTCTAATGTTACTGTGTGTTCACATGAGACAACTGTTCATGTTGCAGCAAGACCCAACAGTTCAGCTGTGAGGTCCAGGGACTTACAACAGTTTGGACCTTGTGTGTGTATGGCACACACATAAGGAGAGATATATATGTGTCAAATATATTAACATCTGTATATGTGCATAGAGCAAGGGACATATTGCAACTGTTTGTAAAGGGTAGACATATATATGTTGGTGAAGGTTGTTATGTGCATATTTGTATGTAGCTTTTTGTATGTGACAACCAATACAGCATACGGTGCTGGTATATGACATGTGGTGGTTAAACACTGTGTGTGTTTTGTTCAGTTTGCAATGTTGCAGCCAGTGAGGCCTGCTAAAGATACCTGGGCTGAGAACACTTTCAATGTATTTCTCACAAGACTGTACAATATTACATTACTGTATACCTCACATCCTTTCTATAATTGATATTCCCACCATGAAAGCTGGACTGTATATGCACCTATATGTATATGTACACCAATGGATGTGTGTATATATATATATATATATATATATATATATATATATATATATATATATATATACATATATTTATGTATGTATAGAGAGAGAGAGTCATATATAGTCATACACACCCACATCTACTTGTTGCAATAGATTCTATGTAAAGTTGACTGAGTGTGATGGTCAATGTGTTGGTGAATGTGTCAAAGATGTGTATTTGTGGGATAGCTTAGTGGGAAACTGTTTCTGTCATGGTATTATGTGTCCTTGCTTTGATCCCAGCAAAAGCTGTGTATGCTGTTGCTAGGCAGATAAAGCATTATGGCATATATTCTGATGTATTCCCTTGGTGTTAACTGGGGTATGTCATTGGAGGCTAAAGCACTACATGTATGCTTATTGATTGGTTCTGATGTTGAATCCATATCCTGTATGAACTGTAGGACTAAACAGCAAAGTATGGTGTATGTCCACATTGCTTGGAACCACTGTTTTTTGTGGTCCCTGTAGTCCTCACAGATTACATTCCTCAGGCTTAAGGTTTTGAAAGTACTGACACACAGTACTGTATGGTACACACGTAAAGCTTATCTGGGTTGCCATACCTTTGTGTCTTGTAATTATGTCGATGTGTGTGTGGGTATGCCTGTAACATGTCCTCTGTCATATGTGTGTTATAAGATATAACTGTGTATCTAGCAACATATATAGTTTGCTACAGCAATATGCCACCTATGACCACAATCAGTTGTGCACATATTTTGGCCACGAGTTTGCCATCAACATGTGTGGTATAATGGTAATACTGTAACTGGACTTTACAAACATTGCGATGGATGACATATTTCTTTATGCATTTGCTTGATCTATACCTTCTGTGGCTAGGTGGTGCATTGTGTCGCATACAGTGTGCCATGTACTGGTGTATAGTTTTATACAGTGATTTTATTTTGTTGCTGTGCAGAACATGGTTAATTATATAGAGCGTGCCTGGCCCTTTCAAGCAGTTGTGGGGTGAGCACTGATAAGTGGTATTGAAAGTGTTTAATCTCAGTCAGCTAATAGGTTGATATATATGGCAGTTCAGTGATATCTGTACTGTATAATGTTAAGTGTGCCATATGACTTGCTCAGACATATTTTTTCTTTGTCTTCCAGGGATCATGGCCCACCATCGTAATCCTAGCTACAGTAGTGCTGAGGATGACATTATTACCAGCTGTCTGATTCAGCACTACAGCCTACTATTCTCGAGAACCAGCCAAGACCAGCATGAGTGTTCTGCATTGTGGCAAGATGTTGTCCGGAGTGTAAATGACATAGGCATGCATAACCGGACATATGAGCAGGTACGCCATCACTGCAGTGATTTACTTAGACATGTCGGGCAGTGTGCTTTTGATGTCCATAGACAACAGGTTGCAACAGGTGGTGGGGATAACATCCATCCCCCCTCTCCAGAGTGGAGGAGCTGCTCCTGAGCCTGGTGGCACCTGCCCAACAACAACAACAGCAGACATTTACCTTGATGGAGGTTGGGGCCACCCAGCAAGAACAAATGGAGCGTGCAGGTAACATGGCATATCTGTAGGCTACTGTTACCTCTATTGGTAGATCATGCATATGTGAGATGTGTACTGTGTAGTTAGAAGATGTGGAGCCTGTTGTTGTGCAATACTGATCATTTGGAACATAAGCTGTAGGCCTGTGAATGTAAACTGTTGTACTACTGTAAGATTGCAAACCCACAGTAGCAATGCCACAGTTGTCGACACTGACAAACTGTCTCATATCCATGTAGGTCCCTCTGGTGTGACAGCAAGGCAGCGGACACATGCTGGTGAGTGTGTTCTACATTTATTATTGCAAATAAAAAGTGCATGTCATAGTTAAAGTATCGGCCATGTATACATGTAACACACCTACGCATAATGCATGCTGTGCATGTTTGCTGTGACACTACGCACATCTCAGTAATGTGATTAGCTGCCTCAAACACATGCAATACACAGACCATCTCAAACAAATGTGGCTTCACTGTAGTAACCATTGGATAGGCAGAATCGATACTCATGCATATAACATACACAACTATGTCATACACAGAACATGTTAACATGCTACATATGAAGTATTCACAAACCCTCTGTCAAGTCGCACTCCAGTATCCCAAATGTCATCCACACAGCACACATAATATACCTGAGGGGTAGAAGCCTATCATGGGGCAGTGAAACACTCTGCAACACACAACACATTCATGTTAGGCAATGCTCCTTATTGGCCTCCTTACAAACCCATGTAACAACTGGCCGTGAAATGGTGAATGTAGCCATGGTAGTGCAGTTCTGATAGGTGTTGGTTTGGGACACATTTGTAGCCTTGAGTGACCACCTGTTGCTTCATGATGATGGCTTATGGTACTACACCCCTTCCAGTTATTGTAACCACAGTACTACACACCATCACATAGCTTACAGTTTAAAAAAAAACCAACAAA
>NC_056731.1:1090027816-1090129373 GCF_019279795.1 Protopterus annectens | reverse complement strand
CTTTGGCAGTTCTTTTTCCCACAGGTATATTTGTAGGATGGTGACATCATCAGACTTGACAAAGATAAGTATACCACTTTTAGGGTGTTTTAGTAGTCTCCAAAAAGGTTACGCCTCTTCAAGCAGATACACACTCTCATAAAGCTGGCAAGTGCAGGATTCAAACCCCTACTTAACTACTTTCTGATACTACAGCAGTATGCATTTACATGACGCAGTATACACATTACTGGGAGTTCTCCTTTCCACAGGTATATTTGTAGGATGGTGACATCATCAGCCTAGACAAAGTGGGTTACGTTAGGTAACATTAGGTGGGCTACATAGAATGAATTTCTAAACACTTTGGCAATGTGATCATCAAAGGAGAGTTTCTATCTACCTGGGTCCCCAGGGCTATAATTACATTCTCCGTACATACTGGATTACCAGCTATGTGGCAATTTGTGTGCACTTTGTTTTATCCAAAGGGGATGACTATGCATTTTCTGGCATTCTGCTTGAGGGCATTGTCTTGACACCAGGTATCTGTCTCTGTAAGACCCTTCTGGAGGATGTCTGAGTCAATTATGGACCACAGTTAGCAGTCATCTGCAAACTTGTTCAGCCATACTCCTCCCATGCTTGCCTGTACCTCTGAGCAGTATCTACTGAATAGGTGGGGTCCCAGGACCAAGACCTGTGGGATGCCATTTGTGACTGGTTTAGAGTCGGATATATCACCTGCAACTCTGAACATGTGTGTTTGATCTGTGAGCCAGGTGGCCACCCATCCTGAGATATAGGTGTTAATGTTCAAGCTGGTAAGCTTGTCCATGATGCCAGAGAGGGGAATGGTGACAAAGGCCTTAGTGAGGTCCAGGTGGGCTGTGTGGACTACTTTCACCTCCATCTGTGTCCTTGGTAACTGTTTCAAAGCAGTCAACTAGGTTTAGGAGGCAGGATCTGTATTTAACAAAGCCAAGTTGGGTACAGTCCAGTGTCTGTAGGCTCCCAATGTCTCTGTTTATGGGTTCCATGATAATTTGCTCCATAGCTTTGCAGACCAGGCTGAATAGGCCTAAAGGGTAATACTTTCATGGTTCTGTTGTGACACCACCTTTGTGGAGCTGGATGACTGTTGCTGTATGCCATTCTTTGGGTACATAGCCTGTGGTAAGGTTGAGTCTGGACAGTGAATGTAGGTGAGGGTGTATTTCCTTTTGGGGCGGGTGTAAGATGTAGCCTCGGACACCATCCAGTCCCATTAATGCTGCGTTCTTAGCTTTGGAGAGGGCTGTTTTTACCTGCATGTCCATGAAGTCTGGGGCTCTGCATTCTTCTGGGATGGACACAGACCCTTTTGGAGGTGATGAGGGGGGAGTTTGCACTGAACTTGTCCGCCAGGATGTGGGCAATGTCAGTTGGCTCAGTGTATGTTTTGCCATTTTGCAGTAGCTGACAGCCTATTTGAGAGTTGCCACCTAAATGTTTGGTATAGCTAACAAAGGTTTTGTGGTTGTTATTCTTACATTCCTTGGCAATTTGTCTTTAGAAACTGGCCTTGGATTATTTTATGAGCGATCATTGTTCCTTCCTAATAATGATCAGTGATGCCTTTCCTTTTGTGAAGTTTGATCTATCATGTGTTCATTTCCTCCTTCTATTGTATAGCTTATTTATGGGCAATGGCCACCAGATTGGTTTCTTATTTTTGGAGGAGTGTGTCTTGGTTTTATTTGGGATGTCTCAATCCATGCATCCCTGTAGATGCTCATAGAATGCACTTGTAAATGATTCTGCAGATTGTATAGCATTATCCTATAGCAAGGGGGCTTTGGAACTTTCCACTTTGGTCTTGAGAAGTGTGCAGTTTGCTTTTGAAAATTTCTTCACAGTGGTCTCCTTGACTGGGGGGGGAGATGTGGATGTCCAGTGTGACTAATTTATGATCTGATATTACCAGCGAGGGGTTTATCTCTGTTGTGGAACACTGGTACCCCATGTTGGTGATGATCAGATCCAGTATGTTGTCACTTCTAGTGGGCGTGGTGACTAGCTGTTCCAGGGCGTTAGTTTTTAAACTCTAGGAAGCATTGGACAAAGGACGTTGTACATGAGTAATTCTCCCAGTCAATGTTTGGGTAGCTGTAATCTCCTCATATCATGGTCTTTGGTAGGACCTTTATATTTCCCAGTGTTCTCAGGAATACTGAGTGAGGGTCCTGAGACAAGGTATGTGATCTATAGCAGGCTACAATCTGATAAGCAGCTTTGCCCAATGTTAGTTGCACTTGCATGGTCTCCAAGGCCTCATGCTGTGCCACTAACCTGAAGGTGTGGGTATCCATAAGGTAAATGGATACACCCCTTCCTTTTGCTTTTCATTCTGGGTTTTGGGGCTGAAGATCAGAGGGATTGTGAGTGTTTTATGTGGAGCATGTCCAACAGCTCCGTGTTTGACATAGCTTTGTATGTTAGGCAGAGATCACCTCTGAGTAGGCGATATGCGGGAGAGTACAGCTGGAACATTTTGAGACAGTCTGTGTATGGCATGTATTTCAGGCCATTAATGCTCTTTGTGAGGTATTTCTGCAGGCTTTCCAGTTGTTGTAGATGTCTTGTGAGGTACATAGCAAAAGGGGCATTGTACTCTATTATGAATCTAGTGAGTGATGAGTAGAGGGGAACAATGTCCTCTTCTATTCTGCATGAGACACCTTTTGTGATGAGGTGTGCCATGTAGAAGGATTTCCTGACTACTGTGGCGATGTGATCATCACAGATGTGTCCACTGTCAATCTGTGACCCAAGGTGTCTTATCACACTTTCAGTGTTAAGTATACTACCGCCTATGTTGTAGTTCATGGCTACAGAATTTTTACCAAAGGGGATGACAATGCACTTTTTGGCACTGAGCGTGAGGCCATGGCTTTGACTCTAGGCATCTGTCTCAGTGAGGACCATTTGTAGGATGTCCACATCTTTAGTAGTTTCAATTATGGCTCCTAGTTTGCAGTCATCTGGAAACTTCATTAGCCACAGACTTTCCATGTTAAAGTTTACTTCAGGGAAGTAAATACCAAACAGGACAGGACCCAGGACTGAACCCTGTGGTGCTGCACTTGTCACTGGTCCAAAGTCATACTTGGAGTCTGCTACTTTCACAGTGTGTGTTCTGTCAGTGAGCCAGTTGGCAACCCATCTTGTGACATAGCAATTTATACCTAGTTTAGTGGGTTTATCTATAATTCCAGAGTGGGGGATGGTGTTGAAAGCTGTGGCAAGATCTACTTAGGCTGTGTGAACTATCTTACCCTTGTCTATGGTTCTGGTGACTGCTTTAATGATGTCTATCAGGTTTATGAGACATGATCTGCCTTTTACAATCCCAACATGGTTGTGGTCCAGAGTTTGGAGATTACCAATGTCTTTTTTTATAAGTTATATAATGGTACATTCCATTGTCTTGCAGAGCAGGCTCATCAGGCTAATGGGACACTTGTTCCTGGGGTCCATGGTGGCTCCCCCCTTGTGCAGTGGGATAACTGTCACTGTGCACCATTCAGCAGACACAAAGCCTGAGGTAAGGCTATGACTGAACATGGTACATAGGTGTGGTGCCTGTTCATTCTGTAGTTTGTGTAGAACACAGCCTGGGATGTTATCTGGTCCCATGGATGCTGTGTTCCTTGCTTTGGAGAGTGTTTTTTACCTGTGCAGCCGTGATAACAGCAACTTTGCAGTCTTCCGTTATAGAGATGGCTCTTTCATGGGTGAGAGGGGGGCAAAGTTAGCACTGATCCTATCTGCCAGGATGTTGGCAATATCAGCTGGGTCTGTACATTTAGTGCCATTATGCTGTAACTCAGAGCAGATATGAGAGTTGCCATTGAGATTCTTGACATAGCTATAGAATGCTTTGTGGTTGTCTTTAGAATCAGCGTCAATTTTGTTTTCATAACTAGCTTTGGAGGATTTTATCAGGGATCACAGCTTCTTACTTATGTTGACCATGGAGCTCCTCCCCTTATGGGTTTTTACCCTCTTTTGCAACAGATTCTTCCTTCTGTTGTGCAGTTTGTTTATAGCAGGGGAACACCAGATTGGCTTCCTTTTTTGGAGGATAGCATCTTGGTTCTGTTTGGGATAGCACGATGCATGCAATCATGGGGTTGAGAGGGTGCCGTAATGGTTAAGGTGTTTGCCATGCAAACACAAGGTTCAGGGCTTGAGTCTAGCAAAGGATAATTGGCTAGGCTTAAAATGGCTCACGAGGGCAATTAGCTTAGTACTAATCTATGAACCTATGTAAGTGCTTATAAAGTGCAATTGTGAAGGATTCAGTAGTTGTAACTGTATTGTCCATCTGCATGGGTGTCCTGCAGTTCAGCACTTCTGTCTTTGGCTTTGGAGACATTTTTTAACATGGTTTCCTTAATGGGGCTGTGGGTACAGAATGTGGAGCCTATTTAAGTGGTACAGTTTGAAATATTTTCTGCTTAAAAACCTCAGCTTTGGCCGGCTAAAATCTAGCTCTATTCAACTGGATGTATAAGAGAATTTAAGTACCTTTTATCTGCACTTTTTTCAAATAATACAGTATTTAAATTGATTTGTGTTGCATGAATATTAACTCAAGTGGATGTTTTGACTCTGTTCTTCAGTTAGTTTCCCACCCATCCTCCCTGTTTTTGTTTTGGTGTTAATCTTAGTGGCTTTGAAACTGCCCGCTCCTCTTGTAAATTTGTGTTTGGATACTCCTTCTGGGCCCATCTCATTTGCTCACTCAACTGAGTGCAGTGAGATCATATTCTGATTTCAGGCACTTCTACTGTGTACAAAGAGAGCATTTGGGAAAGAGAACAAAAAAAAAATTAAGTTTGTTTCCTGCATTTCCTGTTTAGTGGTCTTGACTGTTTGTAGGCTTCTGAGCCCCCAAGCCCTTCTGTGTTGGAGGGAAGCCTTCTAGCTTAGTTTTGTTTTTTAGTTTTTTGTTGGCAGGCATGTCTAAGGGTCAGCTCCCAGTGATTTCTCCTGTCTACCTGATGAATCTGGGCATCTTGGGGCAATGCAGCAATTGCCTCATGTACACAGACAACCCTCTCCTCCTACCACCCAACATTACAACCTGTGAGAGATGCACTTATGTAGCCAAACTGGAAGCTTAGCTCTCTTCACCCAAGACTGGATTAGGCAGTCAAGAGGAGAAGGTAAACACTTGCACCACACCACACTCATCACATAGTCCCTCAAAACCTACACCACCAAAACACACACATAGAAACACAAAACACACACCTACATTTGCGAAGGCTCTCAATAAAAACCTGCCCAAGCATCAGGGGCATCCAAAGCATAAACACAAGCAAACTCCACCCCCCAACACAACCAAAATGACAAATAGCCCACAAACTCAGTGTGCCACTCAACCACAGCCCATAAGGCATAACATCGTACCCAACACTCTAGTCATAGGTGACTCTATAGTCAGGCACACTGATGTTCCACTCACCAGGCTAAACAAGGAGAAAGTTAATGTCAGCTGCCTGTCAGGTGTCAGGATCCGCCACATAATGCATGCACTCAGGTCACTCCACAATAAGTACAAATATGACACTTTCACTGTCCATGTTGGTGTGAATGACCTGTGACGTACCTCCCTGGAATACATGAAAAGAGACATGGATGAGCTCTCCGATCTTGTATCCCAGGCAGGTATGACCCTAACCCTGAGTAGCATCCTGCCATCACCCAGAATGATACCACAGTACAAGGGCAAAATGATTGACTTCCACAATTGGCTAAGCTTCTGGTGTCATTCTAAGGGGATCCAGTATTTGTCTGCCTGGGACGACATGATCGACAGACCACAATGCTTTGCCAGAGATGGCCTGCACCTGTTGCCCTTAGGATTCCGGATACTGGCTAAGGCTCTTGCCACCCCTATAGTGCCTTTTTTAGGCAAGGTTCAAATGACAAATTCACCACCATAACAGGTACAAGCAAGCAAAATCTGAGGGCAATACTACTCAATGCTAGAAGTCTAAACCTCAAAATGCACTCACTCGAGGCACTCCTTAAAATGGAGAACATTGACATCTCTGCAGTGACAGAGATCTGGTTCAAAGCTCCAGAGAGCACCCCTGTATTACCAGGCTACAATTCATACCACACCTTTCGGCCACCTAACCCAGAATGAAGCACTAAAAGCAGAGGCATGTCCATATTCATTAAGGATATCCACACCTCCAGGCTAGTTGCACAGCATAATGCAGCCGAGATTATCCAAGTGCAACTAACTCTGGGCAAGACCGCAATCCAAATTGTAGCTTGCTACAGACCCCCCACCATGCCCCAGGATTCCCACTCCTCATTTCTTGATACACTGGAAAGTATTAGGGTACAACCCAACACCCTAATAATGGGCGATTTCAACTACCCCACCATTAACTGGGAAAACTACTCATGTACCAACTCTTTTGCTCAACGTTTTCTAGAATTCATAAATTCCAATGCCTTGGATCAACTTATTCACATCCCCACCAGGGGCAGCAATATCCTAAACCTGGTCATCACCAACATGGGAAACCATTGTTCCACACCAGAGGTCAATTCCTCGTTGGTCAGATCTGACCTCAAGCTAATCAGCCTAGACATCCACATCCCACCCCCACCCCCAATTAGTGAAACCATTGTAAACAACTTTTCCAAAGCCAACTTCACACTTCTTAAGACAGAAGTGGCAAACTTTATGACACCCATGCAGACAGACAATAGAGGTATGACTGCTGAATCCTACACAAATGCACTTTATAAGCACGTACTCAAGTGCATGGATCATGCCATCCCTAATAGAACCAAGATGTTATCTTCCAAAAAAAGGAAGCCAATCTGGTGGTCCTCTGCCATAAACAAACTCTGCAACAGAAGAAAGAAACTGTTGCAAAAAAGAGTAAAATCCTATGACTGGAGGAACTCCCTCAGTAAGAAGCTGAGATCCCTCATAAAATCCTCCAAAGCTAGTTACGAAAACAAAATTGATACTGACTCTAAAGACAACTACAAAGCATTCTATAGCTATGTCAAGAATCTCAATGGGAACACTCAGATCTGCTCTGAGTTACAGCACAGTGGCACTAAATATACAGAACCAACTGATATTGCCAACATCCTAGCAGACAGGTTCAGTGCTAACTTTACCCCCCTCTCACCCCCTAGATGGCCCATCTCTATACCAGAAGAATGCAAAGTTCCTATAATAATGGCTGCACAGGTAAAAAACACACTCTCCAAAGCCAAGAACACAGCATCCATGGGACCTGACAATATCCCAGGCTGCGTTCTACACGAACTACAGAATGAACTGGCACCCTACCTAAGTACCATGTTCAATCATAGCCTCACCTCAGGCTTTGTACCCACTGAATGGTGCACCAAGATGGTTATCCCACTCCACAAAGGGGGAGCCATAATGGACCCCGGGAACTGCCGCCCCATTAGCCTGACGAGCCTGGTCTGCAAGGCCATTGAACGTATCATCGTGGAACTCATAAACAAAGACATTGGTAATCTCCAAACTCTGGATCCTACCCAGTTTGCATTTGTAAAAGGCAGATCATGTCTCCTAAACCTGACTGACTTCTTTGAAGCAGTCACTAAAGCCATAGATGAGGGTAAAATGGTTCACACAGCTTATCTAGATCTCGCCAAGGCTTTCGGCACCATCCCCCACTCTGGAATTATAGATAAGCTCACTAAACTAGGTATAAATCCTTATGTCACAAGATGGGTTGCCAACTGGCTCACGGACAGAACCCACACTGTGAAAGTAGTGGATTCCAAATCAGACTTCAGACCAGTGACAAGTGGAGTATCAAAGGGTTCAGTCCTGGGTCCTCTCCTGTTTGGTATCTACTTCTCTGAAGTGCAGGCTGACATAAAATATCTTTGGCTAACAAAGTTTGCAGATGACTGCAAACTAGGAGCCATAATTGAAACTCCTAACGATGTGGACAAACTACAAAAGGGCCTCACTGAGACAGATACCTGGTGCCAAAGCCATAGCCTGAAGCTCAATGCCAAAAAGTGTATTGTCATCCCCTTTGGTAAAAACTCTGTACCCATGAACTACCACATAGCTGGTAGTCTACGTAATTCCGAAAATGTGATAAGAGACCTTGGGACACAGGTGGACAGTAGTCTCTCCTTTGATAATCACATCACCCCTGTGGTCAGGAAATCCTTCTACGTGGCTCATCTCATAACAAAAGGAGTCTCATTCAGAAAAAAGGAGGTCATTGTTCCTCTCTACTCATCACTCATTATACCCATTATAGAGTAAAACACCCCTTTTGGTATGTACCTCACAATACATCTACAACAACTGGAAAGACCACAGAAATACCTCACAAAGAGGATTACTGGCCTCAAACAGATGCCCTACGCAGACCGTCTCAAAAAACTACAGCTTTACTCCATCGCATATCACCTACTCGGGGGTGATCTCTGCCTAACATACAAAGCTATATCAAACCCAGAGCTGTTGGACATGCTCCACTTAAAGAAATCCCAATCCCTCTGAGCTACATGCTCTAGGGACATAAAGCTTGTCACCACAATAAACAGAACATGCTGGAGGGATAGAGTCCTGTCCCAGAGACTTCCCGTACTCTGGAACAGACTACCTATCTATGTCAAACAGAGCTCCTCATTAGCACTCTTCAAGAAAAATCTTGATCATTGGGTGGGAAATGGGAAATTCACCCCAGGGATCACTTTTGTGGCTCTGCTCGACAGGGGCACAGGAAAATAATTTTCTTAGGTGGCGAAAGCCAGGGTACATTTCTTAGCTAGGCTTATATAGTCCCTAGGGCCAATAGCCTACTACCTACCTATGAACTTATGAACCTTTATGTAAGGTAATTAGCTTATGGTCAGATGGGACCAATGAGGTGCTGACTTCAGGTGTGGAACACTGGTCACACAGGAAAAACCAAACCCCATAACCAACACAAATAACCACAGAGTGAGCTAAATTGCTACTCATTGCCAGAAGTCTCAGCCTCCAGATGCACACACTTGAGGCACTTCTCATTATGGAGAATATTGATACCTGTGCAGTAACAGAAACCTAGTTCAGGGCTCCAGACAGCACACCAGCACTACCAGGATAATACTCATTCCATACCTTCCAGCATCAGAACCTGAATCATATCACATAGGGTGAGGATGTATCCATATTCATCAAGGATACCTACACCTCTCTCTACATGCTCTCTACAGGATATGTACCCATAGAATGTTGCACAGCAACATTCTTCACACTCCACAGGGGTGGGGCCACAAAAAACCCTTGGTATTCATGCTCTATGAGCCTGACGAGTGTGTTCTGCAAGGCAATGGAACCAATCATAATGGAAGTCAACAATACAGAGATTGGAAACCTTCACACACTTGAGCACGCTCAGTTTGGCTTCGTCAAATGCAGACCATGCCTCCTGAACTAGGAGGATTTCTTTGACAGTTACCCAGGCTACAGATGATTGAAAAGAGCTCACCACAGCCTACCTATACTTTGCTAAGGCCTTTGGCACCATTCCCCAGTCAGGTATCATAGATGAACTCAACAACCTTGCCATGAATCCATACATCACAAGATGGATTGCAAACTGGCTCACAGATAGATCCCACACATTAAGAGTTGCTGGCCACATGTCAGACTCTACACCTGTATGACTGGTGTCCCCCAGGGTTCAGTCCTGGGGTCCATCCTGTTTGGTATAGACTTTTCAAATGTACATGCCAACACAGGAGGGTTGTGGTTGACTAAGTTTGCTGGGAATTGTAAAGTGTTTGCCATAAAAGATGGACATGTCTGTTGGGCAAAGATCTCCTGAGTAGACAGTATGCAACAGAGTACAGATTGAGTTAAATTCAGTCTTTTTGCATGGGGCAACTGTTTGAGGCCAGTAATCCTCTTGTTGAGGTACTTCAGTGGTCTTTCCAGCTGCTGAATGTGCCTAGTCAGATTCATCGTAAGTGCGTTGTGGTACTCTCTGACGGGTCTGATGACTGATGAGTAGAGGGAACTTCCTTTGACCTACATGCAAAGACCTTGGCAGTTTGTGGGAACACATAGCATGATTTTCTAACCACTTTGTGAATGTGTTTCTGGAAGTAGAGATGACTATCCACATGTGTCCATAGATCCCTTATCACCTCCATACTTAGGGTGTTGGCACCTATGTGGTATTTGTATGACTGTAGCTCAAGGCCATCATTTTGACACCACATCTGTCTGACTGAGACCCTTTCTAAGGATGTCTCTGTTGTTCCAAACAATGATTATGACAACTTTTTAGCAGTCATCCACAAACTTTGATAAACATAGCCCTCATGTGTTTGACTGTATTTCTGAAAAGTATACACCAGACAGGAGGGGTCCCAGGACTGAGCCATGGGGGACAGCAGTTGTTACCAGCTTGAACAGGAGACCACAATTCCTACCTTGTGGGATCTATCTGTGCCCCAGTTGGCAATCTATCAGATGACATACATATTTATGCACATGTTGTTGATTTTGTGGATACGACATGTGTCTGGGATGTTGGAAAAGGACTTTTCAAGGTCTATGTGGGACGTGTGTAGCTCATTTCATTGATGTATGTCCTGGGTGACTGCCTTGAAAACAGTCTAACAGGTTTGGGAACCATGATCTGCCTCTGACCAAACAAAAATTGGTAGGGTCGGGTGTTTGTAGGCTCACAATAGCTCTGTTTATGAGTTCCATCATGATGGTCTCCATGGCCTTGCAGATCAGGCTTAATAAGCTTAGAAGACAATAGTTCCCATCATCTGTTGTGCACCAACACTTGTGGAGTGTGCCAAACGTTGCTGTAAAGCATTCAACCGTTTCATATCCTGTACAGAGGGTGAGTCTCAACAGACTGTTCAGGTGCAGGGTCTGTTTGTTTTGGAGTTCACATATGACACAGCTAAGGAAACCATGTCATCCAATAGACGCCATGTTTTTAGGTTTGGAAAGTGCTGTTTAACCATTGCATATGCAATTTCTGGGTTTTCACAATCTCCAGGTATGATAATGGGCCCTTTTGTCAGTGAGAGGTGGGTAAATATGTATGAACCTGTCTGACAAGATGTTGGCAATGTCAGTCATGTACATGTATTCATTTACAGTTTGCACTGACTCAGAACATATATGAGTTTACATTGATATTTATGACATAGCGAAAGAAAGCTTCATGGTTCTCTATGGACTCTTTGACAATATTTTTGCCAGAACATGGATTGGATAATGTTAGGAGTGCTCATTGTTTATTGATGATACTGATCAGAGATTTATTGATCTTCTTTGAATTTTCACTTTCTTTGAACAACTTAAGTACTTGTAGTACATAGTTTGATTATTACAGGAGTCCAATATATTATATGGGTCTGTTTTCATATAACTGTGTGTGCAAGGCAGGATTGGTGAATAGTGACAAGTTTCTGGGGTAAGAACTGCAACTTCCAGATATGTGTGGCCCACTGATGTACTCAGACATGGCCTAAGTGTGTGAGCATGCCCAGTATGACCTTTCAGTATGTTGTTGACTGACATTTGCTTCATTTATTTGTGTGTGAGCATGCCCAGTATGACCTTCCAGTATGTTGCCGACTGAAATTTGCTAAATTTGTTTAAGTGTGTGAGCATGCCCAGTATGGACATATAGACTATATGTGTGTGAAAAATCAAGTTGTTTTTTACGTCAGGGCTCACCTTTGTGTTGTACATCAACAGGAAGCACGCTGTGCCTGCAGGGCTTCCATGAGTCATTTTGCATAGACTTATCAACATTTCTACATACAGGGGGGACATCTATTATTTGTAAATTTCTACCCGGGACACACACCTGATTGTTACTGTGGGTGTACATAGGATGAGGGGTTCAGCTGACACTTATACACATTTGCTAGGCCTGCACTGCTATGTCAGGTACTCCATTTCAGTCTGTACTGTTGCCTATTGTACTGGCTTGAGGCATGCTACTGTACTACAGATCTTAGCTTCCAATTTCACATATATTAGTTTGCGACTTCATAGCCTACCCAACCCACATCACACTGCCTGGCCTGCTGTTATCTGTCTGCGTAGGCCTGGGGGGAAGTTACTTATATGCCTCTTCAGAGGGCATGATACAGCATTTGTTTGTGTTTGTGTTAGTCTACAATTGTCCTGCTGTGTCTGTATCAGTGAAATGCTGTCATGGCTTAGTGGCTCAGTACTGTGACTATAGTGCACAGTATCCTGAGTTCGAGCCCTGTCACTGCTTTTTATTTTACTGCTGGGCAGACCTGACTGGTTAAGGAACAGTAAAGCAGATGTGAACTTGTTTACCTGACTTTGCTCAATTTTGCCTGACTTTGCCCAACATTGCCCAACATTGCTCAACATTGCCCGACGTTGCGCTAGTTTGCGCGGTGCACAGCTCCATGTAATTGTGCTTAAATATGATAAATAGTGGTAAAATGTGCTTAGCACTGCTTTATATTGCTTAAAATAGAGCAATCATGCCTCAGGTGGTGCGGCAGGGCTGCCTATGTCGGATGCATATAGTACACTCCCTATACATGTTTGAAAACAGGTAGTGTCAAGTTAGGCATCCCTTTTATTGTATGTGCGAGTCAGAGAGAGGTGCCATTTCCAGGGTTCCTACTTAGTCAGTGTATGGGATATGCGTTGCCTCTTTGCCAAGGCCAAGGCATATTGGGCACGCCTCCTTCTGCTTACTGGGGCAGGCTCAGGTTGTTCCTCCTCCGAGTCATGCTGTGCCTGTGCAGGCCTTGGCAATGGTGGAGGGCTGTTTATCCCTACCCCATGCTGTTCTTGCTGCAGCTGTTTCACAGGATCATATTGTGTAGCATGGCACATACCATGACAATTTGGGTACATGTAGTTGGTGAGTACTGTAAGGCTCCACCAGATGTGTCCAGGCACCGGAACCGTGACTTGAGCATCCCAAACACATGCTTAATAATGTTTCTTGTTTGTGCGTGTGCCTCATTATGGAGTTCTTGTTCGAGTGTGCATTTCTGATGGGTGTCATCAGCCACGGCTCCAGTGCGTATCCAGCATCCCCCACTAGGTGACTGTCAGGGATGTCCCCATTGGCAAATCTCTGGTACAGCTGTGTCAGATGCCAGATGTGGGAATCGTGATAGCTTCCAGGGCAGCCAGCACACACATTTATTATTATGCCCTGGGCATTGCACATGACCTGGCAGTTGATGGAGGGGAAGCCCTTGTGGTTGATGTAGACCCTACCCCGCTCACCAGGTGGTGCTTTGATGTGTATGTGCATGCAGTCTCTTGCACCCACTACCTCAGGGTATTCTGCTATTCAGTGTAAAAGATGCATATTGCTGGCCAATGCCTCACTGGAATTGGGGAAATATATGTACTCACCGACATGTGCTGACATGGCATCCTGGAACTGGTGCAGTACTCTGGATGCTGATGTCTGTGAAACCCCTATCATATCACCAGTTGGTCTCAGGAAGGTACCTGTAGCTATTATTTGTAGGCCAACACATACCTTGGTATCCACTGGAATGGGTTCCCCTCTGTTGGTTCTGTGTGTGAGGCGTGGCCGGCACAGCTCAACAATTTGCTGCAGGAGGTCTCTGTCCACTCTATAGCGCTCCACTATCTCCAGCTCATGTAGCCCCTGGTAGGTTATCCTGGGTCTGTACACTCTTCTCTGTCTCCTCACTGTGGGTTGCTCAGCAGCATTCACGACATCACCACCCTCAGCATCTTGCACATGTTGGTTTATGATAGCAATAGCATCCCCTAAACATTTTGTCTGACTTAAGCTTTTTAAGTTTTCACTCTTTATATACTGCAGTGTTGCAGAGTTCTTGGGAAAAAACAGGGTAGACTGCAGTTTGCAGAGTTTGAAGTGCTGGGCTGGGCTGGGCTAGTCTACTGCCTGTGTAATTGGCTGATTATGATATATTTCACTAGGCAGCTCTGCTAGTTCTCCTTGGTTAACTTCCTACTACTTCTTTTCCTTCCTTTTCCCTTTCTGTTTTCACAAGGGGCAGTGCTGTGCAAACAAGCGCACACACGCTCACACGGTGTAAGCACATTTGCAAGAAATTTCAGATATATCCATGTCGTACACCTTTGGTTTCTTGTTTTCAGCTAGGACAACTGTAGACACACCTCTTGCAATCCTGAGCAACTCAGGGCAAACACAAGCCACTGTGCTCCAATCAGCTTACAGTCTTTCAGACATACCCCCTCTTGTGTCACCTATCTTCTACTCTACTACTCCCCTACTCCTACACTTACACTCTAAGGACATGGCTCACATGCCGGGGAAAATTGGGATTCACTATCCTTATCCTCATTTGCATAGGATTGCCTACTAATGCTTGGTTACATCTCTCACACTGAGCTTCTCCCCCTTAGCAACCACTACTCAGTGGCCATGTTGTTTTCAGCCTGTCATTCACCTGCATGGCAGAACAAGCTTTTTAGTGAAAATGCCCATTTTTGGGTATTTTTCAAATTTTTTCATTTTATTTAAAGAGCAGCACATTTGCGCGGCGCTAAGCTTAAACATCGGCGATCGGGGAAAAAAAATGGATTTTAAGAATTTACAACATTTGCAAATGCCAATGGCCTTATATTTGGCCACTGGAATGCTTCCTCAACTAGATGCATCCTTTATTTGGAGCTGTCATAGCTCCGTTTAACTATTTGCAGAACGGTAGTCCGTTACCAGCGGAGTACATTTTTGCAAATAACACTACTCTTCCACGGACAGGTTAGTGTTTCCTGGATAGCAAATTTACCTCATTTGCATAGCTTTCAGCAGCAAATGAGGTAATTTGCATACCATAACACTGTCCGTTCAAGAGTAGCTTTAGAAGCTCTCATGCACGCCCCTGCTGGCTATTGCTGGATCGCTCTGCAGACATATTGGCTGTCTGCCATCTTACACTACTTTTAGACTCCGTGCAAGCCTTCGTAAATCTGGCCCTCTGTAAAAGAAGTGCGGAAATCAGGTGGAAGGGGTTTTTGAATTTAGTCAGGTAATCATTCAGTTTTAGTAGATTAGTCTTAGCAAATTGTCCAAATACTGAGGTATTAGAAGATGCTTCTGACTTCAATCTTATGGTGAATATTACTGATTTGGGGACCATTCTGACTAGGATTAAAGTAACAACTAGTGAGGAGCAAAGCTTTACCATATTAGAAAAGACCAAGTCCAGGATTTTATCGCTTCTGGATAGGATGTAGATTTACTGGTCCAGAGAATTTGAATTTAAGGAGTCCTGAGGTCTCTGAATATACATGTCAGGGGATGTATATTATCCTAGTTAATACAGGGTTAGTTGAAGTCTCCTACAAGAATGGTGATTTGTTTAATACAGAGGGCCTCCATACTGGGTAGTAGGAGCTATGGACATACATGGGGGTCCTATAGTTAGCTACAATATTATATGAGGTTTTATTAATAGCATATTGGATGTTGAGGCATTACAGGTCATTATTTTGTCTAACCAGTCTGGAACTGAACATTTATTTAAGCATATTGATTCACTGCTACCTTTAATGCTTTCATCTAATGCGATGGGCCTGAATGTGTGGTAGGTATTGAAATGCTGCACCGATGGGGTGTTCTCATTGGTCTTAAACCAGCTCTCCATGATGATGCATATATCAATGTTTTCCAGAGTAAGGATTGCCTTTACAGAGTTTTTCTAACACTCCTAGCATTGCATGGGGACACTTTTATGTTATCCAGATTCTGTTTTATTGTGTTGAAAGCCTTTAGAAATCTGATATTACCCTAAAACATCCCTATGGGGAGAACACAATTTTAATAGTATATGTACTGCGGTGGTGGTGCTGCGGTAGCGTTGTCACCACATAGTAAGACGTTATCCTGTTCAATTCTCAGCTAAAGCGTCTTCTCTGTGGAGACATGCATGAATGGGCGTACCTTCGTTGAAGGTTGTACATCAGGGCTGGCAACTCGGTATGTAAAAATCTGCTGCCAATCATTAGCAGACCGGAGTCCCGCTGTGGCGACCCCTAACCGGGAAAAGCCAAAAGATACAACAACAACATGAAAACCTTGTGGGATAAGTGCAGGCCATCATTACGAAGGAGTTAGAACTGCTTAACATCTCCATCCAGACAGATATATATTGTATCCCCTTAGAATGAAACCAGAATCTCAGCTAATTGTTAAAGTCAATTATCTTCATTCATATTGCAGCATCATTCTTGACGATGGTAGAATACTGATCTAGCAAAAAGCAAAAAATAGCCAGCACCCTAGTCCGTGAGCCAAAATAAATGTAGGTTTATTTAAACCCACTCAAAACAGACCAGTTTCAACATTAAGCCTTCATCAGTGCTATACAAAAGACCAAAAATATTCACCTTAAAAAGCAATGAGAATGCAATGATTGGTTGTCTATAAATGCTCATTAAGCCCAGGTGAGAACATCCCCCCAGCTTGATGATCCACATTTTCTCCTTTTTATTTAATCTGGTGAATACTATTGCTTGATCTCAGTTGTTATAATATAAGACCAGGCAGAATCACAAACAACCCTTGAGGCTAGTTACTAATTATGATAGTAGAACACAATTTTTCATAGATTTGGTACAAAAAATACTGGGGCATTTTATTACCATCAAGATGTTTGTTTTCATATAGGAAAAGTAAAGCATTGGGTAGCTGGTTTAATCGTTATAAGAAATTATAAGAAACTGATTATGTCCAGCCCTAACATACATCAAACTACCATTGTGGGTGATGCTTTATCAGGCTGCTACCCTTGTGGTAATTGTAGTTTTTGTAGGTAGATATACAAAACCAACAGTTTTACTTCCAAAAACACTTCTGTTGTTTTTTGATATTAATATTTTTGGTAGATGTAATACTGATTGAGTGATTTATTTAGCCTCCACAGTTGCTTAGCATTTTATATTGGACAGACGTCTCAAACATTTAAAATCAGAATTTCTGAACATCTTAGCAATATAAGGTGCAGACATAGTTCAAATGCATTATATAAACATACAATTTAACATGGTTCAGCTAAGTTTAATTTTGTAATTATTGATGGAATAACTTTGGACTGAAGGGACAAAAGTGATTGGCATGTTTTACTAAATAAAAAATAGAAAATGTGGATCATCAAGCTTGGGGGGGCTGTTCTCAACTGGGATTAATGAGCATTTATAGACAACCAATCATTGTATTCTCATTGTTTGTTAAGGCAGGTATTTTTGACCTTTTTGTATAACATTGATGAAGGCTTGATACTGAATCTGGTCTGTTTTTGGTGGGTTTAAATAAACCTATATTAATTTTGGCTTCCAGACTAGAGTGCTGGCTATTTTTTGATTTGTGCTATTCAGACTTTGCAGCCATGCACCTTTCCATACTGGCATGTCCTCGGGTGATATAGAATACTGATCAAGGCCAGGTTCTTTCTTACCTCAGACACATATTCTGAGAGCTCCATCATGCTTCTCTTCATATCGTCCATGGAGGGAAATCTTAAGTTGTTTATACCCACATGCACTATGATTGTCTTGTATGTGTACTTGCTGTGCAAGTATGTGACTGCATGTGTGATGTAGTGAATCTGACAGGCAATTGACTAACACTCTCTGCTTGCACAGCCTGGAGAATAGTGCATTAGTGTGTTTCACTAAGCAGTCACCTATCACTGGGATATTGGATTGAGAGAAGGTTTGCTTTATGGGCTTTTGTAATGAGTCTCTATGACTGCTGGCTATATGTTTCATGGTGGAGGAGCCCATGTTGTCTGTTTCTGTTGTTGTTGAGGGTACTTGTTTCTTTTGTTACATTTAAGAGGCCTTTGTGGTTTAGGTAGGTTACTTTTAAGAGTATATGTAGGTCTAGGTGATTCGTCAGACTTCTGTGAGATTGGTTTAGTTTGCTGTGGTTATATACTGACAACTGACTTGTTCTTTCTAGAGGCTTTATTTGTGAACTTTGCCTCCAATAACATTGCATTACTGCATCTCTCACACACAGTGTCAGTTTATTTAAGTTGTAGGTGGTTGTCTGTAAACATGAAACAATCTCTGAATTATCTTAGGCTACACATTTGAACCAATCTGGCTATGTAGACAGTTGAAAAGAGCAAATCTTTGGTTTTTGATGCTTATTAATGAGGGCTAAAAGGGGAAAAGCACTTGTGAAGTATCCAGTTGATTTACTGGGGTGCTATCTGTCAAAAAAAACAATCTAAGTCTGCACACAAAAAGCAACATGTCACTTAGTGCATTCCTGAGCCTGTTCACACATCTACTGAAGGAAGGTTCACAGTTAAGGTACTAATTTGGGAAATACTAGTAAGTGTGAATGCAACAAAATTGGTTTGAGCCCCTACACCAGGTAGGTAGTAAATAATTTGTCTAGACTGGCTAGATCAGCTTTAGATGTCTAGGAATCTATTGCTGCTTAACTCTATTGTTTATACAACTAAAATTAGAGGATGAAGTTAATTAAGAACGTCACAGGCAGATCATGGCAGTCTGTCTGTATAATTTCCACTTATACATAAAATTCAGCACTACATAGTTAAGCTCATAGCTCTCAACTGTCCAGATCTTCTCAGAATTGCCAGGATTTTAAATCATATTTTTGGTCTGTTCCTCAGAAAATTTGTGGTTTTATGGATTTTGTGGCAAATCAGTGAGGACTGAAGTCACTAAATAATGAAAGGCATTTGAGTTTCAGACTTCATATCCTTCAGAAAATGCATGGTAAAACAAGACCTTTTATTCTAGCATCTTTCTGTGTTTATAAGAGCAATATTTAAAATGTGTCCCTATTTTGGGGGCTTTGTTTCCCCATTCATGTTGGCTTTGTCCAGATTTTTTGTGCTAATAAGTTGAGAGGTACAGTTAAATTTCATGCTCTTCAGACACAAGAAGGGCAGTGCAGTGGCCAATGGATACATTAATAAATGTATACATAGCAAAGAGGCAACCCTGGTCATCATGTAAAATGAAAAAGCAATGGAATAAGTAGGAGATTGGGGAACATTTATTTATTTATCATTTTGTTAACTGTGAAAGTCCAGCAAGGAACAAGACCAATTTTCAGTAGATGCCAAGGGAGAAATGCTCCAGACGCATGTCTTTGTAATGTGGGAGGTAACTGGAGCACCCAGAGAAAACCCACACAAACACAGGGAGAATATGCAGACTCCACACAGATGGAACTCCAGCTGAGAATTGAACTGGAGAACCTCTTGCTGCGAGGTGACAATGCTACCACTGCACCACTGGGCTCACAGGAAGCAGAGGGGGTGAAAAAGTATAGTCATAAGGCATGAAAGGTGGGGGAAGTAAGGGTATTTTTTTTCCTGGAGGAAACCATTTTTTAAGTGTTATAAAAGAAGGGCTTGTGGAGAAGGCTGGCAAGAATGAATGTAGATGAAACCGAGGGAAAGGGGTAGATAGCAGGGATAGACAACAAAGAGAATGCAGATACAGATTACATGGGTAGTATATTCAAAAAAAGGTTAGAAGGACAGTGGCTGCACACATACATACAACAAGGTAACAAATGGTGATGTGGAAGGCTGGACAATGAACAAGGAAAGTGGAAGAAATTTAAGGGAGGCAATCAGTAGAATGTTTAATAGAATGGGGTCCTTGTATGGTTGTCTATCAGGCAGATCCACAG
Organism: Protopterus annectens; assembly: GCF_019279795.1. Taxonomy (NCBI): domain Eukaryota; kingdom Metazoa; phylum Chordata; order Ceratodontiformes; family Protopteridae; genus Protopterus; species Protopterus annectens. Next base: position 1,090,109,634 of record NC_056731.1, on the reverse strand, counting down.
GGCAACAAACCTAGGCATCACTTTCCTGGGTGGGTGATGTTAAGACTGGTTGTACTCCCAGTGGCCCAATGGGCAGAACGTGCTAGCCACATGACCCATTCATGCCAGAAGGCACTCCACATTGCTGAGGTGAGCATACAGTTGCTGCTGTACCTTGCCAGTCCAAGCCTTAGTGCATTGTGACCACTGAAGGCTCTTCTGGGCAACCCTTTACCCCACCTCCTCAGAAGTAGACACAGAGGACACTAGTCACCTTACAAGTCACATCCAGCAGAAGGACTAGCAACATAGGGGTGTAAACAGCAGATGACGCAAATCAAGTTGACAGTAGCATCACTTCCTCCTCTTCCACAAATAGACATACAGAAGGATGACATAATGGGAAAATGTTAACATTGATCATAGAAGTACAGCTGCAGTTGTACAATGAGCTGATTTTATCCACAGTCTTCTGCCAGGAGTGGTGCTTCTGCCTTTTACTACACTCAGTCATAATCAGCTGCTGTTCTTTTGCTGCAAGAATATAAAGTGTGTGCTCTTAACTACTTGTATTACAGTTAAGGCAGTAAAAAACAGTGGTGCTGAAAAAAAGGCTTACGGTACTTTTTGGCCTCCCTGTCTTAAATGTCTGTCTCCTGTTACTGAATCAGATTAGCGTAGTGTCACTTCAGGTCACTGTAGCTATATCAGTACAGGCACCAGAATGGATGACACCGCTGACATCTCTCACTATTCCAGCCATCTCATGCCAGTCATCATTTTATGTAATGGGGCAGTAAAAGTGCTCAGCAGGTACTTCCTGAATTTTCTGTGCAGGAAGAGCTAGAAAGTCCTTCCTGATGCACCAAGCTGGATCCTTGCATTCCCCACTGCCTGAAGTAGACATGATTATTCAATCAAGTTCATGCAAGGAATGAAATGTTAACCCCACATGCACTGCACATGTGTCACAGAACATGGCATTGCACCATGGTGCTAGTAGATGCCACAGTAAATACACCTTGGCAATACAGACACACACACACACACATGCCTTATGCATGAGTATACTTGTCTCATGCTTAGTGGTCACTGTGTTGTGCATGGCAAGAGTTGACATGACTGAGTAGCACATTGCACACTGGCAACATTTCACAAATGAGACACTATTTGCCATCATTAACATAACTGTAATTCTGACAAACTGGTGTTAGCACTATATGAAGCACCAGTGTCTTTTTTGCAATGCTGCTTACAAATGTACAGCTGTGAAATAGAGACATTTTAGTAGTCACTATGGATGCAGATATTCCCAGATTTAAGGAATTAGTCCTGCCTGGTAAAGGACCTTAGCAATAACTGCAAACCCAATGCCGTCAGTCAGACATAGGGAGGCAGATGTTATGGTGTATTTTTAAATGGTAACCCATTACACTGGCATGACGATGAACCATCTCCCTGTGGCTGGGAGGGTGGCAAGCTGTGAAGATTAGAATCTAGAAAAATATGCTCTAAAGGATTTACATTTTCATGGCCTTATGTTACTAGTCAATTGGGTTTTGCATCTGCATAAACCAACTGCAACTGACAAACAGATCACAAGTGGGGGAGTTTGTGTCCACAGGTATGTGCATCCCACAGAATATCATATACCCCATGTTTCACCTACATGGCATATATACATGAATACCACCTGAGGGAAACAATTTCTTGAAATGTTTACTAGACAGAAGAATAAAAGGCTATTGCAAGCCCTCTTCATATATGGAATGCACGTCCTGGGCAGTAGTTCAGCAGACAAGCATTAATAGGACCAGATTTGGCAAGGACTGTTATAGAAAGGGAGTACTGTGGATTATCAAAATAGGTCTCTAAAACCGGTGTGATTAGGAGTTATTCATATGATACTCCATGTATGGCAGAAGGGATGCATCAAGTTATTAATCTCCATTACAGTGCATGGTGTAGTGTAGTGCAGTCCATTGAAGGTTTAAAGGGAAGTGACACTTGCATATATGTCCTACTTGGCACTAATGGTCTGCAGCTGCAACAGCCATCACAAGGTATATCTGACAACACATGTTACCACAAGGGGTTTTAGAAGCATATGTGTGTGGGCTGACAATGGTGTTGTGTGTTCATGCTTTTAAAGGTTCTAATTTTAGAGAGTCCAGTAAAAGGTCAGCATAAGATTGAATTCAACAGGGCACTTTTGGCACCTTTGGCAGATGCTGATAGCAATATACACATCTAATGACATCAGTGGTACTGTCTGCAACAGTACAGGGGGAGGGGATCACCCACAGTGACCAGATGAGAACCAGATGAGAGCATAACCTCAACAATGCATAGCAGACATCCTGTACTTGAGAGTTCATCAGAGGTTCTACCTCTGTCCTCAGCTCTCACAGCTTCTGGAATGCATAGTACCTCTGAGAGACCTAGGAGATTACAATATCACCAGGATTTCAGGTCTATCTCTGTACTCAGCATTAATCTGTGGATGTACAGGTCAGTGATTTAGGCAGAGATGGGCTCTAACCACAGTGTTGTGGATATGGTGAGTATGCCATATAGGTTGTGGGTCAGTTTGCACCAACTGCATGGTGACATAATATAGACACACATAGTGCTACTGATAAGGTCAATGATAGCAAATGATCACTCTTTTGGTCTATCCATGAGACCTATTGCAGCTGCCATCTGGTCTGGCATAGAAGGCCATGCATTTCACTAGCACGTAAGGGTCCAGAAGTGATGCAATCAGTCACAATCCATTCTATCTCAAACTACTTAGACCATTTTTGAGACTGCATTAGTGTCACCTCTTGACACATATCCTGCTGGCTGTGAGCATCTTTCAGGTCATGGGCAGTACCTGTCCTTCAGCACAATATCTGCAATGCATCACCAGTTGGTCATGCACAACCCCTTAACCCTAACCATTCCTGTCATCTATATGCATGGAGACTGCTACCCCTAATTGTTGGTATTGCCAAAATCATGGATGGGGATGTTCATCAGGTTCAGTATGTGAGAAACCTCTTCACAGTGCAAACACATTGTCCCATATTCAACCTTTTCCCTTGTGCAGATGAAATTAAACCCTAAAACCACAAATCATCAAAATGTACAATGCCAATGGTCAGATTTTGGCAGCTCATTCCTATCACTGGATGATGCGATTTTGATTTTCTACATCCTTGCACTGTATATTGCCTACACATTTACATCCAAAGTCTCAACTCTATATTATTTTGCTGCAGTCATCTCTTATTGTCTTCGCCTACCCACTTGTGCAAGTGATGACAACTGCATCCTGTGTGTACCCTAACATGTGATGGGTATGATGATGGTTGATGTACAACCTGACCAGTCCATGCACTGCACTGCACTGTGTAGCCTGGGTATAATAGCACATGCATCACTTTTTCATGTTTTGTGGCCCATAATTGTGGGTCAGATACCATCTCATTATACATACTCTTATGCCACAGCTGTGGTACTGCTGATGCGCATCCTTCCCCTAACTACAAAGCCTGCTATTCTGCTTCTAATATAAATGGTATGAAAAACTTTACTTTGATGTCCACCTGCTGCTCCATTTGCTTGCATAGTACTGTATTGTGTAGCATAACTCATGCAGCAGAGATCTTGTATTTGTCTTGACTTTATTGCACTTCCTTGCCAGTGGTCACTAGACAATGGAAGCCCCCGTTCAATTGCCTCAAAACATACTATGTTATGTTTCACTTTTCTGTACTTGCTGCTTTATAGACCATCTCTTGCATGTTATGGGGGTGGTATACAAGGGCTGTACAGCATATCTGGCATCACATGCAACACACAACACACAAAATATAATATGCAACCTACTCCTTGCATATTTAGTATCTTTTGTGTAATTTATGCTTATCTATCAGGTATGAGACCTTTCAACCAAATAACTCTACAGGAAGTTCCCTCACAAGAAATGTTGTTACAACCTGGAAATGTACCAAATGTGTGAATCGTGTGAAATACCCAGATGGTGCACAGACACATCTTATGTAAAGCCCTGGGCATTACACATGACCTGGCATTTCAGTGGTTTAAAGCCAAAGCCCTTCCTGTTGAATATTACATACCTTCTTGGCCAGGTAGGACTTCCATAGCAATAAGTATGCAAATGAAGGCTTGCAACACTTCAGGGAAATGGGATTATCATAAAAGGTATGTATGAGATTGAATCTCTCTTCCATTGTGTTAGAGAACCAGATAGACTCCTCCATATGTCATAGGAGAATATTGAGAAAAATGGTTTAGGGTTAAGAAGATGGATGCCTGCAATAACTGCAATGTGCCACAAATAGGTCACCAAAAGGTCCCTATGGCTAAGATAGTTAAGGACAAAACAGTACTACTACACGCCATACAGTAATCTTGTCCAGCCAAAAATGGTCCACAAGCAGCACCTCTTTGAGCTGGTGATATGTCAGTCACTATCTGTACATTTTCTGGTTCCTTATGTAGGTTCTGTGCATGTTACTGTAGGCATTAGCTCCAATAGTGGTTCACAACACATGATTTTGTGTTACCACTGCTCTTATGCATAGCACTGCTCCCACTGTACACCCTGAAAGACAGTTTTTAGTATGAGCATGCCCCAGCTCCCAGTACACCAATTTTATGTATTTCAGAATTTATCATTCTTATATATTCTAATGGTGGTTGTTTTCCTGATGTTCTTCATTTATAAGCATTTCTGCACTAATTAGCATGCATGCATGCCACACTCTTTTCTTTTGGTGTTCTTTGTCCTTCTTTCCTGGTAAACATTGGTACTTATTTTGTTCTACTGACACATTTGTACCCCATATCAATGTAACAGTAGACAGAGAGGGCAATAATGTATTTAGATTTTGAGTTGAAAGCAGCCCTTTGCAAAGTGTTAGGGGTCATGACTGGATGATCTTCAGTGCAAGCCATTTTCAAAATTAAACCGAGTACTGTAGCACTGTAGTGACTGCTTGGTACAAATGTAAATGGTTTGCTACAATTTAAAGGAGAAAACAGTTTATTATTATTATTATTATTATTTTGATGCACATAGAAATTTCTTTTATTTTCTTTTTGTATAGAAGTGCATTTCTGTGAACTTAATTTGCTTTTGTTAAGACATGACAGATGCCTTTACAGCTGCACTTCTTTTTTCAATTTAGTGATGGCTAGTCACATTTTCTACTGTATGGTTCAGTAAAATTAATAGAAGAACAGAAGACATAAGCAGTGTTCTGTGGTTTATCCTGTGATAAGTGTACATTTTAAACATTATTAAAGATTTTTTTACAACTATATTGTCCAGTATGTGGTATAAATAGTTTGCTACAATTTAAAAGAATGGCTTCACAACCATGCAGAAAAGTTTTTTTTTTCTTGTAAAGGTAGCCAGATTGGGGAAACTCACCAGGTGGAAAAACAAGCTAGCAGCTCCTGTGCGAGAAGGGCTGTCCTTGATGCAGTCATCAGGAGTGGTTTATTTTTAATTTATATTGTGGACCTATATCCCCCACTCTCTCATACACACACACACACACACACACACACACACACACACACACACACACACACACACACACACACACACACACACACACACACAACTGTTCATCTCTCACTTCTGTGAGGAACATTTTATATGTATGTATGTATTTTATGTGATTATATAATGAGTGATGAGCATGTCACTTGGTTGATATACAAAACATGCACCACAACATGTTGAATATTCATTATATCATGCAAACAGCACATCAACACAGTATATCGAAAAATGCAACAAATTTCCTTTTCTAATGCACTACTCATAACCCAACCACATTCATCTCAACTTTGTTTTAATAGTGGTAGAGTTATGAGAAGGGGCTTTTTCAAGTTAAGATGCACACTAAGGTTAGGGACAGGGTTAGCATTAGGGTTAGCACCCATTATTAAGGAGAGCAGGGGGGCTTTTGTATAAGCAGAGTAGTGGAAAGTAAAATGAGAGATGAGCAGTTCAGATTCAAATTAAGATGCAGCACTAATAATGTGGTGATTGCAGTGAGACAGATGGTAAAGGAGAAGATGGAGATAAGAAAATAGGCTGACGAAGTATTTCTAAGGCTTGGAGAAAGCATATGACAAGGTAAAAATGTAAAAGTCCTTTACCCCTGTATTTCATAATCTCACCACTAGCAATGATCTTATGCACTGCTCTACTATTGAAATGCATGCTGTTTTATCAAAATGATTTGATTGATAAGCAATCAATAAATCAACAAACCTATAATTCATTCAAATAGCAGGGGTCTCTCTCCCTTTCTATCTCCCTATATGTATGCATACATGTATATAAAACCTATGAGAGATCGAAGTAACGCTCATTCAACTCATAGGTTTCTAAAAGATAAATACCAAAAAGGAGTGAATCAAAAACACTCAAGAACCTTTTTTTTATGTAGAAGGCCACCTGCACCCATTTGAGGAGTTCTGCACCCCATGCCCCTGAATAATATATACCAACTCCACTGTCATACTACAGTGAAGTGCTCTGCCAGCTTGCACAATACATTACCTGTATTTCTGCCCTGTCTTTCTAGATTTACTACAACACACTACTCAGTCTGTTGTGTCATAAAAATGGAGGCTTGCCATTTATGTAGCACCATAAAGAGTCTAACTAGTCACAAGGGTTTACCAACAGAGCTGTTTGGTGTGAATGCAATTCACTTTACATTTTGAAAGGAGACTGTGAGCTCTGTGAAGACAGAGCATAGAAAAGACATTATATGTCTCTGTCTCCTAAGATGAGCCAGAATTTGGAAAATCTGCTGCTAGTAAGACAGTTGCAAGAGGCCACCAGAGGTGTAATTTCTTCTAACAGGAAAGAACTAAACGGTAAAACTATAGTCTAAAGTTTACAGCACGATTAATGTTGTGACTGTCATTTAAAAGTCCATCAAAGTAAAACAGTTCTTTTGTTTAAAGACTATGATTGAACTGTTTTCTTGCTTAAGCCATTGCCTTTTGTTTGTAATCAATTTGTCTAAAGCAGAAGAAACATTACAGATGCAGGAAAAACCTTTTGTGTGAAACATTGACGTACAGCAGATGTCTTCAGTTAGCATTAAACGATCTGCTGTTTATATGCAAAGCCTAATTTTTAAAGTTGTGTTATTCTCTGGATAGATCGCTATGACAGATGGAAAGAAATGTATGTTTGCATATGAGTGTGTATGGATTGATATATCCTTGATGACACAACATGAAGTAGTACATGATTATGTTTTGTAACTGCATGCAAAAATAAAATAAAGTGAGAGGCAGTGGTACATAGTTACCATTTAGATAACTACATTATAGAAAAGCAAGTTTTATGTAGCTGATCATCGCACTTTTAAGCATATGGTTTGGATAAAATTCATCTGTTATAATGTCATATGCTTGTGCTGCATATATATTTGTGAGAAGAGTGTGCTCCATACAGTGTGTTTTGTGGAAAAGATACTTTCCAGGGTTTTAATGTTGAATGCAATGTTTTACTTATTTACTGAGGCATTCAGAAGAATCTGATTAGTTTATAGAGTAAATAAATGACCACACACACACACACACACACACACACACACACACACACACACACACACACACACACACTGCACACACACACTACACACACACACACAAATACATCACCAGTCCCACACAGATATGTGAGAAAATTGGTTAAATTCCTCAGATGCAAATATGGATTAGCATTTTGTGGTCAGAGTATAAATATCAAAATTTTAAACCAAATGGAATTTTGCAATTGATATAACCTCATTTCCTCCACCAGCCATTTGGTACAAAGTCATGAGAAGAGTCAAGTCTGAACATCTTATATCCCCCAGTATAACACTGCAAGACAACCACATAATAGATTTCAGCTGCATATGTGTCAGAACTCTCACAGCCAGCAAATAGTATTCCAGAATCTGACTTGGTGTCAATCCCAAGAAAGCCACATGAAAGTGCTATAATGAATTCCTTAATTATTGGTGTGATAATTTCAAAATAGTTGTGGTAATTTTTAAAAAAATTATCTTTTTGCATGGAGTTGCACCAGATGGTGCCATATATATTTACTACAGCTTGAACTCTGTTTTTCAAAATGATTGTATCAAAATAAAAGTTAGATTTCTAGCTTATATATTTTAGTTAAATATAAACTACTTATCTTGTAACTTGCCAATGTTGTCATCTGCAACAGACAAATCTAAGTAATTTTGTCTGTCCTAGTTTATAGTGGAGCATCCCTGCAGCATTATCGTAATGCCATATGAGCATGCACTTTTAATCCATCTAATGGGTAGATTTAGAATCTTCATGCTGCCATGTTCTTTGTTTTAATGATAGTACTAGTGTACTTATGAAAAGCAGCTTATTATATTCTGACACTGCAATGCACTCATTCTGTTCTAAGTACACAAATCTAAATAATAATTCTTATTCAAGAAACATGGATTGTATATAACAGTTCAGTAGTTATGAAGCCAAAAACTGTCAAGTAGTGGAGAGACCAGAGCAAGAAACCAGGAATCTTAGCATAATAAGCTTTTAATTGCCACTTTCGTAAAAACGTCTGCTCTACTTGACAGTTTTTGGTTTCTTGGTTTTGGTTTCTGTCAAGATTTCAGGTTTTGCCAGTTTTCTGTTACTTAGTTCAGTAGTTATACTGGAGGTAGACTGACATATGCAGACTGTGTCCTAATGTACTTTATCTGTATTAAGTTTAACTGTGCTTTAACACAGTTTATAGTGCAGTTTAATGGCTTATAATAGTCGGATGGTTTTGCTGAAAGCACTTTCAATAAAACTCAGGAGTCATTTTTTTTTTTTTTGCAGGGGGGCAAGCTCTCCTGTACTCCCACATAGGGGCACACCCCTCACATTGAACTTAAATATACCTACTCCAAGGTTGCAGAACAGTGGAGTAAAGGGAGTTCTCCACTTTCGATAAAAGCGCATCTGTGAAAATTTTTCACTGAAACAGGAATCGCCAAAACTGCCTTTCATTTACAGACTGACTCCCATTTGAAATGTACTTTAGTCGATGCTATGTTTGCACATTATTGATTCTGGAATCATATTTTTCAGGTGAGGATGTTCTCGTCCACACTGAGGAGCTGACATTCAGGAGAAGCCCTAGGCAGATGTTGGGAATGTCATAAGGAACCAAACTGGTGCTGTTTCTTTCAAATTTGGACAGCGACATGAGAGGACTGCATCAACGTGATCCTGAGTTGCAGAATAGAGAACTCTGTCTATTGTGTGGGTATATGCATATAACTGTCATTCAAAATATTAGGCCCTCTCAGAGACATTGTATATGGAGTGTTATTAGATCTGGTAACTTTTCAGGGAGAGTTCAATGTTAAAGTGGAGAATACAAGAGATACATGGAGGAGTGTTTGGAAATATCAGCCTGTCTGATCTGAACTCGAGTGATGAGCTGTTTTTAAACTTTTGTGCCAGTCATGGTTTGTCCACATCACACTCTATGGTAGATAGAACAAAGAGATTTTCAAAAATAAACTTTATGCTACAGCACCTTGATCTACTGGCCAAATACTTCACTTTGTAAGTCAAGACCTCAGATCAGATTCTGCATGTTCTAGACTGTGAAGAAAAGAGAGGTTATGAACTGTCAACTTATCACAACACTGCACAGATTTCATATGTATCAGCAAATGAAAGGAAAAGAAAACAATCTTATCAAAACTCCTACTAGAATTCTAGAAATAAATCAGTCAGCTAACAAGCAGATCAGCCTTATCAAGCGAACAAAACACCACACCTAAGTTTACACCATTTGACTTTCTTAATGAGTTTAGACATCTGCCATCAGTATATAACAGTAGTATATCCCGACCCTATTTTCCCAATCCTACACCCTACATTCCAGGACATCAGCAAATATATATGTATATATATATATATATATATATATATATATATATATATATATATATATATATATATATATGTGTGTGTGTGTGTGTGTAGGTTTACCTTTATATGTGCGTTCTGCACACGGGCAAGCGACAGATGTTCAAAAGGACATTTACAAAATTCCCAAATGTCAAACAAACAATGCTTCGAATGTGCAATGAGCGAATGCACAGTGACATTCACTCTTTGCAGATTCGGCATTATGAGTGCGGATTGCACTATAGTGGGGATTGGAAAATGGACCCTTTCCCCACTGTAGTGCGATTTTGCAGTTAGTATATTAAAGTAGGGGGGGTGTGGGGGGTGCAGGCCTGCATTACTCTTCATTACACTTTCTATTCGACTTTTGTGCTCGAAAATTAGTGAATCTGCTTTCGATTTACTGATTTTTGAACATTGGAAACTGTCGCGGTTTTCAGTTTCGTGTTTAGGATTAGCTCATATGAGCAATAGCACAAGTGATTTTCGGCTATGTAAAGGTAAACATATATATATATATATATATATATATATATATATATGTGTGTGTGTGTGTGTGTGTGTATATGTGTATATATATATATATATATATATATATATATATATATATATATACATATATATATATATATATATATATATATATATATATATACATTGCAAGGACAAGGATCAGACAGCATTAGCCCCTGGATCATATGCTAATCCAGAGATTTTATATGTGAACCCTTCAAACATATATACTGGTGTGTTCCACTTCAGCAGGGATCATGATTCTCAACATCTCTAGGGCAGATTCTAGTAGTCAAACCTCAGATTCAGAAAAAGTGGTGCAAATTCCATTATGTTCATGGAACAGTAGATTGGCTCTTTCTCCTTGAACAGGTATGGAAAGATTGCTGGAGTTTCTCAAAACTATCTGTATTTTTTATGAAGTTTGTGAAGGCATATGATGGGTACCACCATAATTTCTAGTGAAAAGTGTTATAACAGCATGGGGTCTTAGACCCTTTTATACATGTCATTTGTTAAGCATCTGAGGAGACAGAGTTAGGTCCTGTCTCCAGCATTAAGTAAAAATACTCAGAGTTGCTCTAGGGCTCCAGCAAGAGTGCATCTTGCCTCACTGCCTCTTTGCGACTTTTAAGGAGAGGGTATTAACCTGGTGATGGAATATTTAGAGTTTTGAGAAGTGAGCATTACATTTTTGTTGTCTGTAGATGATGTCATCATCTTTCCTTCAACTGATTGTGTACTCTAGTGTCCACTGGAACAATTTGCTGCTGCATGTGAGGTGGTTTGGTTGAAAATCAGCATCTATAGATCAAAAGTTTTTGTCCTGTCCCAGGAAAGAACTGATTGTTGTCTACAGGTGAATAGAGAACATCTACCATGGGTGGAAGAGGTTAAGTATCTTGGGGTCCTACTTGCAAGGTAAATTAGAGGGGATTGAGAAACTGACCAGTAGATGATAAGTGTATAACTGGCAGTACTGAAGGGGGTGTACTGGACATTAGTCCAAAGTGAAAACTATAGTAAAATGAAACTTTCACTGGTCAGTTTAGGCTGCTATTCTCACCTGTGTTCATGAGTATGGGTAGTGACAAAAAAGATGAAATCATGAATACAGCAAACTGAAATAAGGTTACTTGCAGACTAGCAGATCTCTCTCTTAGTGACAGAGTGAGGAGCTTAGCAATCTGAGAGGATCTAAGAATATAGCCATTTGTCCTTTGTATGAAATGGAGTGACTTGAAGTGGTCTGGACACATTGTAGGAATATCACATTAGCATTTCTGACAGTAGGTGTGCCAGCCCCTGCAGAGTGCCAGGATATGTTAAAGAAATTGTCTATTAACTTGTATTGGAAGGTTTACAAATCTCACTGTATAGGGTAAGGAATGTAGCTAAGGTATTGTAAACGTGATCTACTCTGCTAAGATTGCTACCATTATAACTTTCACTGGGGCAAGCAGTGCAGAAAATAATTATGATAATAATAACATACTTTTCCACACCATTGGTGTTAACAAGATTCTTTTTTTTATTTCTCTATTAAAAAAAGTATATGAACCATAACCCAAAGGACTCTGTTCTCCGTACTCAGCAGTTCCTAATTATTAATTTTCTCTATTTTATAACAATTAGAAGCACACATCATCTAAAAGGGAGCTGGTATTATAGTACTAATGAATTTAATATTTATCTTCTTTTTGCTCTTACCAAATATTTCCAAACTCATGTAAGACATAACTGACAGTTTTGTTTTTAAGTTAGCTCTTGCAATTTCTTCTGTTTCATCATTTTCAGTGCCATCCTTATGAAATCATAGCATAAGCTTTTCTTTCTCTATCTGTGTTTCTTTTCTATGCATATGATATTTCATGTCATCCTTATAAAGTAACTTTTTGATAAAGAATGTTTCACATGCTACACATTGTAAATTTGGATCTATATTGAAAAGTCAAATGGTGCTAATTCGATATTTTAGTACATCTAAACCATTAAACATAAACAAGGGAAAACATTGAAAAGCATTGAAAACACACACACACGCAAGCAGCACACACACACACACACACACACACACACACACACACACACACACACACACACACACACACACACACACACACCTTCTAATTTTGTATTCCAAATCTGAGATTGTACAAAAATAGGGAAAATTGCAGTTTCCCATAGCCAACTATGTATGATCTGATGCAGACCACCTACATCTGTGTAGGTGGATTTAATGTAAGATTCACCAACACTACTAATACAAAACAAACTGTAGATGGTGCATATCATTAGCAGTGTAACTGAATCCAGTGATAGATCCACTTATGCTATTATTACAAAACAAAATGCACATGGCCAAAACAAATACAGTACTCTATGAAATAAATATCAGTGTAGTGTTAGACATACAAAATTTGACAATTTAGACCAAAAGAATGGAACCTGTAACATTTATAAGGAAATATAGTTTAAATGTATGTACTTATTATGAATTTGTGATTCATGGTCACCACCCCTTCTGTGCACCTCTGTGTCAAAAACCTTCAGAGAGATATCATTCACAAACCATTTAGAATATCAGCGGCATAGAAATTTAACTTCTGACTTGTCTTTTGCATAAAATGAAACAGTCATCTATAAATCTCTGCATTATTGGAAATTTGTTATTATTGAATATTCACTAGTATCGATGCAACTCTTCCAGGTAAGCCATTGAAAAATTGACCATCAGGCCAAAGTATACCCTATAGCCATTTTTCACTTATTTACAATTATGCCACTGAGTGCAGAACATACTGCATTGTAAAATATATAAATACAGCTCTACCAGTATCTTAATTAATTCATTACTATATTCAGAATATTTTTTTAGTTTTCAATATATGTCCTCTATTCCTATGACATAAGGTATGGTCAATTCACTTTTGTTAATATTAATGTAATACATTTGGTTAAAGTAATATTTAACAGACTTATAGTCTTTTTTGTCGTGCATATAAGTTCAATACATCAGTTACTTTCTTTAGATAAAAATCTGAAAAATTAGAGAGAACTTCTGTGAAATACACCCACCGTGAAAGAAAAAAGCAATAAGTCATACTAGTGTTCAAGAATGTTTTTTTTTTTTTAAGATTTGCTATAGCAGATAATGGACTGCATTTAAAATTAGAAATATTTAAATAAGAACACTAATTATACATTATACATAACTTAATAATAACAAATTATTAAAGCATGGTTTAATATTCAACAGCAAACAACAACATGTAATGCACACTAGTTTGTTAATGGCATTGTTTGTGCATAACAGGTTTAGTTCATATCAAGAGTTTTCCATCATTTTTTTCATCAATATTCAATACTTCCAATGCTAACAAGACAAAAAACAAAAAAACAACAAAGATGCATAACAATTAGGACATAGTAAACTAAGAGAACATTTGAAAAACTATTTACTAGCATGCTAAAGGTAATCATTAAGTGCAGTAAGCAGAAGTGACCTGCTTTTGCAATTTTCTATTGGCTTATCGGTATGGTGAATAAATTATAACTTCATAATGTGAAGCTGTGCACTTTGAGTCTGTAGGCTCTAGTAACTATGATACCTGACACACCCCTGCCAAATTCACTTCAGAAACCTGAAATATCACAAGCCTGAATTTCGTAACCCGGAAGACCAAAAGTTTGAAAATTCAAAATCCTGAAAACTCAAAAGCCTGAATCCCATAAGACTGAAAACACATAGGATACATATACTGACTAAAGGCAACACAAACCAGATTACATTCCATCAAATATAAGCAGGGGGGCAAGCCCCCCCTGCATCCCCCATTGGGGGGCTGTGCACCCCACACCCCCTGCTACTTAAATATATCAACTCCAAGATTGCACTCCACTATACTTTCATGACTTGTGTTATAGTATAGCATGTTAAAAGGGAGCATTACTAAGGTTACAACAGGCAGTCATGAAACATGTGATGGTATGTGTGCCATTCTTTTCTCTGAAGTACAATCTTGGAGTTGATATATTTAATTAGCAGGGGGTATGGGGGGTGCAGCCCCCCACATGGGGGCTGCAGGGGGGGCTTGCCCCCCTGCCCATATTTGATGAAAAGTGCTATCCTTTATCTTGTATGTGTTTTTGTGTGTCCTTGTACTGGAATATCGTTATTCTTTGTTTTCTGTATATTTTCAGTCTTTTAGGATTCAGGCTTTTGAGTTTTCAGGATTTTGAATTTTCAGGCATTTGGTCTTCTGGATTATGAAATTCAGGCTTGTGATATTTCAGGCTTCTGAAGTGAATCTGGCAGGGGTATGTCAGGTATCATAGTTACTAGTGAAAGTAAGCAAAAGCTAGAACTTTCTTTAGTACTAGCATTCATATGTAAAGAAAATGGCAAACCCCTAAGGGGAAACCCTTGCTTAACTCCCCTATAGACTGGAATTGCATGTTCCAGAACCCATTTACTAATGGCCTTGCATACTCATTTTATAGGTACATTATAATACAGACAGTGTAGAAGCACTGATGTTATAGCTTTCAGAATGTTCCACAGAGTAGAATGAGTGACTATGTCAAAAGCTTTCAACATATCACACAATAGTAACAACCTGTTTCTATTCTGCATGTTGGAAATGATTTCTCATAATAACACCAACATGGCTTTAATAGTCTTTCTATGTATTCTAAGTGCACCTCAGTGAAAATGTTCCATAGAAATTCTAGTCAATCACTCAGGAAGTATTTTGCAAAAATAAATAAATAGTAATCAGTATTAATAAAAGATAACAACCTCCAAATGTTTGATAATGGTCTATCCCTTTTCTCATAAATACATTTCAAAATACACTCACAAATAGCATTGTGTTTTATAGCAAACTGTAATCATTCATTAAGCACTTGTAAAATATGTTGTTTTTCCCCCGAAATAATGGCTTAGAAGTATAATAGGAAAAGGGTATGTCATCTAAACCAGGAGAAGATTTGAGAGCAACATTCTTCAATGCACTAATTCATCCATTACTATAGATTTAATTAAAGTAGCATTATCAGATGCTGATATAGTTGGTAGTGATCAACCACAGGCTGAAGCTAGGGAAGCTCCATACATTTTGGTTACATACCACTTCACAAAGGAAAGAAGATCTTCCTGCATCTGTAGATGTGAACAATCAGTGCATGGTGTGCAATCCATTAAACATGTTTCTTTTTCAATGTTTTAACTCAGAAAATAAACTTCTGTTTTAGTCCTTATCACTGCATACTTATGCTTAAACAATAATATGTTCATTCTATCTTCTGTTATAGTCTTCGAACATCTCTCTCAACAACTTATAGAAATAAGGTTACTCTGTGTTAAAGGATGTTTATACTCTTTGGTTATCCTAGAATATTCCTTTTTTCTGACCACATCTCCTGTTCCATAATGCAATAAAGCTTCTTATATTTAAATATATAAAGAAGCTGCTAGTCGGACCAAGTAACAGTAATCAATAAGTGTACAGTACTGATGCCAAAGATTAATACTGTCTGGCCTCCAAGACACAGTATCTAACAAATAACCAGTATGTTTTAAACTCCTTTCCCTACTTGTATACATGTATTATTTTTAGATATGGTGAATATCATGGCTACATGATCTGAGACTTCAAATTTAGTATTTCGAAAGTCACGAAAAAATAATTCAGGTGAATATGCAAAATAATCCATTCAGTGGAGAAAGTCTCACTAGTATAAGTAGACCCTAAAGTAGAATTCAGTGTTATTTGCCCATAAGATAAAACTTCATTAAATATGTTAAAGTCCTTGTTAATTTTTCCATGGGCTGGATTCCATATAGTTCACGAAAATTATTTGTAGGCAGCTCAGTAAGCTGAAGGAAGACTTCAGTGCACCTGCCTGGGACACATTTCCAGAGGTAAGTTGAAGGTAGACCAAGTACTTAAGTATTCAGCACAGGATAATTAGGGATTCTGTGCACACCAATCTGATTCCAAAACACATCGGGCCAGATTCAGGAAGCCTCCGTGTAAGAGTTATAACTCTTACACGGAGGCTGCAGTTAAACTGTGTGATGTCAGCATGTCATGCATATGCATGAGGTGCATGAGGCATGCTGAATCACACCGTAACTCTTACACGGTCCGTGTAAGAGAGTAGGGGGCGTGTCCGTAGACACGCCCCCAGAAGTCTAGAATGGCTGAAAGTAAACAGCCACGAGGGAAGCCATGGAAATGTGAATAACCACACTACACAACACATGCCCCCACAGACCAGCAATGTAAAAAGTGGACAGATGTTGTAAAATGAAAATAAAAACTGTTTTATTTTTTTTAAACCCTGTAAATGTGTGCTACTGTGTGCGCTCATGTGCGTGGGTGTGCTACTAGCGCAACTGCAGTTAGCAATAAGTGGAAAAGGATATAAGAACTAAATATGCAAAGTAAGCCAAGAAGTAATAGCATAGCGGTAGAGTTGTCGGCTTGAGAGCAGGCAGGCAAGGTTCGAGCCCACACAACAACCTTTTTTTTTTGTAAATAAGCACTAAAAAGGCCCCTGACAGTATTGTACAAATGTAAAAGTATTCCCTTTTGTAAAATGGAATGAAATGGAGCATATGTTTTCAAGTAATAGAATAATAAAAACATTTAGAAATGTACTGATAGCTAAGTGCCCGTAGCTAAGTAGTGTTTCACAAACTGCAAACTGCTTGCCCATAGCTAAGGACTGGTCTAACAGGCTCAAACTGTGTGCAACTAGCTGTGCTGAGTTTAACATGTGTGGTACTAGCCAATTAAGGTGTAACTCAGCGCACACCGTTTGCGCGACGCGTCCACAAGCTAACCGTTGGTGCAAACGAGCGCAGACCTGGTTTTAAATGCTTAAAAGTGCCTTTGGCACTTTTGATTGACAGGTCCTGTACTCATTTCGAAAGAAAAATAAACATCCACTGTCAGTCCCGAACCCAGGACATTGGTACCACTAGTCTGTATGACCTACCACTAAGCCATGACTCTCGTCCAAAAACATTGTGCTAAAATATATATAACATGTAATAGTAGGAATCAATAGAAAGGTAATATAGGATGTGTACTACCCAAAGCATGTCAGGTAGATTTTAATGCCTGAATTACTGGATTCCCACACTAGTTTAGTGTTCACGGAAACAGCCCTGCTAATTGTTAGCTTGTACATAATAATGTGAGGTAATGTTCATATATGAAAGTATTATATGTACACATATGTATATATATATATATATATATATATATATATATATATATATATATATAAATATATTAATACATGTGAAATATAGTGGTAGGTGTCAGTAGTCACACACACTCACTACAGGAAACAGTGAAAATAAATGCAGCAACCACAATCTACAACACAGCCTGACTACTGTGAGACTTAATAACCCTTTTAACTGCGTAAAGGTGCCTTCAGCACTTTGATTGACAGGTCCTATACTCAGTTGTAAAGAAAAAATCCCTACTGTCAGTTCCAAAACCAGGACCTTGGTAACACTAGTCTGTATGACCTACCACTAAGACATAACTCTTATACAAGAACATAGTGCTGAAATAAATATTACATGTAATAGTAGGAATCCATGGAAAGGTAATATAGGATGTGTACTACCCAAAGCATGTCAGGTAGATTTGTAATGCCTGAACAACTGTATTCCCATTCTAGTTTAGTGTTAACAGTAACAGCCCTGCTAATTGTTAGCTTCTACATAATAATGTAAGGTACATATATGAAAGTATGTATATGTACACATACATATATATATATATATATATATATATATATATATATATATATATATATATATATATATATTAATACATATGAAATATAGTGGTAGGTGTCAGTATCCATACCCACTCACTACAGGAAACAGTGAAGATAAATGCAGCAACCAGAATCTGCAACACAGCCTGACTCCTGTGAGACCTACTAACCCCTTTAACTGCTTAAAGGTGCCCCCAGCACTCAGATTGATAGGCCCTATACTCAGTTTGAAAGCAAAATATAAGCATTCTAGTAGGCCCTACCACAACACCATTGTAACACTAGTCTGTATGACCTACCAGTAAGCCATGACTCTCATACAGGAATATAGTGCTAAATAAGTGGAACATGTAATAGTAGGAATGAAGATAAAGGCAATATAGTATGTGTACTACCCAAAGCATGTCAGGCAGACTTTTACTGTCCCAATTATTGGATTCCCATACTAGTGTAGTGTTAACAGAAACAGCCCTGCAAATTGTTAGCTTGTACCCAATATTGTCAGCTAATGTACATATATGAAAGTATGTATATGTACACATATGTATATATAGCAATACATATGAAATATAGTCGTAGGTGTCAGTATGCATACACACTCACTACAGGGAACAGGCGAGAGAAATGCAGCAAACTGAATTCACTACACAGCATGAAGCATGAGAGATGTACTAACCTTCACACTCACAGAACAATGTCAACAGCATACCAGCATGGTCCACGCCCTTACAATCTGAAAGGGCAATGCCTATCTCACATACCCTTTTATAGCACTGTCCTGAAATCACAGTGAGACATGCAATCAGTACACAACTGGCTGTATGCAATTAGCCAATGCTGCCTTATAATTGGTGCAGAGGCCATCACATGGACCTATGCAGATACCTACAAAAGCATCCAGTACCCGCACTCCACACATGCAATACAGTCATTGCACAAAACCTACTGAGAAAGAGAGAGAGATAGACAGAGAGAGAAATAAGAAAAATATACAGACAGCCAGCAGCAAAACCAGCAGCAGCAAACAGCAAGCAGCAAGCAGCACCACTGACACAGCAACAGCTGCCACAAACACAGGTAATGCAAAGTAGCAGGTTAATACTGTGTTTACTGTGACACCTCCAAATGTATCATAGTTCACTATCTATAGGTATGTCCATGAGATAGGTTGTGTGTACATAGTCCTGAAATATATACATATGTAATATTGCTGTACATGTTGCCCATACTTAGGACTTCCATAGCTTAGAACACAAGGCCAGTTGTGCATATGATGCAGTAGTTACCAGGGTCAGTAGAGGTTACTCCTCATTGGTGTGGGACCACTGTGTATGTATGGCACTGTTCAGGTGCATATCCTGTAGTTGGCCAGGGATTAATATCAGTCCATCATGTGGTGCTATGTCCTCCAGGGGTGAATGTAGCACACATCCAGAGATACCATTTCGTAACAGTGATGCTATGTGTTCTGCAATGTTGAGGGTGGCCCTCACCTGGACATGTGAGAGGATAGGGAG
Organism: Protopterus annectens; assembly: GCF_019279795.1. Classification (NCBI taxonomy): domain Eukaryota; kingdom Metazoa; phylum Chordata; order Ceratodontiformes; family Protopteridae; genus Protopterus; species Protopterus annectens. The sequence continues at coordinate 1,090,089,826 of NC_056731.1, read as the reverse complement.
GTTACAGTCATCTGTCATAACTAATTCCACTTGTGTAGGAGAATGGGGGGGTACCTGCACCTAAACTGTCTGCAACAATGTTGCCAATATCTGTGCATTTGGTGAATGTGACGCATCTTAACACTGATGACCACAGATGCCTTGCCTTCATGTGAATCTGCCCTGTGCTGCAGTAGCCTCCTGCTATTGTTATACAATGTGCCTGTATCTGTAGTCCACTGGACAGGATAAATAAGTGGTGTGCATACGTTCTGGGTTCGGACTGTTATGCAGGCACAGGCACGTATGGAAAGGTACACCAGACAGGGTCTGAGAGAGCTGAGAGCATGTTGCACAGCCATGACAGACGGCATGCGTGACGTTGCGAATGCTATCCGTAACTGCACAGATGTCGTTGACAGATGTTGTGGTGACATACAACAGCTGCTCCACAACCAGATGTCCATGGGCCAGGGCAATGGTGTGCATTTGCGACGTGGCCATATGCCAGCAACAGCACCAGCTGGCAGTGGCCGCGGACGACAACAGGCCCACTCACGCACCTCAAGTGCCAGTGGGTCTGTGCTGTCATCAGGACACCCCAGGAGACCACGTGCACGTGGCTCTGGACAGTCCCAACAGGGAACTGTGTCCAGTCAACACACCTCCGCTTCCGATGACAGTACCCAGTCTGGGTTAGCACCGGATACGGCCCGTAGCACCCCTGCCAGGCACAGGTACAGTGTCCGTGCCCACAGACACTGATCTGGATGACCTGACAGGTGCAGTCTGTGGCTGTCCACAAAACCCTGTACATGGCAGCCATTATGTGGGACTGTGTGTGTGCTTACACACATGCAGAAATCTAACACCTAGGGCAAACACATACACACACACACTGCACCAACACCGGTCCACCCTGTACTGCTGCCCCTCACAAACACACATACACACACATGTCAATTGGTGTTACCAGTGGCTGGCTTGGGCATACCTAACCCACACCCTGTGCATATGATGACACTGTGCCACCTCCTGCATACTACAACATTGGTGTAGGAACAGGTAAATACGTTGCTGATGCACAGGGTGACTACATAGATGTGTATAAGTAGTAACATGTTGGTAACTGTTCACTGTTCCACTATGATTGTGTGTATATCCCAGCAGTCCTGCTGCAGTAACTGTATGAATGTCCTCAATTGTTATCTGCACCCATACTACTTACCAAAGTGTACCAGCTGCACACCATCACATGCTACCATTGACTATGGGAATGCGCATCATGTGCTGTTATGTAGATTCAGCTATATGTATCTCTTCTGTCACACATGCATTTACACACACCCTGCTATCCCCACACATGCACACGCTCACCTGCCATTCCCATTATTTATTACCCTACATGAGTAGCTGTCGATACATGACAGGTACACATTTGAGAAGTGCACTATGTTGATTACTACCGATTTCCTCCTCTCTACCTGTACTCACAGGGTGCAGGCAACCTCATTAGTTCAAAGGTGTAATGTGCATCAGGTACTGTGGTACCCTGATTGCCACATCAAACATGTTTCCCATATGGAAATGCACACACAGACACATCCCACATCCACACACTTGCCACATTCAGGCTTCAAAACACTATCTAGGTATATTCTGGTACATGTGCGTGTTACAGTAGCATGTAACACTATACTGAGTACTGGCAGTTGTCTGTTGTCATGTTGTTTGTATAGAGTAAAAGGATTGTTCGTTTATCCTACTTCGTGTTGTGGACATTACTTGAAGAAGTGTTACCTTACATGTGTTATTGGTACCACCACCTTCTCTTTTGTAGTTTTGTTTGTATAGGGTGCTGTCAACATCACTGCTTGTTAAGGGAAATGTGCACCTTTCAGTGCATAGCCTGATTTGGCAAAAGCCACATCCCACCCCCACCATTGTGCACACACACTAACCACACCCACAGTAAAACACATACTTTCCATTTGCAAGATTCAAACCCCTACCTAACTGTGTTATGACAGTAGAGGCAGACACATTAGCAGAGTGTGCTATTTGCATTAGTGGGAGAAATCCTTTCTAATGCTGTACATAGAGGGTGCTGACATCATCTGTGTGTAGGAGGAGGGATGTGCACCCTGTAGTGTGTTCTCCCAGTTGGCAAAAGGCACTTATCCCTCCAGCATTATGCACACACACACACAAACCCCACTCATACTAACACACATTCATTCCCTTTGCAGGATTCAAACCCCTACCTAACTATGTTATGACACCAGAGAAAAACGCATTAGCGGAGCGTGCTATACAAATTACTGGAGGACTTTAGTTCAGGTAATATAGTTATAGAGTCCTGACATCATCAGTGTTTCAAAAGGGGAATCTGCATCCTGTAGTGTACTGTCACAGTTGCTAATAGGGGCATTTCCCACACACACATAGATGTGTTCAAGGTTTGCATATGTGGGGGATCCAGTACTCCAGTGTGATTAGTATATGGTTCGATTGCAACAATGAGGGATATACTTCCAGTGGTGAGCATTTTGTACTCATGTTTGTGATGATCAGGTCTAGTATATCTGCCCCTCTTGTGGGAAGGTTGATTACCTGTTCCATAGCTAAAGAGTGTCTGATCTATGGGAACCCTAGAGCTTGGGTATTGTGGCTTGTGAAATGTTCACAGTCTATGTTTGGGTAGCTGACGTCACCCAGTATGATGGTATTTGCAGATAAATCTATACTCTCCTGTGTGAGCATGAAGGCTGTGTGGGAGTCCTGAGTTTGAGAGGGTGCTGTAAGAGCTCCTCTGTGTCTCTTTCCATGTGGTCCAGGGAGGTACGTCTCAGGTTGTTTGCACCAGCATGGACAATGACTGCCTCATACTTGTACTTGCTGTGGAGTGACCTGTGTGCATGTGTTATGTGGCACATTCTATCACCCGACAGGTAGCTAAATGTGACCCTCACCTTGCTCAGTCTGGAGGGTGGGACGTCAGTCAACAGCTCATGTCAAGCATGTTCACACCCCTCATAAATGATGTGGAAACCTTCAAAGGCCCCAGGCCTGTTGAAAATATGGACCAGACTGCAGATACCTGTATAAAGGCATTCTATGGACACATTCAGGAATGCATGGATCATGCAACCACATATGAAAGCATGACCCAATCCTCCAAAGGCAGACGTCCTGTGTGCTGGACACCAGCCATAAACAAACTATACAATAGAAGGATGAAGCCACTACATGATACAACTAACTCCCAAAATGTGAAGGCATCACTGATGAGTACTAGAAGACAACTACAGGCACTCATACGATTGTCTAAGGCCATCTTTGAGGGAAGATTCCACAAGCCACTGAGGATAATCACAAGGCTTCCTGTATTTATGTTAGGAACCTGGGTGGTAATACCCAGATATACTCAGAGGTAATCCAAGATGTCACACAAAATACAAAACACACAGACATTGCCATCATCCTAGTGGACAGGTTCACTGCTACCTTCTCCCCCCCCACCACACCAAAAGGGGAAATATGTCTCCCAGTAGAGTGCTGCCCCCCTGACATCACAGATACTCAGGTAAGAGCTGCCCTCTCCAAAGCAATAAACACTGCAACAATGAGACCAGACAGTGTCCCAGGCTGTGTCCTACATGAACCACAAGAAGAGCTACACCCAGAAATAACACTACTGTTCAATCCCAGCCTTACTACACGATATGTGGCCAAAGAGTGGAGTACAGCAACAGTGGTCTCTCTACATTCAGGTGGTGCCTTAACGGATCCTGGACACTATTCGCCCCATATGTCTGAATAGCTTGGTCTGCAAAGCTATAGCAAGGATCATCATGAACCTCAGATATATAGATATTGGGGACCTACAGACATGTCACCATACACAGTTTGGCTTTGTTAATGGCAGATCCTGCCTCTCAAACCTGTTTGATTTCTTCGAAACAGTCACCAAGGCCACTGTCAAGGGGAAGGAGGTCTACACAGCCTACCTGGACCTTGCATAAGCCTTTGATACAATACCCCACTTGTGCATTCTAGGGAAGCTCACCAGTGTACATATTAACCCCTATGTCACTATGGATATTGCACAGTGGCTCAAGGGCAGAACACACATGGTTAGAATTGCTGGGGCCATGTCAGCCTCAAACCAGTTACAAGTGGTGTCCCACAAGGCTCAGTACTGGAAGCTGTCATGTTCATTATATATTTATCACAGGTACAGGCCAACATGAAAGTACTGTGGCTGAGCAAGTCGCAGATGACTGCAAACTGGACGCCATAATCAACTCTCCAGCTAACACACGCATCCTCCAAAAGGGCCTCTTGTAAACACACGACCTGTGCCACAGCCATGGCCTCAAGGTGAATGACAAAAAGCGTATAGTCATCCCCTTTGTCAAACACAAGGTGACCACAAAGTACCACATATGTGTTAATCCATTAAGTGCAGTCAAAGGAATTATGGACCTTGGGGTACACAGGTTGATAGCATTCTACCATTTGACAACAACATAGACAAAGTGGTTTAGGGAAACATTTTATATGGGCCACATCATCATGATGGGATCCACATGTAGATCAGGGGAGGACATTGTGCCCCTTTACTCATCCCTCATCATGCCCATAATTGACTATAATGACCCTGTCGGCATGCACCTTACCAGACACCTGCAGCAACTGGAAAGACCACATACGTACCTCGACAAGAGGATCAAAGGGCTCCAACAGATGCCACATACTGACTGGTTAAAGAAACAGCAGCTCTACTCAGTGGCATACTGCCTCTTCATAGGCAATCTGTGCCTGACATATAAAGCCATGTCAAACACTCACTTAATGGCCATGCTGCACCTCAGAATAGCCAGATCCCATCAGGATACAGGCTGGAAAGACTTGAACCTCACGAGTGATATACATAGGACATGCTGGAGGGGTACATTCATACCTCAGAGGCTCCCTTCATTCTGGAATATTATCCCAATAGAGGTTAGGCAGAGTCACTCAGTGACTATCTTCAAGAGTGATATTAATGACTGGATGTGACATTGTAGGGTTACCCTGGGTATCACTTATGTGTCACTGTTAGACAGAGGCACAGTATACTAACCTTGGAAAAGGGCATAGCAAGATAGATTTACAATGCATGGTGAAAGCCACACACATTCTGGCTAGGTGGATAAATGCCCTGGGCAGACATCCCTGTATGAACCTATGGACCTATGTATCTTGTTCACCATTGGCCCTATGTGCTGTTAATCACCAATGCTATCTCAATACTATGGTAGCATATGCAAAGGTCGGTTGTCAGTCACCTCTATGGTACAGTTGTGGAATATGTGAGTCATGTAGTAATGTCACAGCGGCCACATGTACACAGTCAACCCTATCCCCTACCCATGGATGTACAACACATGTATGACATGGAAACACATGGCCAAACTGTGGACTAAGCACTCTGAACCCAGTACTGGCATAACCTGTCAGGTGGCATGAAATACTACAGTAACAGCAATACCAGTCTGATGTGGACCTACACTGACAGCAATACAAGCATGGAAACACACCGGGCCATTCGTGGAGCCTAAGGATAGCATCCTGCATGACTGGCAGACACCTCTGCAGCTGGCACACAGGTATACGTTAGGCCTGCACACAGCACGCATAACACATAGCACACAAATCCTGTGTGCCAAACAAGCACAGTCTGTACAGCTATACAACACTACTGCTGCAGTTGTTTTAGGTACCTTTATTGTCCAGTACAGTGAGGACATGCTCACTAGGCTGGACAAGGTGTAGGTCACAGTGATATGCTCATGGGGCACTATGGTCCACCACATAACACAAGCATACAGGTCAGTCAGATGCATGGACACATATGACTCAGTCATTGTCCATGCCACCACAGCTGATGTGGGATGTCCCTCACTGGGATACATGATAGGGAACATTGAAGGGATCACGGAGCAAGTGACACAGGCTGGTAGAACCCTGACCTTGGTTGGCATCAGACCCTCACCAGGGATTCTGACATATTACTGAATGCTAATGAATTACTGTAGGTACAACACCCTAGCTGGACGGTTCTTAGCATGCGGTCACTGCATTGCTATGGAATAACGTCTTAACACTCCCACAACAGGTGAAAACATGCAGCACCTGTTCATCAACAACAGGCAGACTATATGCCCCAGACCAGGTGTGTATCCCTCACTACTAGGCTGATAGCATCTACATCTCACACTGTATATACACATCCCACATGCAGCACCTGCACAGAAGACCACAGTCATAATGTTACCCTGTGCAAATACCATGTATTCACATGTGGCAGGCATCACACATGGTAACTATTGAAGGTCACAGGTACATATGTGTATTTGGCACACACATACATCATGTGTGCATTGCCATAACTGGTTTAATCAATGTCATGCATTATTGTGAGAGACAACCCGCACACATGGGCATTCTGTGTGGGCAAAACACATGTAGCATGTCTGTAATCAAAAGCCATAAATAATTGTGATATAGTCTAGAAAGGGGTATATGCATCCTGTAGTGTGTTTTCCCAGTTGCCAAAAGGGGCATTTCAGTCATACACAATTACCCCCCCTTCACACACACTTGCTGGATTCAAACCCCTACCTAACTATGTTATGACACTAAAGACAGACGCATTAGCAGAGTGCGCTATTTGCATTACTGGAAGGTTCCCTTTCTCCTGATATACTTATAGGGTGCTGACATCATCAGAGTTTAGAAAGGGAAATGAGCATCCTGTGGTATGTTTTCACAGTTGCCAAAAAGGGTGCTCCTTACACACACACTTACCCCCCTTCATACACACTTGTCACTTGGTGGATTCAAACCCCTACTTAACTATGTTATGACACCAGAGACGGACGCATTAGCGGAGCACGCTATTCACATTATTTGGAGATTTTTTTTCCCCTGATATACTTATAGGGTGCTGACATCATCAGAGCTTAGAAAGTGGAATGAGCATCCTGTGGTGTGTTTACACGGTTGACAAAAGGGATGTTCTTTTCATACACACTTACTCCCCTTCACACACACTTGCCGGATCCAAACCCCTACATAACTATGTTATGACACTAGAGACGGACACATTAGCAGAGCGCGCTGATCGCATTAGTGGGAGATTTCCTTTCCCCTGATATACTTATAGGGTGCTGACATCATCAGAGTTTAGAAAGTGGAATGAGCATCCTGTGGTGTGTTTACACGGTTGCCAAAAGGGATGCTCCTTTCATGCACACTTAACCCCCTTCACACACACTTGCTGGATTCAAACGCCTACCTAACTATGTTATGACACTAAAGAGGGACGCATTAGCAGAGCATGCTATTCGCATTACTGGGTGATTCCTTTTCTCCTGATATACTTATAGGGTGCTGACATGATCAGTGTCTAGAAAGGGGAATGAGCATCCTCTGGTGTGTTTTCACAGTTGCTAAGAGTAACATTTGGACTAAGTGTGTGAGCATGCCCAGTTCAGCCTTCCCATGGCATGTTGTGTGAAAGATGTCTCATTTATCTGTGTGTGAGCATGCCCAGTGTGAGCTTTCCATATGTTGAACTCTGCAGCCCATCACATTTGTGGATGAGTGTGACCTTCAACAAATACCTCCAGTTTATGGTTGTGTGTTCTGTGCCATGTTGTGTAGTTACTGTCCAAATGCTTTTTGTGTGAACACAACAGGGAGTATACTGTGCCTGCAGGTTTTGAATGGGATACTTTGCACACAATTGTCAACATCCGTTCATACTGACCTAACACTGTAGTACTGTATAGTGTGGTGGTTCAGTACTTTCACTGTGGTGGTCAGTATCCTGGGCTTTAGTCCTATCACTGCTTTACATTTCCATAGTGTGCACAACAGCCTGGTTAGGGTCCAGTTGTGCACATCTGCACAAAGGCGGTGCCTCTACGGACCCTGGTAATTACCACCCCATAAGCTTAACACGTCTAGTCTGCAAAGCTATGGAGAGGATCATAATGGAGCTCATAAACAAAGATATAGGGGACATGCAGACATTGGACCCGTCCCAGTTTGGCTTGGTCAAGGGCAGATCATGCCTTTTGAACTTGGTCGACTTCTTCAAAACAGTCACTAAGGCCATTGCTGAGGGAAGGGCAGTCCATACAGCCTACCTTGACCTTGCAAAGGCTTTTGACACAATACCCCACTTGGGTATTGTAGAAGGACCTACCAACCTAAATGTAAACCCATATGTCACAAGATGGGTTGCGAACTGACTTAAGGACAGGACCCACAGGGTTAGAGTTGCTGGCGCTATGTCAGACTCCAAGCTGGTCACAAGTGGTGTCCCACAGGGCTCAGTCCTTTGCCCTGTATTGTTCGTCATCTACTTCTCAGAGGTACAGGCCAACATGGGAGGACTTTGGCTGACAAAGTTTACAGATGACTGCAAACTGGGCGCCATAGTGGACAGTGCATCAGACACGGATATCCTTCAGAAGGGACTCACGGACACTGATAGCTGGTGCCAGAGCCATGGCCTGACGTTAAATGCCAAAACATGTATAGTCATACCCTGTGGGAAAAGGAAGGTAACCCCAAGCTACCATATAGGTGGCACTCCTGTAAGCACAGAGGAGGTTATCATGGACCTGGGGACCCAGGTTGACAGTGGCCTTTCTCCTGACACACACGTTGCTAACATGGCTAGAAAGACCTTCTACATTGCCCACCTGATCAGGAAGGGATTCACATCCAGATCTAGTGGGGTCATTGTTCCCCTGTACTCTACACTTATCAGACCAATGATCGAGTACAATGCCCCATTCTGGATGTATCTCACCTGACATCTGCAGCAATCAGAGAGTCCCCAAAAGTCCCCCACCAAAAGGATAAAGGGTCTCCAACATCTGTCATATGCTGCCAGATTGAAGACACTCCAGAGGTGACATGTGCCTGACATGCAAGGCCATGTCCAACCAGGAAGTAATGGACATGCTCCACCTCAAAATTGCCAAATCCACCAGAACCACTATGGCAAGTGACTTAAACCTTAGCAGGGATATAAGTAGGACATATTGGAGGGATAGATTTATCACTCAGAGACTCCCTATGCTGTGGAATACAATCCCAGTCCATGTGAGGCAGAGCACCTCACTGGCTCTGTTCAAGGGGAATCTTTACCTGTGGATGGGAGATCATAGGTTTACCCTGGGGACCGTCTCTGTGCCACTGCTGGACAGAGGCACGACAAACTAATGGGCACAGTATTGTTTCCATATAAGGGGTGGCGTACGCCACAAAACTCTGGGCTGGGCTTATACCTGCCTTAGGGCAGATAGCCTAGTATAAACCTATGAACCTACCTGACCATGTTGCATTATGTTCGGATATGAACTACTTACAACAGCCTCATCCAACATCAGTAGTGTATTCCACAACATAGGTGTACATTGGCAAACACTACCGATGTGCCCTAGGCCATTTCTAATGCTAGTCTGAGAGTGTGTTTGTCCTTCAACACATTGTAAGTGTAGTTTGCCATGACATATGTCTTGTGTAGTATACTGTGCCTCTGTCTACCTGTGACATAACATTGATACCCAGGGTAAACCTACCGTCTCCCATCCACTCATTAAGATTCCTGTTGAGGAGAATCAATGAGTGACTCTATGGATAACCTGTACTGGTAGTTTACTCATGCGTGGGGGTGGCTTCTGTGTTATGGATAATGCAGTACAGCTTGTCCTATGTATGTCAGTGCTGGGGTTCAGATCCCTCATGTGCATAGCTCACTGCCATTCAGATTGTACAAGGTGCAGCATGTTCATTGATTCCAGCTTGGACATGGCTTTCTACATCAGGCACAGCTTGCGTCTGGGTGGCCAGCATGGCAGTGTGTGGAGTTGCACTCTGTTTAATCAGGCAACACATTACATGTGTTCAAGCTCTTTGATACTCCTGGTGAGATACTGTTGTGGACTTTACAGTTGATGGAGGTGTCTGCTGAGGTACACCCCACAGGGGCTGTTGTGGTCATTTGTAACGCTGATGAAGGATAACTGCAGAACCACAATGACCTCCCCTTATCTAGATGTCATAACCTTCATGATTACGTTGGTATATGGATTGTTTCTGTTAACACTACAGCCACATGTTTATCCTATGCAGGATATCTATCCCCTTGTGTACCCAGGTCTGACATTACATGTGATGTATGTAATGGGTTAACACCTATGTGGTAATTGGTGGTCACTTACTGTATATCCACAGAGGTTGACTATACAGTTGTCTCCATTTCACATGCTGACATGACTATGGCACCGGTTGTCTGTTTCTATGTGGCCCTTTTGTGGGACGCTTGTGTCAGCTGGAGTGTCAGATATGTTAGGCGGTTTGTAGTCCTCTGCAAACATGTTCAGACACAGTCCTAACATGTTGGCCTGTACCTATGGGGCATATATACCAGACGGGAAAGGTCCCAGGACCAAGCTTTGTGGGATGCCTGTTATATGTGGTTTGTAGTCTGACATGGCTACAGCATGTCTGGCCATGTCAGTTCTGTCGTTGGTCTGGTTTGCAACCCCTCTAGTGACATTGGTGTGTATATTTAAGCTGGTGACCATATCTATATTGAACACGTAGGGTATTGCATGGAAGGCTTTGCAAGGTCCAGCTACACTGTGTGGGCCACATTGCCCTCATCAGTGACCTCAATCACTGTTTCAACTGAGTCACACATGTTTAGGGGCGGGGTCTGCACTTCATAAACCCACACTGGCTAGGGTCGGGTGTCAATAGATCCCTAATATCGTTATGTCTGCGGTACATGCTGATCCTTACCATAGCTGTGCAGACCAAGCTTCTCAGGAATCTGTGGTGGTTGTTTTTAGTATCCATTCAGGCGACACCTTTCTTGAGAACACCCACTGTTGTTGTACACTGCTCTTTGGGTACTTATCCTGTGGTAAGGCTGACATAATGTCAGGGAGGCAGCGATCTGCTGGAAAGATATTTGGCATTATGAGGGGGGGGGGTTTGCACTGCACCTGTCAGGATGTATGTTGGCAATACGTGTGTGTGTTTGGTATGTTGTTTGTAATATTTGTGTGATCCAGAGCATATCCAGGAATTCACAACACGCTTACTACCATCAGTTGCAGCAGCCTTGGAGTTATCCTTAGTGTTCCGTACAATTTGTATCATAGTACGTTCATGGGTTCATACTAGGCTACCCACCCTAGGGCATTTGTAAGCATAGCCACAGTGCGTGTGGCTTTTGCCACCCCTTGCTATGTGGATATTATGGCCACTTATGATTTACTTAGCTGTGCCTCTGTCTGGACATGACACAGTAAAGACCCCCAGTGTACATCTACAATTATCCATCCATTTTGCTAACTTCCTGTTGAAGAGTGTCAGTGAGGGGCTCTGCCTAACATGTAGTGGTATTCTGTTCCAGGGTGTGGAGAGACTCAGGGTTAGGTATCTGTCTCTCCAGCACATCCTATTTGATTATGTGTTAAGGTTGACATCTCTGACTCACACAGCTCCGATGGCTTTGGGTTTTCTGGGGTGGAGCATGTCCATTACTTCTGTGTTGGACATGGACTTGTACAACAGACATACAATGCCTCTGTGTTGGCAGTATGTGACTGCATTCGGCTGTGGTGTCTACAGCCAGGTGGCATATGAGATATAGTTGAGACCCTTTATGACTCTTGCTGATGTACCTTTGAGGTCTTTCTAACTGCTGCAGGTGCCAGGTAATGTACATCCCAAATGAGGCATTGTATTACAATATGGTCTGATAGGGGAACAGTATAGGGGCACAATGACCTTTGTTGACGTAGATGTGACTCCTTTCATGATACAGTGTCCAATATAGACAGTCTTCCTAGACAAATTGGCGATGTGGCTGTCACATGACAGGTGACTGTCCACTTGTGTCACTAGGTCCCTGATTACTCCTTCCACACATAATGGTTTGCCACCTATGTGGTAATTTGTGTGTACCTTGTTTTGTATTTGGTGGTACATTCATCCTGTCCACTGTCTTCAGGACAGTGGGGTGGGGTTCCTGTGTGTGAGAGTGTGGTCTGTAGCATGATACAGACTGTACAGCAGTCTTGCGTACAGGTAGTTGCACATGGGTGGACTGCAATGACATAGGCATTGTCAGTTAACTGGACGTATGGCTGTCTGTGCTGAATATGGATACTCACCCTCCTTTTATGTTTTGTTACAGGTTTTGTGGCCATAACACATGATATGTGGTATTACCTGGTAGTGCTGGTGTGCTGTCACGAGGCTTGCAGCAGGTGTGTATCACTGGACTGACATCAATGTTCTCCATACTGGGGAGGGCCTCAGGAGCATGCATATTGTGGTTTACACATCTGGCATTGATCAGCATTACCCTTCTGTTTCTTTCCAGTTTTGTTTTCTATGGTGGTGGGTTGCTCTTTTCGGCCTTGCCTATGGGAGGATCTCTGTAGTTTGCAAAGGCCTTAGGCAGTATCCAGATGCTCATGGGTAACAGGTGCAAGCCATCCCTGGGACAGCAGCATGTCTCACTATGGAGTCACCTATTACAACTGTATCAGGCATGTTGTTTCTCCTTCTGTCCTGTGACTGTTTGGCACACCAGCTTTGTGTACTATGTGTTACATGTGCTATGTCTGGAGTTTGTTTTATTGGGTGAATGCTTTGGAGGCTTGTGTTGGTGTTGTGTGTTTGTAATTAGGGCCTCTGGGAATGTTTTTGTGATTATGTGTTTGGTTTACAGTCGTTGTAGGTCTATTTGGGACTGGGTTTGTGGTGTATGTGGTTACCTTGTCCTCCTGACTAGTTTTGACAGTACTGATTTGGGGGTGCTCAGGCCCCGGTTTGGCTACCTGGTTGCGTCTATCACATACATTTGTATTTATTGGGGTGAGTTGTTGTTGTGTGTGTACTTGGGACAGGTGTCACATTGCCACTGGATTCACAGATTCTACTTGTTTTGCCTGGCCTTAGCGGATTGTATGTGTGGACACATTTTATTGCCATACTAGTGATCACTGATTACTTCACTTTTCATGTTAGATCTATCATGTGGTAGCTTCCTCATTCTCTTCAATGGTTTAGTAATTTATGGTGTCCAGCATGCCAGATGCCTGGGAGTATGGCATTGTGTCTTGTTGTTTGTGATTGCGGACTCCAAGCACTCTTGGCTGTGTTCCTGGTATGCCTGTATAACATGTTCTGCAGTGTGTCCCATATTCTGGACCTGCACAGGGCTTTTCATGGATTCCACATTGGTTTGTAGGGGTGCAAGCTATGCTTTATACATGTGTTTCACTGTGGTAGTCTGGCCAGGGACTGGGGTCGTGATGTGTAACTACAGTGTGCTTACTCTATGGTCTGGTCTTACCAGTGAGGGATACACTTCTCATCTAGGCATCCAGTACACATATTTCTGATTATCACATCCAGTATGCTTACCCCTCTTGTGGAAGTGTTACATTTTGCATGTCCGTTTTGTTTGATGGATTCTGGGAAATTGTCTACACTTGTGTCAGTGCTAGTATAATACAAAGAGTATAGTGACATACACCTCAAAAGCTGACTTCACACTTCTTTGGACTGAGATGGTGTCTATTAAGCCCACTGGGCCAGTGGACACCACAACACACAATGGTGACTCCTTCACAGACACTTTCTACGGACATCTCTGAGATAGCATGGACCATGCAATCACTAATAGAAACATGGCCCTCTCCACCAAGGGAATGTGGCCTGTCTGGTGGACCCCAGCCATAAACAGACTGTATAACAGATGACGGATACTAATGCAAGACAGAGCTACATCTTCTAAAGGGAAGGCAGCTGTGAGCAGCACTAGTAGAAAGCTACATTCTCTCATAAAGACATCCAAGGTCAACTTTGAGACATAAACACCAAAGACAGTAGAGATAACCACACTGCCTTCTTCAGTTATGTCAGACACCTGGGTGGGAACCCTCAGATATGCTCTGAGTTGGTACACAACAACATATATTTCAGTGACCTGACAGATATTGGCAACATTTTGGCAGACAGGTTCAGTGCAATTTTCCCCCTCCCTCACCCCCAACAGAAGACAGTTATCACAGATGAATGTAACCTCACTGTCATCTCAGATGTCCATGTGAGAGCCGCACTCAGCAAAGACAAGAACACAGCATCATTGGGACCTGATGGTATCCCCAGTTGTGTGCTATGTGAACTCCAGAAGGAGATAAACCCGTATATACAAATGCTATTTAACCTTAGCCTTGCTACAGGATATGTACCTGAACACTGGCGTACAGCAACAGTGGTCCCACTCCGCAAAGGAGATGCCTCCACAGACCCTGGGGACTACCACCACACAAGTTTAACCAGCCTTGTCTGCAAAGCTATGGAAAGAGTCATTATGGAGCTCTTAAACAGAGACATTGGTGACCTACAGACCCTTGATCCCACCCAGTTCAGCTTTGTACAGGGCAGATCCTGCATTTTGCACATGTTTGACTATTTTGATACTGTCAGTAGGGCCATTGATGAGGGCTACGCGGTCCACACAGCCTACCTGCACTTGGCCAGGGTCTTTGACACAATACCCCAGTCAGGCATAATAGACAAGCTCAACAGCTGAAATATCAAATCATATGTCACAGGATAGTTTGCAAAATGGCTAGGAAACAGAACCCATGACGTCGACATTGCAGGTGCCTTGTCAGATTCAAAGCCAGTCACACGTGGTGTCCCACAAAGATCTGTCCTGGGACCCGTCTTATTTGGCATTTACTTTTCAGATGTGAAAGCAAACATAGGAGGGTTGTGACTGACAAAGTTTGCAGATGACTGCAACCTAGGCACCATATGCGAATACATCAGCCAGCACACACATCCTACAGAATGCCATCACAAAGACAGTTAGCTGGTGCCGGAATCATGGCCTGAAACTGACTGCAACTGATGTGTGGTCATCCCCTTTGGGAGGAACAAAGTACACACAAATCAATACATAGACAGCAACCCACTGAGCACAGAATACAAATCAGACACCTGCGGACACATGTAGATAGTGACATCTCATTTGACACCCATGTTGCCAAAGTGGTTTGAAAGACTTTCTATCTTGCCCACATAATCAGGAAGGGTTTTCCATCCAGATCACAGGAGGTCATTGTATCACTATACTTCTCCCTTATCAGGCCCATGATTGAATACAAAGACCCATTTGGTATGTACCTCACCCAGCACTTGCAACAGCTGGTGAGACCCCAAAAGTACCTTACCAAGGAGATCAGGGGTGTACAACACATGTCATATGCTTCCAGACTAAAGGAAATCCAGCTTTATTCAGTGGCATACCACATACTTACAGGTGGCCTATGCCTGACATACAAGACCATGTCCAATCAGGATGTGGTGGACATGCTCCACTGCAAGCAATCCAAATCCACCAGAAGCATGGGAGCTGAAGTTTTGAACCTCAGCACATACATGTATAGGACATGCTGGGGGACAGAGTCATAACTCACAGGCATCTCACACTCTAGCAGAGTATCCCAGTTCATGTTAGACAGAGTCCCTCACTGACTCTCTTCAAGAGAAGTCTGGACAACTGGATGTCGGATTGTAGTTTTACCCCAGGGGTCCTCCCTGTGTCACTACTAGACAGAGGCACAGTCAAGGTATTCAATTATGTACGGGGGTCATAATGTGTCACTACTAAGTGAGAGGCACATTATTCAGAATCTATTCTGTACACGTATTACCACTATAAGGGGTGGCAATAGCCACATCACTATGGCTAGGCTTATAAATGCACTAGGGCAGATAGCCTAGTAGTAAACTATGCAACTATGCCACTATGGTGTATGTGTATGTATTGTCAGTCAAGCGATATAATGTGGTTTGGGGGGCTTGATATCTTCCTGTCTTCCAACAGTTTGTTGTCTATTCCTTCTGGCATTTCAAGGGATCAGTTGCTAGTGTCCTCTCCTGCTCAGCTGGTAAACCTGGGAATATTGAGGCAATATTACAATTGACGCATGTACACAGACAACCCTCTCCTTCTCCCACAAAACACAAATGCATGCAAGAGATGCAACTATATAGCCAACCTGGAGGCTGAGCTCTCTCAACATAGGACTGGCAGGACCAGAGAGGAGGTGAAGGTGACCACACACACACCACAAACCCAGTCTCACATAGCACTATCACAACTTCAAATCATACACATAAACACACAAAGACATAATCGGAGGCTCTGATCACAGATCTACCATACCAGCAGAGGCCACCACAGCAGACACCCAAACAACTGCCTCCACAGGGCACAGCACATGCAACACATAGACCACAGAGTCAATGTGCCAAACATTCACAGCCCTTAAGGCCAAACACAATGCCAGACACACTCGTCATAGGTGACTCCATAGTCAGACACACTGACGTCCCGCTCACCAGATTGGGTAAGGAGAAGGTCACAGTAACCTGCCTATCGGGTGCTGGGATCCACCACATAATGCAAGCACTCAGGTCACTCAACTGCAAGTACAAGTATGACTCAGTCATTGTCCATGCTGATGTGAACGACCTGAGATGTACCTCCCTGGACTACATGAAAAGAGACATAGAGGAGCTCTCTGCTTATGTAGCCCAGGCAGGTATGACCCTGACCTTGAGCAGTATCCTACCTTCTCCAAGAATGATGCCACAATACAGAGACAAGATGATCAGCTGTAATAGTTGGCTTAATCTATGGTGTCATTCAAAGGGGATCCAATGTCCGTCTGCCTGGGATGACATGCTGGACAAGCCACACTGATTCGCAGGGGACGGCTTGCACCTGTCACCCCTGGGCTTTCGGAATTTGGCTCAGGCTATTGAAACCCCCATTGTGCCTTTTTTAGGCAAGGCTCAGATTCTAAACCTACCACCCTAGAACACATAAAAGGAAGTAAACTAAGGGTGATGCTGCTCAATGCCAGACGTCTCAACCTCAAGATGCACGCACTCGAAGCCCTTCTCAGTATGGGGAACATCGATGTCTGTGCTGTGACTGTAACCTGGTTTAAGGCTCTTGACAGCACCCCAGCAGTATAAGGTGTTACCTCATATCATGCGTTCCGGCCCCAAAATCCGGACGACACCATGAAAGGAGAGTGGGTGTCCATATTCATCAAGGACACCCTCACCTCAAGGTTGGTGGCAACACACGATGCATCGGAGACCATCCAGGTGCAATTAACCATAGGCAAGACTGCTCGGCGGTTTGTAGCAGGTTACAGACCACCCTCTCAAACTCAGGAACCTCACACAGCTTTCCTGAAAACACTGGAGGGGATAAATGTATCTCCAAACACCATCATACTGGGTGATTTCAACTATCCCAATATAGACTGGGATCACTAATCAAACCCTAATCAAGCCCCGACACTCTAGGCCAAAGGTTCCTAGAGTTCATTACCTCAAATGCCATGGAACAAATAGTCACCATCCCCACAAGAGGTGACAACATACTAGATCACATCATCACGAACATGGGGTCACAATGTTCAACACCAGAAGTATACCCATCATTGGTGAGATCAAATCATAAACTAATCTCACTGGAAGTCCACATCCCGCCCCCACCCCAGATAAAGAACATCACAGTGAAGAACTTCTCAGAAGCCAACTTCACACTTCTAAAGACTGGTGTGGTCTCTTTCAAGGCCCCCAAGCCAGCGGATACCATTACCCAAGCCGCTGAATCACTTACAAATGCCTTCTACCAGCACCTCCAGGAATGCATGGATCAGGCAATCCCACACAGAACAAAAACTCTTTGTACCAAAGG
Organism: Protopterus annectens; assembly: GCF_019279795.1. Classification (NCBI taxonomy): domain Eukaryota; kingdom Metazoa; phylum Chordata; order Ceratodontiformes; family Protopteridae; genus Protopterus; species Protopterus annectens. The sequence goes on along the minus strand of NC_056731.1, from coordinate 1,090,071,960 downwards.
CATGTGTGCAGTCTGGTGGACCCCAGCCATAAACATGCTCTACATCAGAAGGAAGGTGCTACTACACGGTAGAGCAAATTCCGTAGAAGGGAAGACACCCCTGCTCATTATGCGTAAAGAACTGAGATCTCCCATAAAATCATCCAGGGCACATTTTGAGAGAAAACTCGCTAAGGACTCAGAAGACAATCATGAGGCCTTTTTTAGTTATGTTGGAAACCTGGGAGGTGACTCCCAGATATGTTCAGGATTAGTTCATAATGATGTAAAGATCACTGAACCTACAGACATTGGCAACATACTGGCTGGTTCAGTGCATATTCCCCCCCTCCCCCACACAGGGAGGGATATCTATACCAGGGGATTGTAGCCCCCCAAACATCTCAAATGCTCAGGTGAGAACTGCTCTATCCAAGGCGTGAAACACAGCATCCATGGGACCGGATGGTGTCCCCGGTTGTGGGCTCCACGAACTCAATGAGGAATTGAACCCACAGTTCGGGCAGCTGTTTAATCTTGGCCTCACCTCAGGATACGTACCCAAGGAGTGGCGTACGGCAACGGTGGTCCCACTTCACAAAGGTGGTGCCTCCACCGACCCCGGACACTACCGTCCCATCAGCTTGACAAGCCTGGTCTGTAAAGCTATGGAGAGGATCATAATGGAACTCATGAATGATGACATAGGGGACTTGCAGACTTTGGATCCAACCCAGTTTGGCTTTGTCAAGGGCGATCATGCCTTTTAAACTTGGTTGACTATTTCAGAATGGTCACCAAGGCCATTGACAAGGGCAAAGCAGTCCACACAGCCTACCTTGACCTGGCAAAGGCTTTCGATACCATACCCCACTCGGGTATCATTGACAAACTCACCAGCTTAAATGTAGACCCATACGTCACAAGATGGGTTACAAACTGGTAAGTGACAGCACCCACAGGGTCAAGGTTGCTGGCACCATGTCACACTCAAAGCCTGTCGCAAGTGGTGTCCCACAGGGCTCAGTCCTGGGCCCACTTTTGTTCGGCATCTACTTTTCAGACGTACAAGCAAACACAGGAGGATTATGGCTGACAATGTTTGCAGATGACTGCTAACTGGGAACCATAGTTGACAACCCATCTGACACGGACATCCTTCAGACAGGTCTCATAGAAATGGATAACTGGTGCCAGAGCCATGGCCTACAGTTAAATGCTAAACAATGCATAGTCATACCCTTTGGGAAGAACAAGGTCACCCCTAGTTCCCATATAGGTGTTACTCCTCTAAGCACAGGAGAGGTTATCAGGGATCTGGCCACCCAGGTTGACAGTAACCTTTCGTTTGACGCTCACATTGCCAAAGTAGTTGGGAAGACCTTCTACATTGCCCACCTCATCATGCAGGGATTCACATCTAGATCAAGGGAGGTCATTGTTCCCCTATACTCATCACTCATCAGACCAATGATTGAGTACAATGCCCCATTCGGAATGTTTCTGACCCAACACCTGCAGCAATTGGACAGGCCCCACACATTGCTCACCAGACGGATAAAAGGTCTCAAATGTATGTCTTATGCTGCCTGACTGCAGGAACCCCAGCTCTATTAAGTCGCCTACCATCTGCTCAGAGGTGGCCTGTGCCTATCATACTAGGCCATGTCCAACCAGGAATTAATGAACATGCTTCACCTCAAAACCTCTAACTCCATCAGATCTACACAGGCAGGAGACTTAAACCTCAACACGGCTATTCATAGGGCATGCTGGAGGGACAGATTCATCACCGAGAGACTCCCTATGCTGTGGAACATCATCCTGATACATGTGAGGCTGGGCACCTCGCTGGCTTTGTTCGAGAGAAATCATGACCAATGGATGGGTGATCGCAGGTATACCACAGGGATAACCTCAGTGTCACTGCTTGACAGAGGCACAGCAACATAATGGGCATATTATCCTTAGAACTGAAGGGGTGGCGGAAGCCACAAAACTCTGGGCTAGGCTTATATATGCCCTAGGGCAGATAGCCTAGTATGAACCTATGCACCTATGAACATAGGCCTGGTGCAGTTCCTGCTATTAAGACAGTGGTCTGCAGCAAGCTATTTAGTAGTGGGCAGGTTTAGCAATTGGTATTTGACCATGGCTAATCCATGTTGCTTCTTGTTGTGGTACCAACATGAGGGTGTGGTGATCCATGACATTTATTGCTAGTCACCCTCGTTTTGTAGCTTGTTCCATGTTTTTGCACATGTACATCCCTGTATGAGTTGTGACCTGGTAGTTTTAGGGTGCTGGTGTGGGCTTTGTCCCAGTTGTCTATTACAGCACTGATATGTACATCCTCTATACTGTGTGCGGTTACACTGCACACATCTTGCTTTTTATACTTCTGGCATTGGGTAGCATTACATCTAGGTTCCTATCCCTTGTGGTACCTATGAATGTGGGTTTGTGTTTGTGTGGTTTGTGATGGGTGAGGGTGGATGTTAGTCAGGGTCCTCAGGTGTGCATATGGTACATGGTGTTACATTACTTGACACATGGCATTCATGCCTCGGGTGGTGCTGCAGGGCTGCCTCTGTCGGATGCACATACTACATTCCCTGTACATGTTTGGAAGCAGGTTGTGTCATGTTAGGCATCCCTGTTACTATATGAGTGAGTCAGAGCGGGTATCAGTCCCAGTGTTCCTACTGACCAAGTGTATGTGCTATGCGTTGCCTCTTTACCAAGGCCAGGGCATACTGGGCACGCCTCCTTCTGCCTACTGGGGCAAGGTCAGGTTGTTCCTCCTCCGAGTCACCCTCTGCCTGTGGTGGCCTTGGCAATGGTGGGGGTATGTTTGGCCCAGCCCTATGCTGGTCCTGCTGCAGCTGTTTCCGCAGGATCATATTATGTAGCATAGCACATATCATGATCATTTGGGTACATGTAGTTGGTGTGTACTGCAAGGCTCCACCAGATGTGTCCAGACACCGGAACTGTGACTTGAGCAGCCCAAACACATGCTCTATGACGTTACGTGTTTGTGCATGTGCCTCATTATGGCGTTCCTGTTCAGGTGTGTGTGCATTTCTGATGGGTGTCATCAGCCACGGCTCAAGTGCGTAACCTGCATCCCCCACTAGGTGTCCGTGTGGGAAGTCCCCACTGGCAAATGATTGGTACAGCTGCGTCAGATGCCAGATGTGGGAATCGTGGTAGCTCCCAGGGCAGCCAGCACACTCATTCATTATTATGCCCTGGGCATCACACACGACCTGGCAGTTGATGGAGGGGAATCCCTTGTGGTTCATGTAGGCTCTATCCCGCTCACCGGCTGGTGCTTTGATGCGTATGTGCGTGCAGTCTATTGCAACCAATACCTCAGGGTATCCCGCTATTTGCTGGAAGAGACGCATATTGCTGGCCACAACCTCACAGGCATTGGGGAAATATACATGATCACCGACATGTGCTGACATGGCATCCAGGAACTGGTGCAGTACCCTGGAGGCTGATGCCTGTGATATCCCCATCATATCACCAGTTGGTCTCTGGAAGGTACCTGTTGCTAGTATTCTTAGGCCAACACATACCTTGGTTTCCACTGGGATGGGTTCCCCTCTGTTGGTTCTGTGTGTGAGGCGTGGCCTGCACAGCTCAACAATTTGCTGCAGAAGGTCTCTGTCTACTCTGTAATGCTCTACTATCTCCAGCTCATGTAACCCATGGTAGGTGACCCTGGGCCTGTATACTCTTCTCCTTCTCCTCACTCTGGGTTGTCTGTCAGCATCTGCATTGTCACCACCCTCAGCAATTCGCCTATGCCTGATTATAACAGCTATGGCAGCCCCTAGCATTTCTGCTCTGAGTTCAGCTTTTTTCAGTTTTCAATTCTGATAGCTTACTTTCTTGCAGTATCTCTTGTGAGAAACACCCTGCACTGCTCCTTACAGTGTTTTAAGTGTTGGGTTGGGCTTCTAGTCTGCCTGTGTAATTGCCTGCTTCCAATTGTTTCCACCAATTAACTCCAGCAGTATCCTCTGGCAGTTTCCCTGTATTTTGGTTGTTTCCTATTTCCTCTCTATTTCCTCAAGGGGAGCTATGTGCACACCAGCTTAAGCACGCTCACAGTCACTTAAACGAGCGCACACATCCTTACACGGTGTTACATGCGTGCACACATCCTTACACGGTGTGAACTTGGCTGATTCATGTTAAAACGCGCGCACACTGTCTTCCACATGTGCATGCCTGCGCAAACCGTTGTAAACGGTTTGCAACACACTCCCACATGTTGAACCTGCCTTATACGCGTGCACACGCACGCATGCACGTATTTCAAGAAAATTTGAGTGTAGGGATAGTGTGCACCCTCTATTTCTTGACTTTCCTAGTGTTCTGTTGGGACACACCTCTCTCCCTGATGTCTGTCTGTCATCTGTCACGTTACATTGCCCTCCAATGTGATACATTTATTTCTATCATTCCCCCCCCGTGATGTCACCTACCTCTTACTCTGTTCCTCCCCCTTCTACAACTCTTACACTACTCAGAATATGCTCATTACCTATGTGGCAGTGTGATTCAGTATTGTAACCCTCATTTACATAGGATTGCCTAGTAATGCTTAGTTATATGTCTTACACGGAGCTTCCCCCCCTTGACAACCACTAAACGGAGGCCATATTGTTTTTGGTCTGCAAGTCCCTCCATTGACATTCCATGTAATACATAAATCCCACAATTGTGGGCTTATAAGCTTCGGTTTTCAGTTTTAGGTAGCGCACCCCGTTTTTGCGGGTGTGCACTGCAGTTAAACATCATAATCCCACGAAAAAAAAAAGTTATTTATTATATTTTTGCAACACTTTTTCATGCCAATGGCCACATATTTGGCCATTGGCATGCTTAATGAAACATATGCACCCTTTATTTGGAGCTGACATAGCTCCGTTTTCATTTTTGCAGAAATGTACTCAGTTGTCAGCTGAGTACATTTCTGCAGCTAACACGTCCGTTACACAGACTGGTTTGGGCTTCTTGGATCGCTCAAATACCTCATTTGCATATATTTCAGCTGCAAATGAGGTATTGAGCATTTCCACGCCCAGTCCATGTAAGAGACGTGTTAGCTGTCTCTTACACGGAGGTTTGGGCTGTTCCTGAATCAGGAGGCTTACACGGAGGCTTACACTACTCTTGAACTCCGTGTAAGCCTTCCTGAATCCTGCCCATCATGTGCACAAAATGCAACTCATTTGCGACAAACAGTTATGTCAACTGCATTTCTAAAATCCTTGATGCATACTTTCCGGATGCCAAGGAGTTAAAGTGAACAGTATATTGTGTGGCGAAATCCGTAGCATAACTGAAAAAAAATCATATAAAAATGGAGCCTGCTGGTAATATACTCCAGCAGGCTGCAGTGATGCAAGCCATAATTGAGGCTATGGCTGTGCATCTTGGAATGCAGCCAGCTAGAGTCAGAGCAAGGCTGCAACTAAATCAGTTATCAGACCAGGAAATAATCTACAGATACCATCTAGACAGACAACCTGTGCAGACTGTCTACAACATGTGTGCCCCTCACATGATTTTGCAGATCCTGTGAGGAAACCTCATCACCCTTAAAACTAAAGTGTGTATCAGGCTAGCAGTACTTGCATCTGAGATATTCCAGAGACACATGGGGATGCAATGGGACTATCACAGACCGCTGCTAGCTATATTCTGGCAAAATTCCTGGAAGCAATACAAAGCATGGCGGATGATTACATACACTTTCCATCCACCCCTATAGAGTGGAGAACTGTAATACACCAGTTCTATAACATTGTAAACTTCTCACATGTACTCAGTGCAATAGATTGCACACACACATATATCTATCAATACCCCAGTACATCCAGAAGCATACCAATACATAAACAGAAAGGGATGACTATCCATCAACTGCAAAGCTGTGTGTGCAGCAGAAGGCAGAATAACAAACATCATGACAACACACTCTGGATGGGACCATGATGGTGGCATTTGGAGGGAAAGTGGACTCAGGACTGCATTCCAGCAAGGAAAAATACCTGAGGGACTGCTACTGGTTAAGTATAGGAACATAGCTAGGATGCAAGTTAAAGATACCCCTTTCAACATTATTCATTCTTACCAAAAGTGTCTTTATTCCCAACAACAGTTGACTGTGGTTATCCACTTGGCTCACTGTTAATGACCCTGTACTGTGAACCATCAAGCCCTGCACAGGATGCAAACAACAGAGTGCACACAACAACCAAAAACACCATAGAGCATGTGTTTGGTGTATTGAAAGCTTGGATTAAATATCTGGAAATAGCTGGGGGAGCACTGCAACACTCACCTGTAAAAGCAGCAAAGATGATAACAGTGTGTGCCATACTGCACAATATGCTAATCTGAGCACATGGTGGTCTTCCAGCTGCAGATGTGGGTGAACAACCCCAATAACCCAAAATATCTGATGAGGTTATCCCACTGGTATTGGAGAAGGAGCAGGAGGACATAAGGGACAGAAGTCACAGGCATAGGCAATGTAAAGTGTGACCAAAAGTGCAGGCCCAAGCATCACAGCAGTCTCTGACCAAATATTTAAGTCATGACAAGCTACATGTACATAAGTACACAGACTGAACATTGATGTTCAGGTGTTGCTCCACCACAGCAACACAAATTGCATCTAATGGTAAGTACCTAGTAGATATACACACTGAGCATCGCACATAGCATGAGCATAACATATTCCATCATGAACATATGCAAATGTGTGAGAACACAGATCATCAACTCAAGGCACAACTGGCGCAGGTATACATGAACACTCAGTTTATTGTATCACTGCAAGTTAAACACTAATAGACACATCTCAGAGCTACACATACATATCTGTACCATATGATAACAAAAAAATAAGAAATCACACAGGACATAATGCAGAAATTTTAATTTCAGAAAACCCATATCACAGAGCAGTGGTATTGCAATAATATGAGCTAACTATGTGTACTAAATTTTTGGACACACTAACACAGTCTCAGGTGACCTCACTGATGTCTCACACCACAGTTCACTCTGCCGCAATCATGTACAAACATATCTTGCCCTGGTTGCTCCACAATGGACAAGGATGGGGGGGTACAACATCATGCTGAGATGAAAGAGCATGGCTGTGAGTTAAAGGCCTTGTGACTGGAGTGACCTCAGTGGATGGTCATTAGTCAAATTCTGTGCAGGCTGGACCATAGACACTGATTCCCGATGGTCAATGGTGGTTTTGCACACAGGTGGCCTGCCTTTTACAGGTTTCAATCTCTTGAGCACAGTCATGGAATGCAGAATCCTGGTGGTAGTAAGACAATGCTGCAGTACTATAGCGGCCATGGTTTCCACTGATCTTGCTACAGCTAGCAAACTCTCATTCTTAATGGCCAATGCAGCCATAATCTCACAATGTCTGCGCTCTTGTCCTTCATGCATGAGACATAGCTGGTGTGGCACAGATCTGTGGCATGGGCAAGTGCAAAAATGTCTGAATAATTATGCTGTGACTGTTCACTTGCTTGCAGCATTGGGCAGACTATCTCTGACTCCTGGTCATGTACAACATCTGGTCGCCTCTGTCAGCCATGACTCCCAGTTACTGGTTGTTGTGCAGAACTGCCAGCAGCAGTGCACTTAGCTGTGGTTTGATGGTCAACAGCCTCACTCTGTTCACATCCACTATGGCAGCATCTTTTGAAAGGCTAGACAAGTGGACCTCCACATCTGAGACTACATCTGCTGCAACATCACTGTCATCCTCATGGATGAACTCGCCAAACAACTCAAGATCTTCTGCACCAGGCACCATACTACCAGGTTGAGATGGATCTGCTTCTACTTACTAAAATAACACTTTGTCAGGCTTCATAATGACGAGATGAATTTGCCAAAGATGAAGTTTCACGAGCACCTGGATCACAATAAAATAACTCTGGGAAATGATCCACTTGGCCATCATGGTGAACTTTGCCCTTTTGTCCACTATAGTGTGATCTCAAAGTTGGTATATTTAGTTAGGCGGGTGTGGGGGGTGAATCCCTCCACTTGGGTGGGTTTGATTTGGTTTGGTTTATTGTTGACATGTTGCTGGACAAGTGATTCATTTCCCAGAGTTATTTTACGGTGATCTGGGTGTTCATGAAACTACATATTTTTTGCAGTTTCGTCTCATCATTATGAAGTTCAACAAAGTGGGATTTCGGTAAGTAGAAGTAGATCCATTGACACACATCATGAACAACATTATCACTGTATTGGATGCTGGGTGATACAGACAGTTGATGTGCTACAAGATAGAAAGACAAAGATCAGGACAGTGTGTCTAGATCAAATGATGGATATCAAAGATGTATGACATACATATCTCTCACTGCAATATTACAAATACTAATGACTTCACTTGCAGTCTGTTGTAGTATGTTACACAGAATGTAGATAAAATGTGATCTGTTTACATGGTCAACACACATGATATATGTGATGTATAGAAAAAGTACACCTGGAAAACATTCATGGGAAGATGGTGGTGTTGAACTGGGATGAACCTCAACTAGTCTAGAGAAGAAAACAGCATTACTGATCACGACATTTACACCATTGACCAGGTGAACACAGTTAAAACATACAAAATGCGTGACATACACATACAAATACACATACACATACAGATACACATACACATACCACTCGTGCATTTGACGATGTTGATGCAGACTGACCTAGGAATGGTAAGAAGGACACAGTATTAATGGAGGTCAACTACAAGATTAACAGCAAAGACATAGGTTCATAGGTTCATAGATTCATATGTGTTTACTAGGCTAATGACCACAAGGGACTTTTTAAGCCTAGCCATGCATCCCAAATCTCTGACAAGACCTGATTCCCTTGATAAGTGCAAACATGGGTCTGGGAGATGAACCATTTACAGGTTACCTGTTTGCATCAGAGACATAGGTGCCAAGCCAAGAATGAATGTCATTTCCAGTTTCCCATCCAATTGTCCAAGTTGCACTTGAATTGGATTAGGGAGGAACTCTGCTTCACATGGATGAGGAGCCTGTTCCATAGACAGGGTAGTGTCTGGGATAGATACCCATCTCTCCAGCAGGTCCTATTTATATCACAGGCAAGGTTTAAGTCTTTAGAATGGGTAATTCTGGTACTGTTTGTTTTGTGGATATGCAGGAGGTCCAGCAGAGTTGGGTCTGACACTGACCTGTATGCCAGGCTTAGTTCTCCCCTCAAAAGCCCGTAGAAGACAGAATACAGGGATAGGGCCTTGAGGTGGTCTGCATAGGACATATTACTTATGCCCTGTATTCTTTTAGTGAGGAACCTCTGTGGACATTCCACTTGTTGGATATGCCTGGTTAGGTAGATATCAAAGGGGGCATTGCACTCAATGATAGGTCTGATGAATGCCGAATGCAGTGGAACAATGACTTCCTTGGACTTAGATGCCGTACCTTTGTTTATAAGTTGTGTAACACAGAATGATTTCCTCACCACTGTAGACACATGGTGATCAAAGGCTAGATTACTATCTATGTTTGTCCCTAAGTCCCTGACTATTGGGTCAACTGTAAGGGGTGTGTTGTCAATGTGATAGTTGCCAGGGATGGATGACTTCCCAAAGTATACTATTACGCATTTCTTAGCATTTAGTTTTTGTGCATGACTCTGGCACAAGTTGGTTGTCTGTGTCAGCCCCTCTTGGAGAACATTTGTGTCAGAATCATCTGCAAATTTAGTCAGCCAGAGACAACTCTGACATTGGCCTTGACTTCTGAGAAGTAAATGCCAAAAAGTAGTGGTCCAAGGACTGATCCCTGAGGGACTCCACTTGTAACTGGCCTCTTTGTAGAGGTGAACTCCCCAATTCTATCTTCCTGGGCACTGTCTGTGAGCCAGTTGGCTATCCACCGGGTGACATACAAGTTTGTACCTAACCTCTTGAGTTTGTCAACAATGCCCGAGTGACTTCTCAAAGAAGTCCAGCAGGTTGAGTAGGCATGATCAGCCTTTGACGAAACCAAACTGGATTGTGTCCAGTGTCTGGAGGTTTACTATATCTCTATTGATCATCTCCATGATAATACTTTCCATGGCTTTACAGACTAGTGATGCTTATGGGTCTGCAATTTCCATGGTCTGTAGATGGCCCTCCTTTGTACAGAGGGATGACTGTTGCCTTTCTCCATTCATGAAGCATGAAGCCTGTTTGGAGGCTACAGTTAAATAGTAATTCCAGAAGCACTGATAGGTCATGTTTCATGCTATTTAGAAGGCATCCTGGGATATTGTCTGTGCCTATTGATGCAGTGTTCTTGGTCTTAGAGAGCATTAAGAACCTGTTTCCTAGTGATAAAAGGGGGAGTTACATTTGATGATATTTCCTGGGAGAAGGTTGAGGGGGAGAGAGGAGTAAAGTTGGATCTGAATTTATCAGCCAGGAGGTTTGCTATATCTTCTGGCTCAGTATAAGTGGCTCCATTTTCAATGAGCTCTGCACACAATTGTGCATTGCCTTTGAGGTTGCTGACATAGCTGAAGAATGCTTTGTGGTTGTCCTTGGCTTGGGAGGCCAAACCTACCTCATATTTGGCTTTGGTAGACTTTCTTTATCCTCTGAGTTGTTTGCTTAGTTTAATGAGAGTGATTTTATCCTGCTGGGTGCTGCACTTCCTAATTTTTGCCATGATTTTCTTCCTCCTGTTATACAGCTGATTGATTTTGTGATTCCACCAGGGTGGCTTGTTTTTTGAGTTACTTCTGTACGTCTTCCTGGTGAGTACAGCTGCCTCTATGCAGCTATTAACATGCTTGTAAAGAGTTTCTGTGAACAGTTCTGCATAGGCAGAAGTGTTGTCAGGGTTTATAGGGGCTTGAAATTTTGCCAGGTTCCCACTTAATAGCAGGAGGTTAGCCTTAGAATAGTTCTTGTATATTCCCGGTTTTGCTGTGGGTCCAGGTTTTATTTTTACTTCAAAGGAGACTATTTTGTGGTCTGAGCTTACTAGGGAAGGCATTACAGTAGGGGGTGTGCATCTCTCTCCCATATTAGTGAGGACCAGATCCAGTATGGTTGCACCCCTGGTTGTTGTATTGAATATTTGGTCTAGGGAGCTTGTGTTTACAAAATCCAGGAATCTCTGTGCATGTACGTTTGATGTCATATAGAATTTTCAGTTAATAGTGAGGTAATTAAAGTCACCCATGAATATGGTATTGTGCTGGATGGTTAGTGTTTCTAATAAGTTTAAATACATGTTATGGGTTTCCTGGGTCATAGAGGGGGACCTATAGCTTTCAAGGAAGTGGTACCAGATTTTTCCTATGGTGATTTGAACATGGAGCAGCTCAAGTGCATTGTCCTGTTTGACCAGCCTTGAAGTATATTTATTTTTGATGTAAATAGAGACACCTCCACCTTTAGTCACCATCTGTGAAGTAGCTGGTCTAAATATGTGGAAGGCATTATAACCCTGCACTTTTGGTGTGCTGTCCGCGGCTTTAAACCACATCTCAGACAACACACAGACATCAGCATTCTCTAGAGTAAAAAGAGCTTACAGGGAGTGGATTTTTTTGTTTAGGCTCCTAGCATTGAGCAGTAATATCTTTAGATTTGCTTGGCTTTGATTGGCTATGTCAGAAGTATTTTCAGTTTGGCATTGCTTAAAAAAGGCACTATGGAGGAAGACAATGTTTTAGCTAATATTTGAAAGCCTAGAGGGGAGAAATGCAGACCATCCCTGGCAAAGCAGCGTGGTCTGTTGAGCATCTCCTTCCATGCTGACAAACACTGCACCCCCTTAGAATGACATCAGAAACTAAGCCAATTATTAAAGCCAATAATATTTTGTTCGTATTGTGGAATCATCCTTGGAGAAGGTAAAATGCTGCTCAATGCTAGGCTCATACCAGCCTGACACACATATTCCGAGAGCTGTATGTTGTCTCTCTTCATATAGTCTAGGGAGATACATCTCAGGTGAAACATACATAATAGCATACATCTGAGAAACACCTGCTATGTGAAGGTTGTGTCTTGTACTGTGGATCCTGCAGTGGGAAAGGAAAGAGAAAGACAGCACAGTTATGTGTGCAGGCAACAGAATACTGACAGCATCACATATACAACAGAGTAATATTGGCTGTAAATACTCACATAATGGACATTGCACATGTAAACTAGATGGGCCTGTATTGACAAAAAGTCAGGTATCATGTCTGTTACACATTGTTGAAAGCTATGGCAATGTTGTTGTAACATACTACATCTGTCTGCACTTGAATGTGCATGGCCTGTCCCTCCACTGGATATACCTGTAGTGTCAAATGGTAACATTATAACAGTAAACAGTAATGCCATGAAATGAGGTGGAGATACTGACAAGGTAGTGTTAGCAGCAAAACTAGAGACAATCACCTGCCAATCCCTGGTGTTGACTCAAAGTAGAGGGACCTCTGAATAACAATGTAAACAGAATTACAGTGCCAGCATTACCCCTCTCTCTCCTCCAAAGGACCAATCACAATACCCATAGATGGCCAGGCACCAAGTATTACTGCTGCACAGGTTAAAACAGCACTGTCCAAGGCCAAGAATACAGCTTCTATGGGACCTGACAATATCCCTGGCTGTGTTCTACATGAACTACAGAGTGAACTGGCACCAAACCTGTGTGTCCTGTTCAATCACAGCCTCACCTCAGGCTTTGTCCCTACCAAGTGGCACACTGCTACAGTCATCCCTCTCCACAAAGAAGGAGTGACTACAGACCCTGGGAACTATCACCCCATTAGCCTGATGAGTCTGTTATGCAAAGCTATGGAATGCATCATCATGGACCTAATAAACAAGGATACCAGGGAATCTCCAAACTCTGGATCCCACACAGTTTGGTTTTGTGAAGGGTAGATCATGCCTGCTCAACCTGGATGATTTCTTTGAGTCAGTCACCAGAGTTGTGGATGAAAACAAGGTGGTTCATACAGCCTATCTAGATCTGACCTAGGCCTTTGATACCTTTCCCACTCAGGAATCATAGAAAAACTCACCAAGCTTGGCATCAACCCCTATATCACTAGGTGGGTTGCAAGCTGGCTTACAGATAGAACCCACTGTGTGAAAGTAGCTGACTCCAAGTCAGACTGCCAACCAGTCACGAGTGGAGTCCCACAGGGTTTGGTCCTGGGTCCTCTCCTGTTTGGTATCTACTTCTCTGAAGTCCAGGTCAACAGGAAGGGACTCTGGCTGACAAAGTTTACAAATGATTGCAAATTGGGAGCTATTATTAACTCACCAAGTGATGTTGACATCCCACAGAAAGGCCTCACTGAGACCAACGACTAGTTTCAGAACCATGGCCTTAAGCTCAATGATAAAATATGTGTCATCATCCCCTTTGGAAAAAACCCGGTTCCCATGAATTACTACATCGATGGTAGTCCACTGAACACAGAAGATGTTATAAGACATCTGGGAACACAGGTTGACAGCAACCTCTCTTTTGACCACCATATTAATACTGTGGTCAGAAAGTCCTTCTAAGTGGCACATCTCATTATTAAGGGTTTTGCATCCAGGAAGAAAGAGGTCATTGTCTTCCTCTACTCCTCCCTCATTAGGCCAATCATTGAGTACAATGCCCCATTTGGCATGTACCTCACTAGATACCTGCAACAACTGGAGAGGCCACAAATGTTCCTCACAAAGATGATCCTAGGCCTTAAACAGTTGTCCTATATGGATAGACTTAAAAAACTCCAACTATTCTCTGTCTCATATCATCTACTTAGAGGTGATCTCTGCTTGACTTACAAAGCCATGCCTGACCCATCTCTGTTAGAAATGTTACATCTAAAGAAGTCCCAATCCCTCTGCACCGCACACTCCGGAAACCTCAACCTCATTACCATAATCAACATAACATGCTGGAGGGACTGGTTCATAACCTAGAGACTGCCCATACAATGGAATAGATTTCCCATACATGTCAAACAGAGCACCTCGCTTGCCTTCTTCAAGAGAAATCTTGATGAGTGGATAGGAAATGGAACATTCACCGTGGGGATCACGCCAGTGGCTCTACTCGACAGAGGCACTGGGAAATAATGTCAGGTGGCATGATGACAGGGTAATCCTATGGACTAGGCTTGTAAAGGTTCCAGGGCCATTAGCCTAGTACACACCTATGACCCTATGAACCTATGTTGTTAAGAGTATTCTGTCTGTTACTCATCTGTAACAATACATGTAATACTTATGTGCATCATCCTCACGCTGTATTGATATGTGTTCATGGTTCAGCTCTGCTGCTGCAAATCAAACACAGCAATAGATGAAAATGCATGCTGCAGCAATATGCAGTGATTGTCACAATACATATCCTTGTAATGGAAATAAATACAAGTCTGTCCTGGAACGCCAGCCTCAATTCCACCACCAGGGATACATCACTCCCATCTTGCTGTATGCAGTGAGGCCAGAAATATTGTGATGTCATCAAGGAGGCCAATGATGGTCCACCACTTGTGGCAACCCTCGATCTCTAATAACATGTCACTTTGTTAGCTGCATAAAGAATCATGTCTGAGTTGCACCATCTACAGGCCTCACAAGATCGACTGTGGCCTCCAGCTGCATTGATCATGTTGGTGAGGTCTGTCTAGATTTCATTTCTCCAAAAAGTATCACCTGAATAGCTTAGGAGTCTCCTTCATGTTGGCAGAGAGCATCAATTATGATGTAATTTTCCTTGGGGGAGAAATGTTGTTACTCCTAGGACGGCTGGCTATTTGAAAGACTGTGATACGCATATGATAGGTTTACTATCATTTTGTCGATTTCACTCAAGTGAATTATCATTTCTGCAAACCGTAAACATGAAAATCCACTGCAGCGAATGATAAAAATGTCGAACACGGAAGTGGTGAATGTTCCAATTCGACATAATTTGAACATTCAGCACAGTTCCGCAAAGGGAAGTACTGTGCATTGCAAGCCCCCCTGTACCCCCTAACACCCCCTGTTATTTATATATACAAACTCCGAGATCGCACTATAGTGAGGGAAAGGGTACATTTTCCAATCCCCACTATTAGTGCGATCTGCATGAAAATGTAGAAATGCACAACAGCAAATGCTTTATTGCATTCGCTGTTGCACATTTCTACATTTTTGCATTCAATTTTCTGATTCTACCAAATGGGTTGATTCAGACTACTGTGAATCGCACAGAGTACGATCATCCATTTGATAGTAAATCCAGAAGATAATATTCATTTTTGGGTCCCTTTATGCATTTCATTCTGTCATATGTCAACATAAACATTATGCATTCTAGTGCATTGAATATGTCTGTATAACACTGTGTGTGATGAATATTAATGTGACTTATTACATCTAATAACAATGTCTTCGTATATAACATTGGTACAATCCACATAATGTAATATATCCTCGTATGACCAACACAGATAAAAGAATAATGTTCAATAAAAAAATAGGAACAGGTGAGCACTTTCTTGGTTTACAACCACTTCTTCACACCAATAAAAAACATTGAATGAAACAACAAATTACAACACACAGCTAACCAATCGAAAACAAGAATAAAATCACATGTAGTCTTTTCATTAATGCAAGCCTGTTCATTCATAAATGATTCATTCATAGTAAATTTTGATTGGTCAAAATTTTCTATGAATGAATCATTTATAAATGAACAGGCTTGCAGTAGTGAGTAGATTACATGTGATTTTATTATTGTTTTTGATTGGTTAGCTGTGTATTTTAATTTGTTGTTTCATTCAATGATTTTTATTGGTCTGAAGAAATGGATGCAAACTGCAAAAGTGCTCACCTGTTCCTATTTTGTTTATTAAACATTATTCTTCTAGCCATGTTGGTCGTATGAGGATTCTTTTATCTGCTGCTGCTCTTTACTTGATTTTCGGCCTTTACCT
Organism: Protopterus annectens; assembly: GCF_019279795.1. NCBI lineage: Eukaryota > Metazoa > Chordata > Ceratodontiformes > Protopteridae > Protopterus > Protopterus annectens. The sequence goes on along the minus strand of NC_056731.1, from coordinate 1,090,055,937 downwards.
GTAGATCAGTTGTGGTGCTCCAGTAGCATTGTCGCCTCATAGCAAGACGTTATCCCATTCGATTCTCAGCTAGAGCGTCTTCTGTGTGGAGGCATAAGTGAATGGGGCGTGCCTTCGTTGAAGGTTGTGCGTCAGGGCTGGTAACCCGGTACGTAAAAATCCGCTACCAATCATTACGGACTGGAGTTCCGCTGTGGCGACCCCTAACTGGGAAAAGCCAAAAGACACAACAACCTGCAGATCAGTTTTTGGAGTCTTTACATAACGTAATATATTTACAGTTTGTGAGTGGGATTAGGACCCCTGACAAAACATATATATATTTCATGGAGGTGAGTCTGCTTGCATGTCACATTCAAATACTACAACAAATAACAATCTGAAGAACTTGCAGAACATGTGGATAAACCTCAAGAACCATAGTCAGGTCACAGACAGTAAGGATACATACTATATTGAGCCAGTACTGATAATAGCATTGTAAAGAATCATCATTGAAGACATATCTGTAATAATAGAAGAGCACATGTTTATGGCAGTTTTGTTAGGAGACATGAAATGAGAAATATCCATAATATCAATATCACATACTAAGTACGGAAAGTGTCAGAATCCCTACCTTTCAGTAGTTACACCATAGAGTGTAAGGAATCACCAGGAAGAATTACAGATGATCCATAAATCACCCTTCATATACTTCTAACACCTGCAATGGAAGTTGGTCTATACAACTGCATATGGGACTGAAATAAACTATTTAGAAGGACAACACTCGTATGCATAAAGTTCAGCACAACATCAGTCCAGTAACTTATGACAACCTTGTTAAAATTACCATTTTGAGTAAATATGCATTCAAACATGTACTTTTTGAACTGAGTAAGGTTAAAGATGTAGTAATCACCACAACTGAAATTCTACCTTTTGCAAATGTACCTGTTACTCTGAATCACAGAATCAAAGTGCACATTGTGTGCACCCAAGTTTAAGTAGCATTTGCACCATACATATTTAATGAGGTTAATTAAAATTCAAGTTTTTAGAATCCCATTCATGCACATCCATGTAAATTGCCATTATGCACCGAAACAACCATGTGTGCCATGTAAACACCCAATAGGTGTTGATAAACGGTACCATGTGTGGTACGTGCCCATTAACTTCCAATGATCCTGCAACATTACATCAGTGCCACTTTCAAATATTAATTTTGATACATTAATCAGATAATTGTTTGCAAAATGAGTGGTATCTTAGTGAGCATTTCTGTTTTTATGTTTTTCAGATTTTTTTCTGCTTGAGGATTATGATGGCTACTTTGAGGGGGCTGAGATGTGTCCATATATCAAACTAGACTGACGAGAAGACAACCGAGATGTTGACTCTGTGTGCTGTATTACAGCAGAGGATGAGAGCCAGACCCAGGAACTTTGTTATGATTCACATGTGGAACCACATCATGAGGGATCATAGATGGAGGACAAGGATCTACCTTACTGGAGTACAGGTTCATCACCGCTATAATGACCTGCATCAGAGAGATCTGGAGGAGCTTTGAAGGACAGTCACTGAGGTGCAGAGGCAGTACGTAGATACCCACAGTAAGTGCCAATATTCTATGCATACTTGAGCATTGCTAAAGATTTTACAGATATATCTCTGTATCATATATATCATACAGATGCTTTTATAAACATGTATTGACTGTTGTGGTAATTAGCTCATGGTGGTAATTAAGTTGACTTGGTAAATACCATCCTTTTAACTATGGGGTTGATTCTCATGGTGATAATTTATTTAATAATGTGTATAATATGCATACATATGTCCTTTGTAGATGTTCATCTGTTTTACAACATCTAAGCACATAATTCCAAATAACCTCAGTTCTCTTGCATCACAGACACCTACAGCACCTAGGCCACAGATGAGTGTGCATTTTGTAGTTTTTTTGTTATAGTCCCACTATATCACCCATTGGACCATTACAAGTAGGAATACAAAGATGTATATGATTTCCTTGCATCATTTCTTCTAAACAACTACACAGACATGTCTATTTAATATAAAAAGTAATGTTGTCACATTGCTTATACATATGTGTTGTAGTTATGTATTGATAGCTGTTATTTTTTTGCTACAAAAGTTCCACAATTTGTATGTTATTTTCCATATTCATCTGATTTGTAAGAAACACCTGCATTAACTATTTTCTACAATGGAACCCTTGCTGAATATTAGCTCAGAATGTAAAGCAACTGGCCCGTATGTCTAGATGTGGGCATGTTGTGGATTCAAAACCACATAGAAGAAACATATATCTCTACCGTTACCTTGGTTAACGTTGCTCAGAGCATTTTTTGGAAGAACCATATCGCAATACTTTATATTAATGTCTGTGCTGTGCATAGTAAAGCTTCACTAATATAGTCTTTAAGTTTCTACTAATATGGCTGCAATCTGTAATGCTCTAATAACATCAGCTGCTAAACAACAGTACTTTGGAGAGCAGTACCTGCTTGTCTAAGAGCAGAATGTGCTGACTGTTGCCTCAGCCTGTAAGGGAAGAGACCAGCATGTTTACATTTTGTTGTGCTATGTGTTCAAATCTGGAAAGGGTAAACATATATCTGAAACTGTTATCTTGCTTTAATGTACCCATGGCATTTACTTATAGAAGCATATTACACTGATTGATATTAACGTATATTTTGGCATAGTTGTGACTAATTCAGTTATCCCATGAATATATCCATAATCCATAATATGCCATTAACATCAGCTATTTAACTGTGGGAGCAGCACATCTTGTTAAATCCTGTTATATGTCTGAGTAATTTTTGGGGTAATATTGTACACTTTGTAAACATGTTATGCAGGTCTACTTTCTCATGAAATATTGATGTCAATAGCAGAACAACATTATCTTTAAATTTTGAGGGGCTACAATAGGCAGACTAGCAGCTAAAATAAAAAACAGGGAATATGTATGGGCAGGATTCACGAAGGCTTGCACGGAGTGTAAGAGACGTGTAACACTCCATGCATGCCTCGCGATCCAGGAACAGCCCGAAACTCCATGTAAGAGACCAGCTAAAATGTCTCTTACACAGACTGGGCGTGGATATGCTAAATACCTCACTTGCAGCCAAAAGGTATGCAAATGAGGTATATTAGCGATCCATGAAGCAGAAACCAGCCCGTGTAAGAGACGTTTTAGCTGCAGGAATGTATTCAGTTGACAACTGAGTACATTTCTGCAAAAATCACAACGGAGCCATGTCAGCTCCAAATAAAGAGTGCATATGTGTCAAGCAGCATGTCAATGGCCAAATATGTGGCCATTGGCAAGGTAACCCGATGCAAAAATTAAAAAAATATAATTTTTTTTTTATTCGGCAATCGCCGATGTTTAAACGCAGTGCAGCCCCGCGCAAACGGGCTGCGCTGTATAAAACATAAAAATGAAGGTTATAAACCCACAAATGTGGGTTTTATGCAATACATGGAATGACAATGCAGGGACCATCAGACCAAAAACAACATGGCCACTGTGTAGTGGTTGCTAAGGGGGGAAGCTGAGTCTAAGACATGTAACTAAGCATTAGTAGGCAATCTCATGTAAATGAGGGTTAGGATACTGAATCCCACAGTCACATAGCAAATGAGCACAGTCTGAGTAGTGTAAGAGATACATAAGGGGGAGGAATAGAGTACGAGATAGGTGACATCACAGGGGGAAATGGTAGAAAGAAATGCAGTTCATTGGAGGTCAGTGTAACATGACAGATGACAGACACAGATCAGGGAAGGAGGAGTGCCACAAGATAAGCATGGGAAAGTCAAGAAATGGAAGGTGTACACTGTTACTTACACCAAATTTTATTGCTGGTCGTGCATGTGCACGTGTGCGCTCCATGAAGCGCGAGTAGGGCAGTGTGCGCGCGTGTAAGGCAGACTGAGCATGTGGGAGCATGGTGGTAGATGTTTAACACTGTTTGCGCTGGTGTGCGTGCGTGTAGGGCAGACTGAGCATGTGGGAGCCTGTTGGCAGACTTGTAAGACTGTTTGCGCTGGTGTGCACGCGTCTTAACCCAAATAGGCAGATCCTGAACCGTGTAAGCATGTGTGCACGCGTGTAAGCCACTGTGAGTGTGTTTCAGCTGGGATGCACGCTGCTCCCCCCTCAGGAAACAGAAAGGAAAAAGGAAGCAACAGAATTAGTAGGAAGCTAGCAGAGAATACTGCTAGAGCTAGCAGGTGAAAACAATTAGAAGCAGGCAATTACACAGGCAGAATAGTAGCCCAGCCCAGCACTTAAAACTTTGCAAACAGCAGTGCAGGATGTTTCTCTCAAGAGACACTGCAAGACAGGAATAAACTATTAGAAGTGAAACTGAAAAGCTGAACTCAGAGCAGAAATGTTAGGGGCTGCCATGGCTGTCATAATGAGACATAGGCAACTTGCTGAGGGTGGTGAGAATGCAGATGGTGCCAGACAACCCACAGTGAGGAGACAGAGAAGAGTGTACAGGCCCAGGGTCACCTACCACGGGTTACATGAGCTGGAGATAGTAGAGCGCTATAGAGTGGACAGAGAGCTCCTGCAGCAAATAGTTGAGCTGTGCAGGCCACGCCTTACACACAAAACCAACAGAGGGGAACCCATCCCAGTGGAAACCAAGGTATGTGTTGGCCTAAGAATACTAGCAACAGGTACCTTCCAAAGACCAACTAGTGATATGATGGGGATATCACAGGCATCAGCCCCCAGGGTACTGCACCAGTTCCTGGATGCCATGTCAGCACATGTCGGTGATCATGTATATTTCCCCAATGCCCGTGAGGAATTGGCCAGCAATATGCATCTCTTCCAGCAAATAGCGGAATACCCTGAGGTAGTGGGTGCAATAGACTGCACGCACATACGCATCAAAGCACCAGCCGGTGAGCAGAGTAGGGCCTACATTAACCGCAAGGGCTTCCCCTCCATCAACTGCCAGGTCATGTGTGATGCCCAGGGCATAATAATGAATGAGTGTGCTGGCTGCCCTAGGAGCTACCATGATTCCCACATCTGGCATTTGATGCAGCTGTACCAGACATTTGCCAATGGGGACATCCCACATGGACGCCTAGTGGGGGATGCAGGTTATGCACTGGAGCCGTGGCTGATGACACCCATCAGAAACGCACACACACCTGAAAAGGAACGCCATAATGAGGCACACGCACAAACACGTAATGTAATAGAGCGTGTGTTTGGGCTGCTCAAGTCACAGTTCCAGTGACTGGACACATCTGGTGGAGCCTTGCAGTACACACCAATTACATGTACCCAAATTGTCATGGTATGTACTATGCTACATAATATGATCTTGTGAAAACGGCTGCAGCAGGACCAGCATAGGGCTGGGCCAAACAGCCCCCCACCATTGTCAAGGCCATCACAGGCAGAGCGTAACTCGGAGGAACAACCTGAGACTGCCCCAGTAGGCAGAAGGAGGCGTACCCAGTATGCCCTGGCCTTGGCAAAGAGGCAACGCATAACACATACACTGGCTCAGTAGGAACCCTGGGAATGATACCCCTTCTGACTCACACAAATACTAACAGGGATGCCTAAAATTACATGACCTGATCACAAACATGTGCAGGGAGTGTAAAATGCGCATCCAACAGAGGCAGCCCTGCAGCATGACCTGAGGCATGAATGCCATGTGTTAAGTAATGTAACACATGAGGATCCTGACTAACATCCACCCTCACCAAGCATGAAGCCACAAAATGACGATGGGATGATCAATTGCAATAACTGGCTGAAGTAATGCAGTTAGTCAAAGGGGAGCCAATGTGTTTTAGCCTGGGAAGACATACGGAGCATGACATGATGCACCACCTGCTAGGGGTGGCGTGCACCTATCAGTCCAGGCCCCATGGATACTGGCAAAGGCTGTCAGTACCCACAGCATGCCCTGAATAGGTAAGTCTCAAAACACAAACCCACCTTCATAGGTACCACAAGGGATAGGAACCTAGATGTAACGCTACCCACTGCCAGAAGTCTAAACAGCAATATGCGTGCAGTGTAAACGCACACAGTATGGAGAATGTTGATATCAGTCCTGTAATAGAAAACTGGGTCAAGGCTCACATCAGCACCCTAACACTACCAGGTTACACCTCATACTGTGCTGTACAGCCGCAAAACATGGAACAAGCTACAAAAGGAGGGTGACTTGCAATAAATGCCAAGGATAACCACACCCCCATGTTGGTACCACAACAAGAAGCAGCATGGATTAGCCATGGTCAAATACCAATGGCTAAAACCGCCTCCCAGTATATAGCCTGCTGCAGACTACTGTCCTAATACCAGGAACTGCACTTGGCCTATGTTGGAATACATGAATATATCAAGCCCCCCAAACCACATTATATTGCTTGACTGAAAATACCCAGACATACACTGGGAGCATTATACTAGCACCAACACAGTAGGAGAAAAGTTCCCAGAATCCATAAACCAAAATGCCCAGGAACAACGTACCACTCCCACAAGAGGGTTAAGCATACTGGATGTGATAATCAGCAACATGTGTACTGGATGGCAAGATGAGAAGTGTATCTCTCACTGGTAAGACCAGACCATAGAGTAATCACACTGGATATACACATCCTGACCACAGTCCCTGGCCAGAAAACCACAGTGAAAAACATGTGTAAAGCATAGGTTGCACCCCTCCAAACCGATGTGGAATCCACGAAAGGCCCTGTGCAAGTGCAGAATATGGGACACACCACAGAACATGTTATACAGGCATTCCATGAACACAGCCAGGAATGCTTGGAGTATGCAATCACAAATAACAACAAGACACAATGCCATACACGCAGGCATCTGGCATGCTGGACTCCAGCCATTACCAAACCATGCAAGAGAATCAGGAAGCTACTACATGATAGAGCAAACATAAAAAGGGAAGTAATCACTGATCAGTAGTATGGCAATAAAATATGCCCAAACATACAATCCACTAAGGCCAGCCACAACAAGTAGAATCTGTGAATCCAGAGGCAATGTGACACCTGCCCCAAGTACACAGACAACCCACAACTCCCCCCAATAAATGCAAATATATGTGAGAGATGCAACCATTTATCCAAACCAGAGGCTGAGCTCCCCCAACTCAGTACTGTCAAAACTAGTCAGGAGGAGAAGATAACCACATACACCACAAACCCAGTCCCACATAGACCTATCACAACTCTAAACCAAACACATAAATGCAGAAAAACATTCCCGGAGGCTGTAATTACAAACACACCACACCAACAGAAGCCTCCAAAGCAGATCCCAAGCAACCACAACCTCCAAACATAGCACATGCAACACATAGTACACAAAGCTGGTGTGAGAAACAACATGCCTGATACAGTTGTAATAGGTGTCTGTATAGGCAGACACACTGCTGTCCCACTCACCAGACTGAACAAGGGAAAGGGTACAGTAAGCTGTCTGTAGGCTGCCACAATATACCACATAACACAAGTACGCAGGTCACCCCAAAGCAAGCAGAAATATGATGCACTCATTGTCCATGCTGGTGTGAATGACCTGAGATGTACCTCCCTGAACTACATGAAAAGAGACATGGATGAGCTCTCTGAGTATGTACCCCAGGCCGGTATGACACTGGCCTTTTGCAGCATCCAACCCTCACCAAGAATGATGCCACAGTACAAACACAGAATGATCAGCTTTAACAGGTGGCACAGTTACAGCTGTCAGTCCAAGAGGGTCTAATGTCTGTCTGCTTGAGATGTCATGCATGACAAGCCATGCTGCTGCTCCAGGGATGGCTTGCACTTGTTACCCCTGGGCGTCTGGATACTGGATAAGGCCTTTGCCACCTCCATAGAGCCATACATAGGCAAGGCCAAAAAGACTAACCCACCACCCTAGAAAACATAAGTGGTAAGAAACATAAGGGTAATGCTGACCAATGCCAGATGTGTAAACTGCAATATGCATGCCCCTGAGGCACTTCCCAGTATGGAGAACATCGATGTCTGTGCAGTGACAGAAGCCTGCTGCAAGCCTACTGATAGCACATCAGCACTACCAGGTTATACCACATATCATGCGTTATGGCCCCAACACCTGGACCAAAACATCAAAGGAGGGGGAGTATCCATATGCAGCACAGACACCCATACGGCCAGGTAACTGACAATGCACGAAGCAGCGGAGACCACCCATGTGCACCTAAGTGTAGTCAAAACTGCTGTACAGTCTGTAGCATGCGACAGACCACACTCTCACACACAAGAACCCCACCCAGACATCCTGAAGACACTGGACAGTATGAATGTCCCACCAAATACCAGACAAGGTACTCACAAATTATCACATAGGTGGTAAACCATTATGTATGCAAGGAGTAATCAGGGACCTAGGGACAAAAGTCGACAGTAACCTGTCATGTGACACTCACAATGCCAATGTGGCTAGGAAGACTGTCTATATTGGACACTGTATCATGAAAGGATTCACATCTACATCAACAGAGGTCACTGTGCACCTGTACTGTTCCCTTATCAGACCCATAATCTAGTACAATGACTCATATGGGATGTACCGTACCTGACACCTGCAGCAGTTCGGAAGACCTCAAAGGTACCCCACCAAGAGGATAAAGGGTGTCAAATATATGTCATATGCTGCCTGGCTGTAGACACCCCAGCTGAATGCAGTCACAGACTGCCTACACAGAGGCATTGTATGTCTGTTGTACAAGGCCATGTTCAACACAGGAGTAATGGGCATGCTCCACCACAGGAAATCAAAGCCATTGGAGCTGTGAGAGTGACAGATGTCAGCCTCAACACATAATGAAATAGGATGTGCTGGAGGGACAGATACATAACCCAGAGGATCCCCACACCCAGAAACAGGATCCCAATCCATGTTAGGCAGAGCCCCTCACTGACACCCCTCAACAGGAATATTGTCAAGTGGATGGATGATCGTACATGTACACTGGGGGTCTTCACTGTGTCACGTCCAGACAGAGGCACAGTAAAGAAAATCATAAATGGCCATAATAGTCACATAGCAAGGTGCAGCGAAAGACACACACACTCTGGCTTGGCTTACTAATGCCCTAGGGTGGAAAGCCTAGTATGAACCCATGAACCTATGAAGATACAAATTGTACAGGACACTAAGGATAATCACAAGGCTTACTTAACTGATGGTAGGAACCATGTTGGGAATTCACAGATATGCTCCGAATCACACAGATATTACAAACAACATACCAAACACACACACATATTGCCAACATACAACCTGACAGGTTCAGTGCAAACCCCCCCCCCCCCACAATGCAAAATATCTATCCCAGCAGACTGCTGGTCCCTTGACATTGCAGATGCTGAGGTAACAGCCATAATCTGCAAAGCAAAACACACAGCAGCAAGGGTATGTGATGGTGTCCTGGGCTGAGGCCAACATGGACTCCAAGAATAATGGAATGCCAAATCACACTACTGCCCAATGTCAGCCTTACCACAGGATATGTACCCAAAGAGCAGTGTACAATAACAGTGGTCCTTCACAACAAAGGTGTTGCCTGAATGGATACTGCAAACTACCACCCCAGGATCCTGACAAGCTTGGTCTGCACAGCTATGGAAAGGATTAGTATGTACCGCAGACATAAAGCTATCGTGGACCTACTGACACCGGACCCTACACAGTGTAGCTGTCGTAACTGCAGATCCTGCCCCTAAACATGTTTGACCCATTTGAAACAGTCATTAATGTCATTGATGAGGGCAATGTGGTCCACACAGCGTAGCTGGACCGTGCATATGCTTCCAGACAATACCCTACAAGTTCAGTATGGATATGTTCACCAGCTTAAATATATACCCCTCTGTCAGTAGAGGGGTTGCAAACCAGACCAAGGACAGAACTGACATGTTCAGACATGCTGCATCCATGTCAGACTACAAAGCAGATATGAGTGGCATCTCACAAGGCTTGGTCCTGGGACCCGCCCCCATTCCGTATATATATGTCCCATAGGTACAGGCCAACATGGAAGGACTGTGACTGAACATGTATGCAGAGGAGTACAAACAGCCCACCATATCCGACCCCCAGCTGACACAAGCAACCCACAAAAGGGCCACCTAGAAATAGACAACTGGAGCCATGGCCATGTCAGCAATCTAATTGCAGAACTGTGTATAGACAACCACCGTGGATATACAGTAAGTGCCCACAAATTACCACACAGGTGTTAACCCATTACGTACCTAACATGTAATGAGAGAACTGGGGACACAAGGTGATAGATATCCTGCATTGGACAAACATGTGGCTGTAGTGTTCGCAGAAACATACCATATACCCACCCAATCATGAAGGTTGTCAGATGTAGCTAAGGGGAGGTCACTGTGGCTCTGCAGTCATCCTTCATCAGCGTCACAATTGACTACAATAACCCCTGTGGGATATACCTCAGCAGACACCTCCATCAACTGTAAAGTCCACAACAGTACCCCACCAGGAGTAGCAAAGAGCATGAACAGATGCCATGTGTTGCCTGAGTAAACAAACTGCAGCTCCACACACTGCCATACTGCCCACCCAGAGGCAAGCTGTGCCTGATGTATGAAGCCATGTCCAAGCTGGAATCAATGAACATGCTGCACCTTGTACAATCTGAATGGCAGTGAGCTATGCACATGAGAGACCTGAACCCCAGCACTGACATACATAGGACAAGCCGTACAGAATGATCCATAACACAGAAGGCACCCCCACTCTTGAGTAAACTCCCAGCGCAGGTTAGCCAGAGAGTCACCTATCGACACCCCTCAAGAGGAATCCCGATGAGTGGATGGGAGATGGTAGGTTAACCCCGGGTATCACTATTATTTCAGAGGTAGACGGAGGCACAGTATACTAACCATGACATATGTCATGGCAAACTCCAGTTACAATGTGTGTCGAAGGACAAAAACACTCTGTGACTAGCATCAGAAATGGCCTAGGGAACATCGCTAGTGTTTGCCAATCACCACCTATGTTGTGGAATACACTACCAATGTTGGACAAGCCTGGTGTAGGTAGTCCATATCTGAACATAATGCAACATGGTCATATGTGCACAACTGGCCCCTACACAGTTTGTTGTGCTCACTATGAAGATGTCAAGCAGTGATAGGACCAAAGCCCAGGATACTGCCCACCACAGTGAAAGTACTGAACCAGTACAATATATGGTACTACAGTGTTAGGTCATTATTGAAGGATGTTGGCAACTGTATGCAAAGTATACCATGCAATCCCTGCAGGCACAGTATAATCCCTGTTGTGGCAGACACAAAGCAGTTGGCCAGTTAGTACACAACATGACACCAAACACACAGCCATAAACGTGAGATATTGTTGAAGTTCACACACACCCAAATATGTGGTGGACTTCAGAGTTCAACATATGGAAAGCTCATGCTGGGCATGCTCGCACACTTTGATAAATGGGGCATATGTCAGACAACATGCCATGGAAAGGCTGAACTGGGCATGCTCACACACTTAGGCCATATCTCCATTTAGCAGCTGGCTACACATACCTGGTATTTGTACGTGTCATTCCAGGAACCAACCACAACACAGCAATCTGCCCAGTGCACACAGTAAATGACTACAGAGACATAAGTGATATAGTGGATCGCCCTCATATTCAAACATCTTCCACAGATACACAAGTTGTTCATAGGAACAGGGAACGCTATGGCAATAAAGACCTGCAAACAGTCTAACAGCACAACAAATATTGTGCATCTGACAATTGAACATATGGGTGTAGAGGTCAATACTAGGCTTGTTGCCCTAGGGAATGACAGCTTAGCCAGAGTGTGCTTGGCATCTGCATCCCCAGTACAGTAGGCTACTGTGCCACTGTAAAGTAGGTCACATAAGGCAACGTGTGAGGCTAGTGGGCTGTGCCTCTGTCAAGCAGGGTCACAGTGGAGATCCCAGGGTTTGAATGTGCTAAGCCACAGCCATGTTGTTGGTGTGTGCTGGAAGAGGGTTGCTGAGGACCTCTAACAGTAAGTGGGCGTCAACAACAGACTGAGGGGAGCCCTATCTGCATTGTCTGGACAATTCCACTGTCAACACTGTGTTGTGATGATTATGTGGGAATGAAGTGTCGTGCCAGTACTATTCACAGATGTCCTCCCTCTGTGGGCTACAGCTCTGCAATGTATTAGCTCACTCTGTCTGTTGGACGGCTCATATATGGCTGGTGTACACCTGACAGGTGTCTTGTTGTGGAGCAGTCATGGGTATATGTGGGATAGCATGATCAATGCAAACCTTACACATGCTCATACAATGCAATTGTCAAGGATTATGCAGAGTGGCCAGTATAGTCCCCCAGCATGGGTCCTTTGAAGTCGTCCACCCCAGTCTTCACAAGTGTAGAGTCTGCTTGTGCTAAATACAGTTTGTTTGCAGTGACAACCTTGCCTGGGGGTGGGGATGGGATATGGATGTCCAGGGAAAGGTGGGTATGGTCAGATATCAACAATGGTGGTCTACCTCTGGTGTGGAACAGTGAGTACCCATGTTGCAGATGGACAGGTGCAATATGTATTCCCCCATGTGGCTGTGGTGAGTGGTTCTGCCATAGCACATGGACCCACAAATCGTAGTGGCTGTAGGGTAAAGTGGTAGAGGCCTGAGTAGTTCCCACACACAATATGCCTGTACCTGATGTTAACAACTGGAATGGTGTATGTGAACACCTGCATATCCCTGCACTGTTCCCAGGGAAGAAAAGTGTGTGTCCTGGATGTGGGAGTGGTGTTCTGGACTGGTTGTGTTGTGTGTTACAGGTCCTGTGGTCACAAAGCATGGTATAGAACATAACCTGCCAGTGTGATGTGCATATCTGACCCTGACGTAGGTGGCTGCAAATGCATATATATACTATCCCCACCTGACCGGTAGTACTAGATGTACATACCTCTGTAGAAATAAAGATGTCAGCACCCTATAAATACTGCAGGTGCAGACCAGATGCCCAGTAATTCGGTTAGCGCGCTCTGCTAATGCGTCTCCCTCAAGTGTCATAATATAGGTAGGTAGGAGTTCGAACCATGCAAATGCTCAGTGTGTGTGTGTGTGTGGATGAGCGGGGTTGATGAATGTGCAAGTCTGTGTGAGGGAGATGTCCCTTTTGGCAACTGTGAAAACACTCTACAGGATGCACATTCCCCTATCTAAGCACGGATGATGTCAGCACCCTATAAGTACAGCAGGAGAAGGGAAACCTCCCAGTAATTCGAATAGCGCACTCTGCTAATGCATCTGTCATGAGTGTCATAACATAGTTAGGTAGGGGCTTGAATCCTGCAACTGCCCAGTGTGTGTGGAGGGGGGGTTAGTGTGTGTGCGAGTCTGTGTGAGGGAGATGTCCCTTTTGGCAACTGTGAAAGCACTCTACAGGATGCACATTCCCGTATCTAAGCACGGATGATGTCAGCACCCTATAAGTACAGCAGGAGAAGGGAAACCTCCCAGTAATTCAAATAGCACACTCTGCTAATGCATCTGTCACGAGTGTCATAACATAGTTAGGTAGGGGCTTGAATCCTGCAACTGCCCAGTGTGTGTGGAGGGGGGTTAGTGTGTGTGCAAGTCTGTGTGAGGGAGATGTCCCTTTTGGCAACTGTGAAAGCACTCTACAGGATGCACATTCCCCTATCTAAGCACGGATGATGTCAGCACCCTATAAGTTCAGCAGGAGAAGGGAAACCTCCCAGTAATTCGAATAGCGCACTCTGCTGAAGTGTCATAACATAGTTAGGTAGGAGTTTGAAACCTGCAAGTGTGTGTGTGTTTGGATGTGGGGAGTTTATGTGTGTTCAATTCTGTATGAAAAACATGTTCCTTTTGGCAATCAGGAGATCACACTACATGATGCACATTACCCTTTCCAAACACTGATCATGTCAGCACCCTATAAGTACAGCCGGAGAAGAGGAACCTCCTAGTAATCCGAATAGTGCACTTCGCTAATGCATTTCTCTCACGTTTCGTGACATAGTTAGGTAGGGGTATGAATCCTGCAAGTGTGTGTGTGTGGGGGTAGTAGGGTGTGTGTAATTGCAAGTGTGAGAGAACAGATCCTTTTGGCAAATACTACAATACACCACATGCTGCATATTCCCCCAGTAAACACAGGGGATGTCACCACACTATCAGCACAGCCAAACAGGGCTACTTGGCCAGTTATGCCAATAGTGCGCTCCGCTACTGGGTCTATTACCATTGTCAGAGTACAGATAGGTATGTTTTTGAAACCCACAACTGCCACGTGTGGTTGTGTCACACATTATGACCTTGTGTGGGTCTTTGTGCATAACAATGCATGCCTTTGCCTAAACCAGCAATGGCAATGCACACATGATGTATGTGTGTGACACATACACATAAATACCTGTGACCTGCAGTAGTTACCATGTCTGACACGTGCCTCGAGTGGATAAATGGTATTCACAATGCATAACAATATGACTGTGTCTTACTGTGCAGGGGCAGCACGCGGTATGTGTCTATACAGTGTGGGTGTATATGGTAAAATACCTACAGCAGGGGATACACATCTGGTCAGGGCCATATAGTCTAAATGTAGTCGATGTACAGGTGCTGCATGTTCCCACCTGTTGTGGGAGTGGTAACATGTTATTCCACTGCAATTCAGTGTCCACATGCTGGGAACCTTTCAGCTAGTGTGTTGTAGCTACAGTAATCCTCACGCACAATGTTTGGCTGGATGCAGTCCAGCTATATAAAGACATTTCTTGAGACTGTCATATTGCCAGTGTTGTTATGGAGGATAGGTGGGTTTCCTGTGTATGGGAGGGTTGTGTGTGCCAGGCTATGAACCAGAAGGCAGTCCGACACACTGTTAGCTGCACATGAATAGGCCCTGATGCTTTGTGCTGTGCCAACAACCTGGAGATGGGTGTATCTGTGGTGCCTTGGGATACCACCCCCCTGTCCATGTGTATTACATGTGTAGGGAACGACAGGCATGGTGTGAGGTATAACCTGGCAGTGATGGGTTGCACCTGTGAGCCATGAATCAGGACTCTGGTACTGCACAGACATTGCAGTTCACTGTGCTGAGGACAGTGTCCAGTGCATGCATCTTGCGGTGTACACTGCTGGTGTTGTGTAGCATCACTGTTAGTGTCCTATCCTGTGTGATACCCGCGGAGGTGGCTATGTAATCCGTGTCATGCAGCAAAAGGCACTATGTGTGCATCAAGGGGCTTCGCCAATATACAATGGCCAATGGGTGTCACGTGCAAGCTGCCCCTCGCAAATCATTGTGGCTTCCCTATCATGTAAGCACACGTTGATAGCCAGTGGATACCCTATGAATGACATTGGAGATTGAGCAGAATGTAGACATAGAACACCCTTCCTACATATAGTGGTAGCATACATGGTCAGGGTATGATGGCAACCAAGATCAGGCTCATACTGGCCCATGCCACATGCTGAGAGATCCCTTCTATGTTCCCTATCATGTAGTCCAGGGAGGTATGTCTCAGGTCATCCATAGTGGCATGGCCAATGACTGAGTCATATGTGTCCATGCCTCTGACTGACCTGTATGCATGTGTTTTGTGGTGGACCATAGTGCCCCACAGGCATATCGCTGTGACCTTCACCATGTACAGCCTGTTGAGTGGGACCCCACTGCAGCAACCAAGAGAGGTACCTGACACATCTGTAGCAGGTGTGTTGTGTAGCCCTACAGGCTGTGAGTGTGTGGCACACGGGATGTGTGTGCCATGTGTGGCATGTGCTCTGTTCCGACATAACGTATGCCTGTGTGCCAGCTGTGGAGGTGTGTGATGCTCAGGCAGGATGCTATTCTGAGTCTCCAAGTATGCCCCAGTGTGTTCAGATTGCTGTCAGTGCGGGTCTATGTCAGACTGGTATTGTAGTCACTGTAGTATGTCATGCCACCTGACAGGGTATGGCATTACTGGGTTCAGAGTGCTCAGTCCCCAGATTGGCTATGTGGTGGCATCCCACACATGTGTTGTACATTCCTGGCCAGGGGTGAGGGTTGACTGCATACATGTGGCAGCTGTGACATTGCCACATGACTCACATAAACCACAACTGGACCATAGAGGTGATTCACAGGTTACCTTTGCACATGCTACCATAGTAGTGTGATTGCCATGGTGATTACCAACACATATGGCCAATGGGGAACAACATACTGAAGGTGTGTATGTGTGGGTATACTGTTACTGATTTCATAGCACTGGCATATATGACTGCACATGTGGGTAAATGTCAGGTAAGACATGTGCAATGTGTCACAGGCAACGTACATGTGAACAGGACAGACAGTGACGTTCTGTCATGTGTAAACTTGACATACGTATAGTACGCTATGCAGATGTCACTAGGAGTCCACAGAAGCACTGTAACTCTGCATTGCAGGTGGAAGCAGTGTTCCAGGGAACCCCAAGCGAACATGCATGCAAACAAAGCTACAGTAAGCAGGGCTGGAAGTAGTCCATTGTACAACAAAGAAGGGGTAACACTAACAGTAGCTAGTGCAAATATGTAGGCACTATCAACATGTACCCAGGAATGCACAGCTCAGATGTCCATGGTAGAACTGATATTATGTCATAGTTAATTGTGATTTGGATTGTATTGGTACTGCACACATATCAACATCCGCAAACATCCACATTACATAGTCATTGTGGGCAACTTGCCACCATTACTGTACATGTCCATCATTGCGTATCACTACTTGCATTAGCTTCCCCCCTGTGCTACCCATGTATGTGGCTATCTGTTGACATCCTTACTACCGGTATGCAATAATGTGCAGCTGTTACACTTTGGTACATACTATGGGTGTAGATAACAATTCAGGACAGTCATACAATTACTGCATCAGGCATGCTGGGATATACACAAAGTCATATCAGCACACTGTACTGTTACCAACATGATACTACTAATACACTTCTATGTAGTCACCCTGTGCATCAGCAATGTGTTTACCTGTTCCTGCACTGATGTTGGAGATTGCAGGAGGTGGCACAGTTTCATCATATGCACAGGGTGTGAATTAGGTATGCCTGAGTCTGCCACTGATACCACCAATTGACATGTGTGTGTATGTGTGTTGGTGAGGGACAGCAGTACAGGGTGGGGCACTGTTGGTGCAGTGTGTGCATGTATGTGGTAGCCCTAGGTGTTAACATTTTGCATGTGTGTATGCACGCACACAGTTCCACCTCATGGCTGCCATATACAGGAGTTTGTGGACAGCCACAGACTGCACCTGGCAGGTCATACAGATCAGTGTCTGTGGGCACGGACATGGTACCTGTGCCTGGCAGGGGTGCTATGGACCATATCCGGTACTAAGCCAGACTGGGTACTGTCATCAGAAGTGGGAGTGTGTTGACTGGACACAGGTCCCTGTTGGGACTGTCCAGAGTCACGTGTACGTGGTCTCCTGGGGTGCTCCGATGACAGCACAGACCCAGCATTGCTGGGGCTGCTGCTGGCACTATGGGGACGTCCGCAGGCCTGTTGTCATCCATGCCGACTGCCAGCTGCTGCTGTTGCTGGCATACGGCCATGTCAATGCCGCAACCGCCCACCATTGCCCTGGCTCATGGACATGTGGTTGTGGAACTGCTGTAATATTTCCCCACAACGTCAGTCTATGACATCGGTGAAATTATGGATAGCATCCGCGATGTCACGCATACTGTCAGTCATGGCTGTGCGACATGCTCTCAGCTCCCTCAGACCCTGTCTGGTGTACCTTTCCATACGTGACTGTGCCTGCATGACAGCCCGAAACATAGCTGAGGTTGACAGACCTCTTTGGGGACGTCTGCCAGAGGCAGTATGCCCACGGAGGCACCCACAAGAACCCATGGGCAACTGTCTGTGTGGTATCATTGCAGGACCCTGCCCATGGCTGCAGTGTGGGGAAGCATGTGCCACAGATACCACATTACCCTGGTCAATGCCCACTGTATCCTGTCCATCAACTAGGGACAATGGTAACATAGGATGTACTGGCAGGATGACTGTGCGCAATGATGGGGTTGACAGCTGTGTACTGTCAACTGGCTGACCAATGGCGGACCCTGACACACCTTCCTGTGCCATTACACAGATATCATCATTATCAGTATCTGTGGCACCAGATTCAGGTTTCCTGCTGCAGGACACCAGAGCAGCACCAGAACCTGTGGGGGGAAGACAGGAAACACAGTTTACAGTGTCCACACAATGTTACCAGTGATGCACTTATGCACACATGCACACATGCACACGTGGACACATGCACATATGCACACATGCACACATGGACACAGGCACACATGCACACATGCACACATGCACACGTGCACACATGCACACATGCACACGTGCACACTTGCACACATGCACACATGCACACGTGGACACAGACACACATGCACACATGCACACATGCACACGTGGACACAGGCACACATGCACACATGCACACCCCACAGTATACACACAGAGTCCTACTGAGTTACACTAGTATTACTAGCACTATCAGGACTATTATAGGTATTGTTAAAACACACTCACCAGCATGGATGGCCTGCCTTGCTGTAACACCGGTGGGACCTGCAGAAATGAGGAGATTAATGTCAGTGGGCACAACTGTGCCATTGATACTGCATATGATACAGTGCAGTAGTACACCAGTTGCCTTTCACACGTCAGCTGCTGATATTGCCAATATCACACCTGCACAATTACATACTATGTTGACAGCTACATACCATGGACACACCTTACATATGCATAAACTAACAGTGTACAGAACATTCAAGTGTACATATGGCATACTACCTGCATGCTCCATGTCGTGCTGCTGTGTGGATCCAGCCTCCATCATGATGCAGGCGTATTGCTGTTGCTGTTCCGGGGCTGGAGCCACAACACTTAGGAGTAGCCCCTCCAGTCTGGTGAGGGGGGGATGTGTGGCCACCCCACCTCCTGTGGCAACCTGTTGCCTGTGGATATCCGACGCACGCTGACGGACATTTCTGATTAAATCACTGCAGTGATGTCGTACCTGCTCATATGTCCTGTTATGCGAGCCAATGTCATTTACCCTACGGACAAGGTCTTGCCACAGTGCAGCCCTCTCCTGCTGATTCTGGCTGGTGCAGGAAAACCGTATGTCATAATCCCACACCAGGCTCTGGTGTATCTCCTCATCTTCTGCTGCACAGTAGGCGGGATTACGCTGACGCGCCATGTCCCTGGAAGAGAACACAAGCAGGATATCAGCAGACTATGTCAGCAATATATGGCACACATACTATACATGATACTCAACTGTAGTGATATACTACTACTCCCATATGTAGCATGTGTGTGTCTCTTGGTGGATACACAAGTACATGGCCAGATATCAGTGCTCAGCCAACACCTGTGCAACAATACCTGCCACATTCCATACAACATAGTAGCATGCCCCATCGGTCAGCACACTGCGACAGGTCCAATGCACAACCTCACTCTGGGGGTTCATACCAAGGTACTTTATGTGGAACGCCATCCACTAGTGTGATCTGGACACAAGTTACTCGGCCTGGATATACATATCCCACCACCACCAGCACAGTAGACTACTTTGATATGTATGTGATTAGACAGTTATTCACTTGTTAGGACTGAGATGGCATCCATGCAGCCCACTGGGCCAGTGGAAGCCACAACCCACACTGCTGACCCCTTTGTGAATGCTTCCCACGGACATCTCAAAGATTGAATGGAACATGCACACACATTTCTAACCCAGACCCTATGCACAAAGGTTAGGCATCCTGTCCGGTGGACCCCAGCCAAAGGCAGATTGTATAATGATAGAAGGAGGCTACTGCAGGACAGAGCAGATTCACATTAAGGGAAGGCATCTGTGGTCAGCACTGGTAATAAGCTACGGTCTCTCATAACAACATCCATGGCCTACACTGGGAGGGAAATGGCCACAAACACTATAGATAACCACAAGGCCTTCTTCAGTTATGTTACACATATGGACCAAATGCCTCAGATATGCTCTGAGTTAATACACACCTACTTAACATTCACCGAACACACAGATATTGGCAACATTCTTGCAGACAGGTTCGGTGCACGTATCCCCCCTCCTTCTCCCCCACACTTATAAATACTTATCACAGCTGAATGTAACCTCCCTATCATCTCACATGTCCAGGTGTGGGCCGTCCTCAGCAAAGCAGAACACACAGCATCAATGTGACCTGATGGTATCCCTGGATGTATGCTACGTGAACTCCAAGAGGACATTCAACTGCATATAAGACTGATATTTAACCTTGGCCATACTACAGGATATGTACCTGAACACTGGCATACAGCAACAGTGGTCCCACTCCACTAAGGAGGCACCTCTACTGACCCTGGGAACTACCGCACCATAAGCTTAACCAGCCTGGTCTGCAAAGCTATGGAATGATTCAGTATGGGGCGCATATACAGCGATATTGGGTACCTGCAGACACTTGTTACTGGCCAGTTTGCCTTTGTGATGGGCTGATCCTGCCTTTTGAACCTGGTTGACCTTTCAAAACAGTCACTACAGCCATTGATGATGGCAACGCAATCCATACAGCCTACCTGGACTTGCCTAAGGCCTTCAACACAGTACTCCACTCAGGCATCATAGACAAGCTCATTAGCTTACATGTTACTACTTTTGTCACATGATGGGTTGCACACTGGTTGACATACAGAATCCATAATATCAATATTGTAGGAGCCATGTCAGACTCAATGCCAGTCACATGTGGTATCCCACAGGCCTCTGTCCTAGGACCCCTCTTGTTTGGCATTTATTTCTCAGATGTAAAAGCAAACATATGCGGGTTGTGGATGACAAAGTTCCCAGATGACTGCTAACTAAGCACCATAGTCGTTACACCAGCTGACACACACATCCTACAGACAGGCCTCACTGCAACGGAAAACTGCTGCCAGGATCATGGCCTAACACTGAATGACATGTAATGTATAGTCATCCCGTTTTGGTGGAACTACGTGCACACAACATATCACATGGACATACCTATAGAAACAGACCTATGACACATATAGAGGGTTCACAGTATGCAGACTATTAACCTGTTACTTTACATTACCTGTGTTTGTCGCAGCTGGTTGCATTACCACTACTACTGCTTCCTGCTGCTGCTGGCACGGCTTGGTACTGTCACTGCTGACAGCTTCAACTCAGTTTGTGTACCGTGTGTTGTTGTTTGTGTTGTTTTTTTTTTTTTCTCTATCTCTCTCTCTGTCTCTCTCTCTCTCTGTCTGCCTCCAGACAGTGCAATGAATGTATTGCATGTGTGGAGTGTGAGTACAGGATGCTTTTGTAGGTATCTGCATAAGTCCATGTGATGGCCTCTGCACCAATTGTAAGCCAGCATTTGCTAATTGCATGCAGCCAGTTGTGTACTGATTGCAGTTCTCACTGTGATTTCAGAACAGTGCTATAAAAGGGCAGGTGAGATAGGCGTTGCCCTTTCAGATTGTAAGGGCGGGGACCATGCTGGTATGCTGTGGAAACTGTTCTGTGAGTGTAAAGGTTTGTATCTCTCTCATGATTCAGGCTGTGTTGTAGATTCACATTTCTCCATTCCTCTCTCCTGTTTCCTGTAGTAAGTGTGTATGCACACTGACACCTACAACTATATATATCTATATATATATATATATATATATATATATATATATATATATATATATGTAAATATACATACATTTATATATGTACATTAACTGACATTATTACCTACTAGCTACCAACTAGCATGGCTGTTTCTGTTCACACACTACTATTATGGAAATCCACTAGTTCTGACAGTAAGTATGAATGATATGCTTTGTGTACTACACATCCTACATTCCCTTTACATTCATTCCTACTATTACATGATATATTTATTTTAGCACAACGTTCTTGTATAAGAGTCATGGCGTAGTGGTAGGTCATGCAGACTACTGTTTCCAAGGTCCTGGGTTCAGGACTGACAGTGGGAATTTATTTTGCTTTTGAACTGACTACAGGACCTGTCAATCAGAGTGACTAAGGCACTTTTAAGCAATTGTAACCGGGTTAGCGCTGGTTTGTGCAAAGCTCCCGCATGCGCACTGGCGTTCAGCTCCGCGCACACCCGCTTACAACCGCTTAACAGTGCTTACTCTGGCACACACCCGCACTATTTTCTTTGAAAGAAATGAAAATAGGGAGACAGGAAAGTGGTGAAAAAGGGGTCACAAAGAGGGTAAGACAGTAGGGAAACAAGCTTGGGTTTTGTAGGAGGGATGTAGGTAAGGCCCATAGCTGCCCATTTCTTCATCAGCAACAGCTGTGCATATGTATGTAATTTGGTGTGACATTTGAAACCTTCCATACCTGAGAGAGGTGTCAGGACAACAATAATACTTGTTGTACAGCCAATTGTAATTGATAGTTTCCATGTCCAGCAGACATGTGTGTGGAATGGGCAGCTATGTATGGGGCGTAATTTTTTTGTGGGTACAGAGTGCCCTTTTTTTTTCAGGTGAGAGTGGTATGTCAGGTGAAGGAAGTCGGTATAGCTGGGGAGGTAGGTTGGGTAGGTCAACAGACAAGACAAACAAGACGCATACAGGGGCGGTGTATGATACGTGTGGGGGGGTTACACAATTGAAGTGGACGGATGTGTGGATATCCAGAGCCCATGAGCCCACAAATGGCAACAGTGGAACTGATATCCCAACCCATGGGCAGTTGCCACTGTTCCTTCACTGCCCAGGACGGGGCTGTGCTGGGGGCTGTGTAAGCCGGGCAACAGGCATGCCCGTAAGTTGTGCCACCTGTGCCTCAAGCTGGCATAGGGGCCCAAGAACAGAGTCCCAGATCTCCCTACGCACCACAGTCCGGACGCTACGGAGGATGAGTGGTGGTTCTCCTCCGGCCACACTTGCAGAGGGGGGACGGGCCCCATCCTCTGAAGCGCTTCCACACGCAGGTGGCACAGGGCCACCGGAGGAGGGTCCAGACTGGGCACTAGTGCCAGGTGCACTCGCCAGCTGAGGTGGGAGCGGTGGGTCCACTGGAACCCGCCGTCCCTGTCGTCCTATGTTTTGCATTATGTCATGACAGTTTGGGTTAGTAACATTCAATACCATTCACAATTAGTTGTAACAGCATGCATTAGTATTCCCATTAACCAAACACCCAGATATTCACACCATTGAACAGCGAGCATAACACATGCATAATTTGAACAGCAATACACAGTCCAACAACATGCAGGGTTGATTGATGGCAACAGGCCATCAGGTTTGGATGTATGAACAGGTCAGATGCATCAACGGACATGCAAATATTTATGACCCAACAGGACAAATGTCCAGGGGTGTTAATTGTGATTGCACATACCATTTTCACTTGGAATGGGTTATATGTGGTTATAGGGTGGGGTGAAGAAAATAATATTAACACCTTCGAATACCAATACATATGCTGTACATTTCTAATAGCTGCACATATATACACACTACTGTTCTAACTACAGTTTCCAATATGATAACTACTTCAACTTGGTGATAGGACTGTTACTGCTACATCAATATACATTTTATTGTTCTTCATACACGTTCATATCTGGCTTTGTTCAGCTACATCATCCTGCTACATTTGCTTTATATAGCTATAGACAACTGTGGATGTTTGGTATTTCAGACAATCATACTATCTGCATATTGCAGACTGAGAGCAACATATCCAGATTTTGGGATACACATTCCAGCTGCAGCAACACTTTGAACACATTTCGCTATTTGGTTCTGCTTGTCACATTCATTTCATTCTGTACTGATTGCAGTATACTTTATTCAGGGGTTATTACTACTTTATTGGTGGATTCATAACTCTTTCTCACACTCTCTCACTTGTTTTCATTTTACTATTCAGGATGGTGCTTACTTCTAGGCTTTATTGACATGTTTTACCTGTAGTTATTACAATCCTTTCCAGCAGTCTCACTTCTGTCATGTTTCAGTATTTCAACAGGGGTATATTTCACACATGTGATTTGCTCATCTTCTGCAGCTGTACTTTTCAGCCTGCTGCAGGTTGTGTACTATTATATTACAGGTGGGGCATCTTTATTTCAGACTTTATTTCAGACATTTTCATTTTTCTGTTTGGATTACAGACTGCAACACACGTTTGTAATCAAGCAATACTTGCAAACACTCTTACACTGTTACTTGCACATTTTATTACTTAGTGACTACACTGCACTCTTTTGCTAACTGTCATACTTTTATATTTCTTTACAGTTACTGGGAGTGGATTACTGACCTGCCTGGTGGCGCAACCGCACCAGCCTATCGCCATAGGCTCTGCGGTTCGCAGAACGGACACCTGCAGCTGTAATATAAATTAAGTAATATTGGAATACACAACTCCATAATATCAGCTAGTTTAATTTCTTACATACATAATTAAATGTAACTTACTCAGTAGTGGGGCGTTGGACATTTGCCGGGCCTCCTGGATCCAAAGGTTCAATGGGTCCTGCTTGCGTCTCTTCAGGTCCGCAAGGTGGTGACGGACCTGCTCACCAGTCCTTGGAATCCCTGTGGCACTGGTGAGATCATGAGCCAACCGGTCCCACGCCTCAGCCCTATATGCTCCCCACAGGACCTGGCCCTGCATGAGTTGGGCCTCATGATTGTGGACTAGGAGCTAGACCATGTATCTGGACTCCTCAATGCCCCACCTCTGTGCTTGAAAGCAACTACCCTCACCTACTCCTGACATTCTGGCTGCAAGTTAGTTCTACAATCGTTTATGCTGTGTATTCCCACCTATGGGGCTTATATATGCCGTTTTTTCCCGCACATATCTGTCATTGGCCATTTTGGAATTGTTTCAACTTCACAAAACCTGCTTTGTCATGCTCCACTTTGTATTCATTCCTATATATTTGCTATTACTGCATTTCTAGGTATTGCTGTCATGGCTTAGTGGTTCAGTACCTTGAGTATGGTCATAGTATCCTGGGTTCGAACCTGACCACTGCTTTTTATTTTTTATGACTGTCTAGACAGGCTATGGGGTGTGTCTGTGTAAAGGCAGTTTTGATACAGCTTGCTCAACGTTGCCCGTCGGTTAGCTTGTTGGCGTGGTGCGCAGCTCCGCGCAAATGGGGTACGCTGGTTTACACTTCATTTGGCTGTTAGCATGCATATTACACTCAGCTCCGCTAGGGGCTTACAGTTTCAGCATGTTAAACCACTGCTCACCTACAGGCACTCATTTTACACCTGTTAAACTACTGCTCACCTACGGGCACTCATTTTACACCTGTTAAACCAC
Source organism: Protopterus annectens (assembly GCF_019279795.1). Classification (NCBI taxonomy): domain Eukaryota; kingdom Metazoa; phylum Chordata; order Ceratodontiformes; family Protopteridae; genus Protopterus; species Protopterus annectens. Next base: position 1,090,030,390 of record NC_056731.1, on the reverse strand, counting down.
TGCTCACCTACGGGCATATGCACTCACCTTGTTAAACTGTAGCTCAGCTATAGGCACATCTCGCATTTTTTATTGTTTTGTTATCTCACATTTCTTCAAAATAAATGGACTATTTCATTACATTTTACATCAAATATGATTTTATATGTGTACATATTTGTCAGGGACTTGTTTCGTGCTTATTTTACTAAAAATAGAAATTGGTGTTGTGGGGGCTCGAACCATGGATGCCTGCTCTTCAGCCGACATCTCTACCGCTACACTATTGCTTCTTGGCTTCCTTTGCATATTTAGTTCTTATATGCTTTTCAACTGACTGCTAACTGTGGCTAAGGTACGGGCACGCCCGCGCAAATGAGCGCACTCAATGGCAAACATCTTTACGATTTAAAAAAAATATATAACATGTTCATTTATATATTTTATGTTCATAGTCTGTGGGGGCATGTGTTGTGTTGTGTTTATTCACATTTCCATGGCCTCTGTCATGGGTGTTTACTTTGGGCACTTTTACTCTTCTGGGGGCATGTCCGCTTGCAGGGCTCGGCCTACGGACACACCCCCTACTGTCTTCCACGGACCGTGTTAGCCTTAAGTGTGATTCAGCATGCCCTCATGCATATGCATGACATGCTGACATCACACCATTTAACTGCAGCCTCCGTGTAAGTCATGTATCTCTTACACGGAGGCTTCGTGAATCCTGCCCTATGTCTTTTCCTACTAAGCAAGGAATAATGGTCGTCACACATACCTTTCTGTGTCCATAATGTACAGCAACAGATCACACTGTCTGAGGAATGTATACTCTGCATTACAGTTACTGTATCTGACCACAGTGATAACCTCGTTATAACAGTGGATACATTCTAACAATGTTGAAGTTTTTATGCATCTTTGAGCAATTTGTTCAGCACGATTTTTTAAATGTACTCCACAACATAAATCCAAGTTACTTTTGTATATCTGTAACACACCTTGAAGGTTGGTGCTTTGCCTGCAAGTTTCAAAGCTTTTATTAGTGTTTATGTTGTGTGTCTGTCTGTAGAGTGAATGGGTTTTGTTCTGTTTTGTTAGTGTTTATAAAGTGTGTGGTATATCTTTCGGTTCAGTATTGGAATGGCATCTGCCTCAGACAACTCGGGTGTTTTTATAGAAACTCAATTATATCCCAGTTAAACTAACGCTTAAGCAGTTGCCCCTTTGATTGCAACAGTACATATTCAGCACACCCTACAGAGTGTTTTTTTTTTTTGTGTGTAGAAATAGTTATAGACTAGGTTGACTGACACTTTGAGAAGATGCCTATTTGATTGCAACAATTCATATTCACCACACCCTGCAGGTCAACATTGGTACCGTATCTGTCTCTAACTCCTTGGGTGTTTTTCAAACACAACGTGATAGCCTAGGCTAACAGACACTTGAGCAGATACCCATTTGGTTTTACATTTTATTATTAGCAAGTGTATTTCATAATTTGTTCTTTCACTGTACTGATTGGTGCTTGCTTTTGTAGATAATGAATACAGGTTACACATACAATACTGTTAGCAACAGATATATTAGATTTTCATATGTCAGCAGTTCTGTTGATTGAACATATCAAACTGTTTTTAGTGTTGTACTCACTATATTGATGTGTATTCAGCCAAATATGATGCCACCTGTCCCAGATGTTTGTCATATGGCTTGTGTATTGTCCAAAATATTGTCAGACTATTTTCTCCCCATTTCAGCAATGACATGTGGTGGCTACTCATATAAATTATTGAATACAAACAGTATAATATGTTGATTTGAGCACTCATACATTTACAAAGTTAATGACCTGTGTGTGTGTCTAAGCATATAGAAAGAATACTGTTGTACTTTATAGGAGTACTGCATACAGGGCCATAGGTAATTCTGTCCATAATGAATGTTTGTCACTCCCTGTGTAATTTGTCATCATAATCATATTGTGTTGTGCTATGATATTCATGTGACTGTTCTGCTTGACAGACATTTTTTTCAGTTGTGCTTTGCAATTAATTTTTGCAGAGCATGGTACCTGTGGATGTTCTCCAATCCAAAGACAGTGACATGCACATGTGAAGCCACTGCCAGATTTTTCCGAGAATAACAGTGATGATAACAACAATAATGTTGAGGCACCTGGACCCACCTCTGCCTAAGACATCAAGCCTGCACCCAGGAGAAGATGTTGACAAGACCAGCATGAAGACAACTCTTGGGAGGAGATCAGGGACATCATGACCAATGTGTTCTGCACGGAGATGAGAGACATGATAGGGACCTTCATTGAGGATATGGTATGGGCTATGTGGGATTCATTCAGGGTGATAGCTAGTGATATCATTTGGGAGTCTGATACCCATCAGCCTGGTCTCTCTGGTTGGTAAATGTTGTCTGTGTGCTTCACTTGTGTTATGCTGCAAACATGAGCATTGCCATTTTATTGATTGGACTGTGCATATGCACCCTTATGGATGCATACCATGCATCTGTCATGCTTATGTTTTCTTATCATGTGACATTTACTTTGGTTTCAATGTGTGCATGAAACACATT
>NC_056731.1:1089840316-1090022816 GCF_019279795.1 Protopterus annectens | reverse complement strand
ATGGGATTTGGATTTTCTGAGGTGCAGCATGTCCATTAATTCCAGGTTGGACATGGCTTTATACGTCAGGCACAGATCGCCTCTGAGCAGGTGGTATGCCACTGAGTAGAGCTGGAGTTTCTTTAACCGGGCAGCATATGGCATCTGTTTGAGCCCTTTGATCCTCTTGGTGAGGTACTTTTGGGGTCTTTCCAGTTGCTGCAGGTGTCTGGTAAGGTACATCCCAAAAGGGGCATTGTACTCAATTATGGGCCTGATGAGGGATCACTAAAGAGGCACAATGACCTCCCCTGATCTAGATGTGAATCCCTTCATGATTAGGTGGGCTATATAAAATGTTTTTCTAACCACTTTGGCCACGTGGTTTTCAAATGAGAGATTGCTATCAGCTTGGGTCCCCAGGTCCCTAATTACTTCTTCCGTACTTAATGGATTACCACCAATGTGGTAATTTGTGGGACTTTGTTTTTGCCAAAGTGGATGACTATACACTTTTTGGCATTTAGCTTGAGGCCATGGCTCTGGCACCAGTTGTCTGTTTCTATGAGGCCCTTTTGTAGGATGCTTGTGTCAGCTGGAGAGTCGATTATGGTGCCTAGTTTGCAGTCATCTGCGAACTTGGTCAGCCACAGTCTTTCTGTGTTGGCCTGTACCTCCGAGAAATATATACCGAACAAGAGAGGTCCCAGGACTGAGCCTTGTGGGATGCCACTTGTAACTGGTTTGGAGTCTGACATGGCTCCAGTAATTCTAACCATGTGGGTTCTGTCTTTGAGCCAGTTTGCAACCCATCTAGTGACATAGGGGTTTATATTTAAGCTGGTGAGCTTATCTATAATGCCCGAGTGGGGTATTGTATCGAATGCTTTTGCGAGGCCCAGGTAGGCTGTGTGGACCACCTTCCCCTCGTCAATGGCCTTGGTGACTATTTCAAAGAAATCGACCAGGTTTAAGAGGCAGGATCTGCCCTTAACTAAGCTGAACTGGGTAGGATCCAGTGTCTGTAGGTCCCCAATATCTTTATTTATGAGGTCCATGATTATCCTTTCCATAGCTTTGCAGACCAAGCTAGTCAGGCTTATGGGGCGATAGTTTCCAGGATCCGTTGTGGCACCACCTTTGTGGAGAGGGACCACTGTTGCTGTACACCACTCTTTGGGTACATATCCTGTAGTAAGGCTGAGATTGAACAGTAGTTTTATGTTTGGGTTTAGCTCTTCTTGGAGTTCATGTAGGATGCAGCCTGGGACACCGTCTGGTCCCATTGATGCTGTGTTTTTTGCTTTGGAGAGGGCGGCTCTTACCTGAGCATCTGAGATGTCAGGGGGGCAGCACTCTTCTGGGATAGATGTTTGCCCTCTTGGTGGGGAGGGGGGGCAGTTTGCGCTGAACCTGTCAGCTAGGATGTTGGAAATGTCTGGGGGTTTGGTGTATTTTTTGTCATTTTGGACTAATTCTCAGCATATCTGCGAATTCCCACCCAGGTTCCTAACATAACTAAAGAAAGCCTTGTGATTATCCGTAGTGTCCTGTGCAATTTTTCTCTCGAAGCTGGCCTTAGACGATTTTATGAGTGCCCGTAGTTTTTTGCTAATACTGATCTGAGATGCCTTCACTTTTTGGGATTTTGCTCTATCATATAGTAGTTTCCTCCTTCTATTGTACAGTTTGTTTATGGCTGGGGTCCACCAGCAGGATGCCTGCCTTTGGAGGATTGGATCTTGGTTTTATTTGGGATTGCATGATCCATGCATTCCTGAAGGTGTTCATAGAATGCGTTTATAAAGGATTCTGCGGTCTGGGCCATATTTTCTACAGGCCCGGGGGCTTTGAAGGATTCCACCTCAGTTTTGAGGAGTGTGAAATTTGCTTTAGAGAAGTTTTTCACTGTGGTTTTCTGGGCAGGGGGTGGGGTCAGGATGTGAATATCCAGTGAGATTAGTTTATGGTCTGATCTTACCAGTAAGGGATACACTTCTGGTCTGGAGCATAGAGCCCCCATGTTGGTGATGATCAGATCCAGTATGTTTTCCCCTCTTGTGGGAGTGGTAACAAGTTGTTCCATAGCATTTGAGTTTATAAATTCTAGGAACCTTTGGGCTAGGGTGTTGGAGCTAGAGCAATGCTCCCAGTCTATGTTTAGGTAGTTGAAGTCACCCAATATAATGGTGTTTGGAGAGACCTTCATATTTTCCAGTGTTCTCAGGAAGGCCGAGTGGGGTTCCTGGGTTTGGGAGGGTGGTCTGTAGCAGGTATAAACTGGAAGGCAGTATTACCCACTGTTAGTTGCACATGGATAGTCTCTGATGCTTTGTGCTGTGCCACCAACCTGCAGGTGTGGGTATCTTTGACGAATATTGATACTCCCTCTCCTTTTGTGGTTCGGTCCATGTTTTGGGGCCGAAAAGCATGGTATGAGGTATAACCTGGTAGTGCTGGGGTGCTCTCGGGGGCCTTGAACCAGGTTTCTGTTACTGCACAGATATCAATGTTCTCCATGCTAAGGAGAGTTTCGAGTGCATGCATCTTGAGGTTTAGACTTCTGGTGTTGAGTAGCATTACTCTTAGTTTCTTATCCCTTGTGATACCTATGGAGGTGGATTTGTCTTTTGAGCCTTGCCTAAAAAAGGCACTATAGGGGTGGCAAGAGCCTTTGCCAATATCCAAAAGCCCAGGGGTGACAGGTGCAAGCCGTCCCTAGCGAAGGATCGTGGCTTGTCGAGCATGTCATCCCAGGCTGACAGGCATTGGATCCCCTTTGAATGACACCAATACTTAAGCCAATTGTTGAAATTGATCATCTTGTCTTCATATTGTGGCATCATTCTTGGTGAGGGTAAGATGCTACTCAAGGTGAGGGTCATACCAGCCTGGGCTACATGCTCAGAGAGCTCCTCTATGTCTCTTTTCATGTAGTCCAGGGAGGTATGTCTCAGGTAATTCACACTAGCATGTACAATGACTGAGTCATATTTGTACTTGCCTTGGAGTGACCTGAGTGCTTGTGTTATGTGGCGGATCCTAGCACCCAACAGGCAGCTCACCGTGCCCTTCTCCTTGTTCAGCCTGGTGAGCGGGACGTCAGTGTGCCTGACGATAGAGTCACCTATTACAAGTGTATCAGGTGTGTTGTTTAGAATTTAGGGCTGTGACTGTTCGGCACACTGGCTTTGTGAGCTATGTGTTGCACGTGTTTTGTTTTGGGGTAGCGGTTGCTTGGGTGTCTGCTTTGGAGGTCTCTGCTGCTTAGGCAAATTTTTATTTAGAGCCTCTGAGCATGTTTTTGTGTGTTTATGTGTTTGGTTTGCTGTCGTGGTAGGTCTATGTGAGACTGGAATTGTAGTGAGTGTGGTTTCCTTCTCCTCCTGACTGGTTACGCCAGTACTGAGTTGAGAGAGATTAGCCTCCAGTTTGGCTATATGGTTGCATCTCTTACATGTGTTGGAATTTGTTGGGAGGAGGAGAGGGTTGTCTGTGTACATGAGGCAGTTGTAACATTGCCTCAAGATTCCAAGATTCACCAGCTGGACCGGAGAGGAGATTGACAACTGACCTTTGGACATGCTAGAATAGTATTGGGAATTCCTTTATAATTGAAAAAAAGGGCCAATGGGGAACAAGGTACTCAAGGAGAGTTTGTGAGGGTGTAGTGCTTTTAATTTTTTAGTGCAGACTTATATTATTGCTTTAGTGAGCAAGTGCCAGGCTTTAGAGTAGGAATAGGGTGTTTATTATGAGAACTAGATCAGTTATAAGGGAAAAAGTGAAGAGCACACTTTGTGGAGCCGAGAATGGTTTAAACCCAATTAAGCGGAGCTGCCCGATGCTGCGCTATGCGCAAGATCGCGCAAAGCCGCACCAGAACAGTTTCAAACAGTTCAAGAAGAAGAAATACTTGCAGTTTAGCTAGATCGGACAGTCGTCCAGGTAGTAGCAGGAAAAAAAACACTTTTATCAGGTTAGCAGTCGCTCTTTTAGCCTCTCTCTGCTAGCACCACTCTGCAGGACGATGAGGAGATTGGCTGAGTAGTAACAAGCATAAAAACAGTGCCAAAGCGGGTTTTATACAGGGGGACTTGAAAGAGCTAGAAATTGGTCCAAAACGGCCCATAGACTATTAGAGTCTTGTGCTGGGAACACTGCTCCAGGGATAGATAGGTTGCTCTAAGCTCCCCACTGCCACTGGTGAACAAAGAAGCCTCCCTTTATCCAAGAAAGGAAATGGGCAACACAGGAACTTTCCAAAAGTCCAGAATACAGCAAAGCCTGTATTTGGACTACTCTAGGTCAGGAAAGACAGGAAACAAGGATCATTTTTTTTTTCTTTATTTGCAACAAACAGCAGGAAAATGCAATAAATATGTAACACAGGCTAGCGCACTTGAGTGTGTAGCCTCAACAGGTAAATGCAACAAACAGGACAAACTTTAAAAGTGCAGGTGCAAAAACAACTTTAAACAATTTAAAACAGTTCAAGAAGCAGAAATACTTGCAGTTTAGCTAGATCGGACAGTCGCCCAGGTAGTAGCAGGAAAAAAAAAACACTTTTATCAGGTTAGCAGTCACTCTTTTAGCCTCTCTGCTGCTAGCACCACTCTATACTGATCCTCTGTAACTGCAATACTTCCTTGTGTGCTGAGCTATTCTGAATTTCTTGTGGTACATTAACACATTAAAATGTTATGCTCAGGTTCCTCACTGATATCGCATAATGCAGTGGATTCTGCAAACTGTATCTAATCCAGCCCCATGTGTTTTCTTAACATAGTAATTCATATCACCAACTATGATCATATCAAGTAATATAGAAATGTACATGTTTAATGCAAAAACAAGGTTTCATGGTCTCTCAAATTATTTGGAGCATATACACCAATAAAATGAAAAAGGCTGTGAGGGCTTCTGAAGTCTATCAGATACAGGAATAACAGAAACTAATAATTTGAAACTGTTTTAAAAAGAAAAATAATACCACTGCACATATATTGTCCAAAGGAGCATCCGGTATTATGCCCCTACAGGATTTTGCCTGCTGTTGCTTAGTGGTCAACCAACAGATGTTTACTAGACAACAAATGTCAGTATTAACAGTCTTACAACTTTCCAGAACAACTAAACATCACTTTTCATTAATGATACTATTAACATCACAAAATCAGACAGTTAAAGTATACCGTCCCCCTTCTCTGCAGACTCTGTGGTATGGCTCTTCAGTTTTTTTTTATTACCATTCTACCAATAGTATTATAATCATCATTATTGATATCGCTAGCCTCTATTTCCAGAGAAGTAATGCACACCTGACTACTTCTTTCATCCTCATCATCTCTAACATTTGTATTATGAGCGAGGTGCTCATCTAGATGACTGGCTTTGCTTCTAGCACTGCACACATCTGTTTGTCTGTCTGTGTCTAGCACCCAGTGGGACTATGTGATTGCAAGGGAAATTATATTATTCATCTAACAATTTTATTTAAGGGCAGTCAAACCGAAAGCGCTCAGTACTCTTACTTTTACAACAAAATATTTCACAATTAAGTACAGTATGGTCAATTTCTCTCATCTAAGGAATATATTTGTGTTAGATATTCATTAGAGCCAAGATTAAAGCACATTTTAGCATTTTCCTTATAATATACAAAGTCTCTGAAAGAGGTAGCAGTAGTCACGCAATGAGTGTGTAGAAACTGTACAGCATATATTTTCAGGATTACCCACATCTCCCAGGCACTCCTCCAAATCAGTCTATCATTGTGCATTTTTTATATCTAAAACAGCATGGCATAATGCTGAGAAATGACACTGAATCTGGATCATTTCTACATCAGGTGTTCTAAATTGCAAAATGATATGTCTTTTTGGCTGTATATTTAGGCTTACAATGTCATACTGTGCCCAGGGAGAACAACAATTTTTTATGTCACATTTATCAAAAAAGTACTCAGAAAAGTGGAATGTTTCAAATGTTAGCATCACAAAATCAAGTCTTTACCAAAAAGAATTAAGGCCAGTATTTTTTAGCAGAAAATCTATGGGGAGATATAACGGTGTTTAAATCACATACCTGTTAACAGTTTCAGTATTTTTAGAATATAAACTGCAAGAAAAAAAACAGTCAAGCTAGAGTTTTTACTGTATAATACCTTAAACCTACTGTAGTGGAGACCCATGGGATATATGCAAATGAGCCCTTAAGGACATCAAGTGTTTCAGTTATATAGCTTCTGAATGTCAATGATGTTTTTACTTTTTAAGTGCTTACAGTTACATCCAGGCCAATGAAGCCAATCTCCACTAGCTGTGGATATGCATCTTTCCACCTTCTTATTGACCTCATTAGCACAGCATAAGTGGATCGTTTGGCTATACTTCAAAAATTCAGAAATTCAGGGTCCATAAACCCAGCTGATGCCCTTAAAGATTAAGATGCCTGCAAAATATCCCAATTGTCACCCAAACCAAGGAGTAAAGAGGGCATACAAACAAACCATTCAGTAAAAACTGCAAGAAAAACACAGTGAAGCTACAGTTTTCACTGTGGGATGCCTTAAACCTTTAACTTAGTTGAAACACTTAATGTCCTTAAGGGGGATTTCACGTAAATCCCATGAGCCTCCACTCAATATTTTTTTGAATATATTTGCATTACAGATAGTTTCTTTGCATATTGTAAAACAGAAGAATTCCTAGAAGTAGATTTTACCACCTATGAATACTCTCTTCTCAGGATCAGCCTTAGACACGTCTTTACTTCCCGATGCAGTCAGTGTGGTGTAAACTGAGCCAAAGCTTAAGCTCTGACCTTTATCCATTAATACAGGAAGGAAAGCCTTTTCTTCTTCAGCAACACATATATAACTATTTGATTCCAGTAAGCAGATTTGCACTTATCAAGTTAAGTTTCCTCCAGTTTAATTAGTTTGTAATTTGATAATCCTTCTCCATCAAGCCCAGTAGAAGTACCTATCCTTATCTGCCCTGTAATGAGACTACTGTCCAGCCTGCCATTTACAGGAAGCAGCAGAAAAGAGTACGGGAAGTTTCCTGATGCCTTGGCCAAATTTTCCCTAGTAGTATAAATACCACCTGAGGCTACCCCTGAAACAAAGCCACTAGTCTATTAGTACTAATCCACTCAACAAAAGTTAAATATATAAATATATAACTACATAAATAAATAAATAAAAATGGGATCGCAGCTCTTCTGCAAAGACACTGCCATACTTTTTTAAACCACCTGGCGAATGTGCATATCTGTAGTGACATTTACTAATTATAGTATTATTTGTACTGTATATGTAATCGATCCACTGTTAACTATGGTAAAAGTTTGTGCTTGTGAAACTAAAGATGGGAAATTCATATAGTGGATAGATGAACTACTGACGTACAGATGCATGCCACATATATATGCACAAATGCTGAAGTTATATGCATATGTGTTTGTATATTGTAAACATTTACTGAGTGTTTGCTTCCTGTCACTTCCATCTGTTTTCCAGACTACACTCAAGCAATATATTTCATATATTTTAATTCCTTAAATGATGATTCTTTCCATGGCCTTACATATAAGTCTAACCAGCCACATAGGTAAGGTCATGGAAAGAATCATCATGGACATGATAAATGAAGACATAGGTAACCTGCAAACATTGGACCCCATTCACAGTTTGGCTTTGTTAAAGGAAGGTCATGTCTATTAAATGTGGTAGATTTTTTTTGAGAGGGTCACCAAACCATTTGATGAAGGTAAGACTGTGCACACAGCTTACCTCAACCTGGCCAAGGCTTTTGATGCAATACCCCACTCAGGCATTATATACAAGCTCAATAATTTAGGTATAAACCCCTTTATCACCCACTGTATAGCAAACTGGCTCTCTGATAGGACCTAGTAGGTCAAAATTGGTGAGGCTACCTCCACCAAGATGCCAATCACTAGCGGAGTCCCCCAGGGTTCAGTACTGGGCCCGCTCATTTTTGGTATCTATTTCTCTGAAATGGAAGCAAATGCTGAACGTTTATGGCTTACTAAGTTTACAGATGATTGCAAGTTTGGTGTTATCATCAACTTCCCTGCAGACACTAGCATTCTTCATGAAGGTCTATCTCTGACTAATAAATGGTGCCAAAACCATGGTATTAAACTCAATGCTAAGAAATGCATAATTGTACCCTTTGGGAAATTAGCCATCCTGGCTAATTACCATGTTGATAATACACCCCTAAGAGTTGACCCAGTGGTCAGGGATCTGAGAACACACATCAACAGTAGCTTACCTCCTTTTATGTTGCATAACTTATAAGTAAGGGCATGGCATCTAGATCCAAAGAGGTCATTATCCGATTATAGTCTATGATTGGTCTGATAAGGGTGGAGTACAGAGTACAATGCTCCATTTGGTATGTACCTGACCAAGTATATGCAGGAATTAGAGTGATCTCAAAGGTTCCTTACAAAAAGAATACATGACGTAACAAACCTGCCTTATGCAGAGTGCCTTAAAGCTCATTCCCTCTAGTCAGTCTCCTATAGATTGCTGAGGGGTGATCTATGCCTGGCTTAAAAGGCATTCACAAGCCCCATACTTATGAATCTCCTACATATTTGTAAGTCAAAGAGTACCAGAAATACAAGATCTAGGGACCTGAGTTTTGTCTGTGACATAAACAAAGCATGCTGGAGAGACAGATATGTGTCGCAGAAGCTGCCCCTCCTCTGGAACAGGCTTCCCATCCATGTGAAGCTGAGTTTGTCTACTACCCAGTTTAAGCACAACCTTGACAAGTGGATGAAGATTAAGAAATTTGTACCAGACCTGACACCTATGTCCCTTATGGACAGAGGTAGTTATAAATGCCTGGCCTTCAATGTCCTATTTGGATGCAGGATATCATTATTATTTCAGGAAATCATGGCTAGGCTTAGAAAAGCCCCCGGGGTCATTAGTCTAGCAAGAGTCTATGAATCTATAAATCTATGAATCTATGAGAAGTCTATGAGAGTGATAATGTTCACACTATGACTTACATGTCTTAATTTTGATTAGTGTTCCTGCAACTGAAGGAGCTGTCCAGGAAAGGAAAGGAATGAAGATTCTGTGCCTTCTCATCTGAATCTGAGAGGATGGACTGGTGAGTACATGCCTGGAGAGTGGACTCTTTTATAAATCTCAGTTGTATATCAAGAAAGACTTGTATGTCTTAAAGAGGGCAGGGCTGACATCATCATATCATTTGTTGAAGTTGTAGAAAAACCTTTGCAGATGCCGCATTGGATGCCAACCTTTACACAGGATGGCAGAGTGGTGCAGTGGTAGTGTTGTCACCTCACAGCAAGAAATTCTCTGGTTCGATTCTCGGCTGGGGTGCCTTCTGTGTGGAGTCTGCATGTCCTCCCCTGTGTTCGTGTGGGTTTTCTTCTGGTGCTCCAGTTTCTTCCCACATTACAAATACATGCATCTGGAGCCTTTCTCCCCAGGCCTCTGCTGAAAATTGGCTTTGTTCCAAGTTGGACTTTCCTGGTTAACAAATGTTAAATAAAATGCACCTCAAGTAGGCATGTGCATGGGGAATCTATAACGCTAACCAGAAATTACCTAATCTCTTGTGGATGAAAGTTACTGCTCTTGTTGGTCAAGTCTCACTGCTAAAAAAATTATTGGAATAGTTTTCTAACATTTGGATTAATAAACAGACCGACAGTTTTGTGCAGCATTTTAATGTTTTCTGTAGAGAAAATGCTTCCTGTAATATGGGCTTCTTGAGGCCAGGTTCTAAAAGATATGGACTAATGCATCAGATAGCTTCCACCATCCTGTTGCTGTAACTCAAAGCAGATAGTCTCCCAGGAAAAGGTTTCTCCCAGTTCTATGCTATACAATGCCAAGGCATTGAATAACTGGGAGTTCTACTATGCCTGAGACAGGTAATACGATTCTGCTACATTCAGTGTTGTTATAGCTCATTATCTATACTCTAAATAGCTGAAACTAGCTAAACAACATGGCAGGCATAATGCTTCCAGCCAATCAACCTACTGAACACCTTCACCTTTGTGACCGACTTGGAATTGCAGGCTGGGAGCCTGCCAGCAGTACCAGGTCTGCTTTACAGTTGGAGTGGCACAACCATTAGGCAGTCCAGAGCAGGAGCTCCACCTTTAGAGAAAACTGATGAATGCATGCATGATGTCTAGTATGGTCATCATTTCTGCATCCTTCCTTCCATAAAAAGGAATGGGCATGCAAGGCCACTATTCTACCATGGAACTTAATCTGTTGTTACAAACTGGACACTGTAAACTTCCCCTACAGGAGTTCTGTAATAGCTTGCACTACACTCAACCATGCATGCATATAGTCCCAGCACCCCCCACCCCAAAAAAAAAACCTACAGTACAGCTCTACCTGTATGTATAACTCAATATTGCAGGCATTCTGGCTTCCCACGATGCACTGCCTATAGTACCTCAGTCCACATACAGATGGACTTCCACTTCACCAAGTTTTCCCTATCAGTTTGAAGTGTTTCTCCAGTAATTTAGCCTTGTTCATTGATGAACCTTGACAAAGAACAGTTCTGAAATAATTAGGCATTGCATGCCCCATTCCCTTTTTAAAATTGGGCATAGGGCTCTGACAGTCCCAATTAGCATACACTTTTGAAGTTAGACACAGAGTAACTTCTTGGCATGGTGTGTTACATCATAATCAAGACTTTCTGAAATCCACCCCTTATTCGATGCATCCAGAGATATCACTCGCTATAGAGATTTTTGTAGGGTGTCAGTCAGTGTCTACCTTCCTGCTAACTTTCATACATGAGATAATCATATGGATAGCAACCATGCAGTGCACTACATGTCCCTTCTGTCATTAATACCTGTGCATAACTCCTGAATTTCACGCATGCTCATATAGTTTTAGTGGGGAAATCAGATTTTTTTTTACCATACAACGTAAATGACATTCCTTGTGAACAATAAAATTTCTTTACATAGAGTGCAATACAAACACACACAGGCAAGCACAGACAGACAGACAAACAGACACACACACACACACACACACACACACACACACACACACACACACACACACACGCACACACACACACACACACAACCACGCATGAGCGCACACACACACACACACACACACACACACACACACACACACACACACGTGCACACGTGCACACATGCATGCACACACACACACACACACACACACACACACACACACACACACACACACACACACACACACACACACACACACACACACACACACATTCACATGTGCACACACACACACACATATACACTCTGATAGAATGGTGCTCTGAGGTTAGTCATTGTTAGTAGTATGAACAGATGATTCAAGTGAGTTCATGTCCATCAGCTTAACACTGAGTGACATGCACATTCATAAAATGATCTGACATTTTGAAAGCTTTCTTTTGCAAGAAGGATATAAGGTGGTTATCATTCATCATTAGCTATACAAAATTATCCCAGGAATTCTTAGTGCGTAAAACTCTTTGCTTTGGAAAATGATTAACCTCAATAGTAAGACACTAGTCATACAATGTTTCCTGTTGTTAAAGCTGTTTGCATGAATACTTTTTGAAGTGAAATCCCACATATAGTAATGCAGTAGAAAAACACAGACTGAGTACTGTGTTAGGATGTGATCCTACTACAAATGGTATGAATGTCGTCGTGCTAACATTTAAAGGATTTCAGTTTGTGAGGCATTTATTAAACAGTGCAAACAGTGACCTAAATATCCTCTCAACATTTACAATAGAAAGCAGAAATGTCAAGTACTTATATGCAAAGACATTTCATAGCAGTTAGCAAATGTTGGTGTAAGGTACATATAGATGCCATAAATGCCAGTGATACATAAAGAACTAACATCTTTTTTTTTTTTTCTTTTTTGTCACCATAGGTCCTGGTGGATCTTCATGTAATATGACTTCAATAAGGGATTTCAAATTTCAGTATGTAAGATCCTACACCATTTCTGCGTGAAAGGAAACATGCCTTTCTGTTACATGCTTATGTAATATTCAGCACACTCCTCCTCACTTTTGTTTTTTTTAATCTCTTGTATATAGGTTTGTACGTCTGCATGTGACTGCTCTACTAAAACATAAATAGATAAATGCATATGTGTGTGTGCAGAATTTTAATTGGTCATATTCTGCAGTCTTTACCATCCAAGACTGAGGCAGTTTTGCATCTGTACAATAAATGTCTCATTATTGCCATAAACATGTGCCACATCTTCAAAAGTTGTTGTCGATATTATGAATGTAATTTAGCATTACTGAATGTGTTTCTGCAATGCATAGCATGAATGTTCATCTGAATTGGAATAAGTCCTGACTATACATATGTAGTAATGAGTACCTGCATACCTTCATTACTTATGAAGACATTTGCACGATAAAAGTCTCAAGGCAGGATTCATTTACAAAAGGCTTTCCATCCTACAGCACTACACGTAGTGTAAACCCAAGCTCCATCAACCAGTATGATGTCTTCAAACAAAGGGTGACTTATAACCTACTATCTACCCAATGAAATCTCTGCACTGCAAGCATAACGGATACCTGCTGCACTCGAGCAAGGTAATCAGATTCTGAAACAGTTAATGTAAAATAATCCCATTACTTATTCCTTCTATAATCTAGTGACCATAAGAGCAAACAGTGTAACTGGTCATATCAACCCAAAACCAGATGCTTCCATAGTGCCTTCTGCACTTTAACCAAATGTTAGGCAACAATGTTTAAAATGGTATTGTAAGTTGACTGCGTTGTTATTTGTTTTCAATATACAAGGAGAACTGTTTGTTCTACTCACAGGTCTTTGTCTCTCTCAAATATTTCACAGGTGCATAGGTTAATCTGTAATGCTTCTATGTCAGCTGGAGGTTTAGGGTGTGAATGGCATATATTGCCAACAATTTATTATGTCTGTAGGCCCTATTATGAATGGGAGTTAATGCTGTCTCATGTCAGGGTGGCAGCACACTGCATTGTGTGCCCCTGTATGTACCAGAGCTACAATTTTGTGTAGTTATATTAATGTATGGAGAATGGATGGTCACCTATCTGCTGCCATGGATGAAGCTACTTCAACATAAGTTAAAGTTATGCAGTTTGCCTTTGTTAAACTAGCACAATATTTTACACTTGTTACTGTTCTCTGATTTTACCCTTTCTGTTTCAGTGCAAGCAGAATGAGACATGAATCATGTTGCCTACCACAAGAGGTAGAACAGACTAGAGTCCAGAAGGGTTAGTTTTGCTGACTAATACAGACTTGTTTTTTAAATGTATGCATTCTACTGCCAGGATAGATTCAGTCACGGGAAACATCCCATTCTGTCTCATTGCTGCTGGTCTGGTTGATAGATATGCTCTGCAAGCAGATCCACCACAACCTATCCCTGCTGAGGCTGTAGTGGGTGACAGTGATGGTGATGAGGCCAGGAGTGCCTTGCAAAAATAGGGTACCGACTCCTCATTGGCCATTATCCTGGGCACACGTCTGACACAAATCATCTTCAGCAGACCTAGGTAATGGAGACCACCACGAAGAATGTAGTGGGCAGGACTATGCTCCAGAAGAAGATCCTTCTGGAGCAGATTGCAAATTTACACACCCAACTAACTGTGAACACTGTGCTACTTTAGAAGTTGTGACCCATACAGCTAACCAGCCTGCTAAATCATGTGGTGTTGGATCACAGTGATTTCTCTTATGAGAAGAAGAAGGCAGACAGTAGTCTGTAGCATTTACACCATCCTACCTTCATCCTGGTCTAAGCTGCTCCTTTTGTGTCCTGTCCTGTCCCCTGAAATTGTCTAAATCCTACCACCACCTGTCTGCCATCTGACTCAGTCAATTCCATGCTGTCATGTCTCCCCATCCTACTATGTGCACATCTGCACCCTGCTTGTCTGTGCTGTTGTAGGCATGTCTCCCTGCCTCAGAATACTGACCTGCTCTCCCCTCCTTCCATTCCTTCTCACCATTACCCTCTTCCATTCTATGTATATAAAGAAAAAAGGGCCCTGTCCCTACAGAATAGTGTCGTCCTGCCTTCCGTCACCTTGCGTATTCCTAGATGTTATCTTTGTGCGTGTCCCTCTGCTTGCTGCCTTCCTCATTTTCTTTCTTTTCTTCTTTTTTTTTTCTCTTTGCTTTTTAGATCATGTCTGCTGACCATCCATCTGAAAAAGACCAACCCTTGCAATTGTGCACAACTAAACTATGTTACTAACAAGGCAATTATACAAAGCACTGGCACATATAGTAGTATGCAACATGAAATCACGTGTAAGTATGCACGGCATAATTATGTTACATGCAAGGTAAATGTACAAAGTAAAAGAATTTAATTCCTAGGAAACATCTATAGTAATTTGCAACATGCTTGCACTTAACAAATGTGCATGTCCGAATTATGCTGTCTGCATAGCAAATGAGTGAATCAAACAGGGGAATAAATAATAGGCTACATAAAAAGTCAGGAAAATGAGTCATAGAAGTACATTTTTACAATAAAAATTAAACAGGAGAACAATACTAATGAATGGACATTTACTGAGTGTGCATGTAAAGTGTTAAATACATGCCATTTCTTTTTACTTAATTAGAAGACATGACAAGTGTATTAAACAGTGACACAGCATGTAACTTCGTCACTGTAATGAAAACAAAACAAAGCAAATGTAATTTGCGTGATTCATGTAAAAGAATGCCAAACTAACTCTGCTGCAGATGAATCATAGAAAAACTAACAAACTACTTTTTACCTTTTTTAAATATCACCATTAACAGGGTCTACTGGAGCAGCCAAAACAAAGGCTTCTGACAGTGCAGTCAAGTCTTACTAATAGATAAGAATATAAGTGACCACTGTGAAACAATAACATTTTGTATACAGTTATAAATCTTAACTAATTCTAAAAAGTAAACTATGTTGGTCGTGGTGCTGCGGTAGCATTGTCGCCTCACAGTAAGATGTTGTCCTGTTCAATTCTCAGCTAGAGCGTCTTCTGTGTGGAGACATGTGTGAATAGGCATACCTTCATTAAAGGTTGCGTGTCAGAGCTGGCAACTCAGCACGTAAAAATCTACTGCCAATCATTAGCGGATCGGAGTTCCGCTGTGGCGACCCCTAACCGGGAAAAGCCAAAAGACACAACAAACTATGTTGCAAAGACATTAAATAAAGTAGAGTTGCAAAAGTAAACTTACCATAACAGTGGATGTTCAATTAGATCACTTTTGCAGTAGTCTTAGCTATATGGGTTATATCCTCTCCAGGACATGACAGTTGGATAGCTTTCAAAGTTTGAGGTCACCTTCCATGCAGCATAACCATTGCGCAGCTTAAGAAGAGGAGTATAAAGTCAAAGGTTATGGCACCAAACATTCAGAATTTTCTAGCCTGAGAGTAAAGAAAGCTACAGCCCTGCACACTATGTGCTAGGAAAAAAGGAAAAAGAAAAATATCCACATCTAGGCATAAAATATAACAAAGTGTGGGGGGTCAGTAGGGATAGGATATTCCTACTGCAACAGTGAATTATTCAAACACCTACTGTTAAGGTAAGTTTATTTGCACAACTGCACTATGTTCATCATTAAATCACTGTTAGAGAAACATAAGCTACGTGGGAAAAATGAAAGAGAAAAAGGATCAGATTCCAGGAATACCTGAAGAATAATCCTAGCAAAGTCTGCTCTGGACCTAGAGAAAGAGAATGATTTATAGTGCCTGGGGAAAGTATGCACAGATGACAGAGTTACTGCCTCTAGTATAGTTCTAGATTCCACTCCATTCTAAAAGGCCACAGAAGTAGCCAAAGCCCCAGCAGAGTGGTTTTGACTCCACCTGGAAGTGTCTTGTTATGATGAAAGTAACAAAAAACAATAGCAAGGGACAACCATTTAGTAATTGTTTGTTTTGGATGTATCACTTTTTCTTGCATTTTTAAGAAATAAGCATTAATCAGAACACCTGAAGATTTTCTCCTGTCAGTATACAATTGGAGCTGTCTATAGATATTCAGAATGTGTAAAATTCTTCCTTCCCTTTTTTGGTTCTGGGTAGAAAACATGGAGATGCATGGCATGGCTTAAGGTAAACTCTGAAACCACTTTAGTCATAAATTATTGGTTTGTTCTCAATGCTGACCTATCACCGCAAATGATTAGCTACGGTTAATCATGATAAGAGCTTGTAAGTCAGATAAAGTCATAAAATAACACTATTTTCTAAGATAATAACTTTAAATCCATCCCATGACCAAGTTCAAAAGGAAAAACTGAAAAATGAAAGTTTCTTTATTACAAAACTAATATCCTGAGAAGGACCTACCTGTCTTTTAACTGGGCAGATATGTAAACCCCTTTCTAAGAACTGTTTCACTTGAGACATGGCAGAAAGGATCATCCATGTGCAGACCAGCAGAAATGGCTGAGAGGTGAATCTTGGTAGAAGAGAAAGAAAAGTATGAAAACTCACACCAACACTGTAGAACTAGAAGCATATGTGCCTGAATAGGGTCCTGGTCCTTATCTTGCAACAACTTGAACATTTTTCCACTTGCCTAAATATGATTTTGTATTAGCAGGTTTCTTAGCCTCCTTTCATACTTGCTGTACATCCTCAGAAAACAAGTCCTTAAATGGTATTAAAACTTTATCCATGCAGTGATTTGAAGAAATTGAAGATTGTGATGTATCCAGCAACCCATCTCCTGTGCGAGTAAGCTCATACTGTGACGAAAACTGAGACAACTGCCCTTGACCATTTTCAAAAGAAGGGAAAACCACTATTGCCTGCACCAAAAGCGGGGGGGGGGGGGTCACCACAATTATTTTGGAAAGAGTCCATTTGAGTCTTTAGAAGAACTCTTATTATCAGAGGAAATGGTGAAAAGCATACAGAAACACTCATGTTCTTGTGTCCTTGGGAATGAAATATCATTCATCTTCCAGGCTTTTGTGCAAGGAGTCCTGGAACAGAATTTCTGTAACTATCTGTTGTGAATAGAAGCAAACAAATCTACATGAGGAGTTCCCACAACTGGAACTCTCCCATATTCAATTTCCATTTGATTGGGTCTGTCCTATTCCTGCTTACCTTGTCAATAGTCTGCTCTAATGGAATGTATGTAACCTGAAGGGATAGACTGTGCTGAGTTGTTAGTTCCAATGCTACTATAGCTACCCTGGAAAGGATGTAGGATCTGGATCTCCTGTTTGTGTATCTACCATTTCATTGTGGTGTTGTCTGTGATTGCTAGTAGAAGGCCTGGAACTAAAAGATGATTTAGAGATTTGATAGCATTTATTATAGCCATTATTTCTTTGACTGTTGTGTGTTGCAATTTGTCCGCTTTTTTTCACAACTCCTGCACTTTCATCCCCTTCGATACAGCTCCACAAGAAAGGTCTATGGTTACAGACTGAGTGGAGACTAGAAGAGGAAAAGTAGAGATGGGTTGAGAGATCTGTGATCCACCTAACACAGCAACTCCTTTTTTACAAATCCCAGTACCAGAATCTGAAATAATAGGGGGTGCTGGTATTTGGTCTGAACTGATTTGTGGAATCACTGAATTTTCCTAATGTGAAGCCTGACAAAAAAATCATAAGAACTGTAGAAGCCATGAAATTCAGAATCTTGAGATATTCCCTTGCAGATGTCACAGAGCATTTGGAGAATATCAGAAATTGTTTGTTGTAAAATTGTACTTTGTTATGAGCAATAAAAAAATAAAAAAATCATGAGAGATTTATCCAGGTGACATCCCAGAAACATTATCTTGTGATAAGGAATGAGAGATGATGTCTTTATGTTCACATGAAATCTCAGGCTGAGAAAATGTGTTTTTTTTTTTTTTTTTTTTTTTATCCAAGCGATAGATTCTTAACAGCTTCTAAAGGAATCTGCAAAAAATAAGACAGCCTTCAGAAATCCTTTAATATTGAAAAGTGACACAAAGCATCTTTTAAATCCAGAGTTAACAGTTACTAGAAATTGAGAGGTGGAATGACATGTAACAGTGCTTTAGAGACAGCATTTTGAATTTTAGGATTTTGATGTGAAGGTTTGGAAAAGAAATGTCTAGAGTAGGTGTGCAAGTTTCCTCTTTCTCTGACACCAGAATGATTCTTGAATAGATTCCTTTCTCTATTTGATCTGGGAAAATGGGCTATATATGAGACAACATTTGTTCTGGAATGTGAAGAAACAAGGAGGTTTGATTAGATTGATGCAGATGAATCCTTCAAAAAGGAACACGGGAGTTTCACTGCCAATTACATCCATTTTGAATGATTCTCAGAACCCAAATGTCTAAGGTTATCTGTTGCCACAGGGGAAAGTGAAGGCCTAGACCTTGAGGCAGCTTTATTGGAAGTCCAGTGTGGGGAGGGGAACACTTGAAGGAGCCCTTAGTCAGTATGATTTTTTTAGATTGCTCTTGGGTTTGGAGAATCATCCCTTCCTTTTTGAATCTTTGTGCTATTGCATTCTGACATTTTGTTTACCTGTGTCTTTCTGAGATTGCCTCTTTTGTTTTCTTTTAAAGGAATCTGCACTGGAAGGAAAGTTCATTTTGCATTTTGGGATGGGGATTTCCAAAAAAGTCTGGATAAACCCTTGAATTGACTTTCTACTTTTATCAAATCTTTTAATGATCTCAGCAGAGGAAAGACCAAATAATGCTTCATTATCCAAGGGGAATTCAGGATCTCAGCTTTGAAATTCTCTGGTCAACTCTGGGAACATAGCCAGGTAAATATTCACATCACTGAGCCTGTAGCAACTACTGTGGATACAGCATCATCAGTCTGCTTACTGAGAGACACAGGATATTAAAGAATTCAGAGATCTCTTAATGACTGAATAAGGGACATCAGCAATTATCTTTCTCATATTATGAAAAGAGACCAACAGAAAGCTGAACATGCAAGCTTGACAATTCACTGTTCTAAAGGTGAAGGTGGTAGAAGTATAAACTTTCTTCCCAAACCTATTAAATAATTTCCATATTTGTAAACAGGAATAGGGTTAGCTGTCAAAAATGTTTACAGAAGATGTCTTTGACAAATAAATCACTTCAGAGTCTAATTAAGGGCTTGAAGCGAGAAATTTCTGTATTTGACCAACCTTATATAATGTATTAGACTTCGGTGGGTCACCTCTTCCACTATGCTAGATGATGAAAAACTGAGGTTTAGTGGGAATACATTGGGACTCTGGGAGGCTGAGGGTAGTAAAACATTTATTTATTTATTTATTTATTTATTTATTTTACATTTGTTAACCGGGCTAGTCTAGCTGGATATATTTCCATTTTCAGTAGAGGCCCGGGGAGAAAAGCTCCAGCAAAATAAAAAAAAATTAAAAATGTTGTTACATGGTAAATAAAAGAGATATTTACACATGAAAAAGCGACAATAAAAAATGTAGCACAATACGATTCATAAGGAATTTTACACATCAAAAGTAGAAAGATTTCAGCAGTGTGTTGATTCGAGTTCAAACAGTAACAGCCTTGCTTGCATGAATTAGCCTTAAAATATTAGTAAGTTTATTTGGAAGAGGAAGTATCAGTAGTGAAAGTGGGTGGTTAGTCGGGGTTGCTACAAGGGCATAACCAGTGCGTTTTGAGGTGTTTTTTGAGTTTTTGTTTAAAGAGAGGCAAGGAAGAGAGTTGAGTTAGTTCATTGGGTAGCTGGTTCCACTTTTTACCCACTGTGTTAGCAAACAGAGAGTCACCAGCCATGTTGTTAGACGTGGTTATGCTAGCAAGGAGTTTGCTAGAAGAACGTAGGGAATTCAGATTTTTATAGGGGATTAAGAGATTGGAGAGTATAGGGGTGGTGTTGGGTAGGTAAAATATCTTGTGGACAATGGTGAGTTGGGAGATAAATCAGATGGTTTTGGAATTCAAGCCAGTCTAGCTGCCAAAGATTAAGACAGGTTCTAAAGGGATTGCCAGTGGCAAATCTGGCGATGTTATTATAGAAAGTTGCTAGTCTGTTAAGATTATTTTTCTTTAGGTTAGTATATATAGGTGAGGCGTACAGAAGAGTTGAGGTTAGATG
Source organism: Protopterus annectens (assembly GCF_019279795.1). Classification (NCBI taxonomy): domain Eukaryota; kingdom Metazoa; phylum Chordata; order Ceratodontiformes; family Protopteridae; genus Protopterus; species Protopterus annectens. Next base: position 1,090,002,659 of record NC_056731.1, on the reverse strand, counting down.
GGAGTGAGCAATTTTGGTTCTGGCTGTTGGGGTTAGTAAAGGTTTTTTTTCTATATAAGGAGCCTATTTTTCTGTTGACAGTTTTAATGGTGTTATTTATATGGTAATCAAATGTAAGGTTATTATCAATGGTAATTCCTAACAGTTTAGTGGTATAGTCAGGGAATATAATAGTGCCATTATTGGAAGTGACTGAGAAATCTATGGGGGAGGACTTAGTAGTGGGAGTAAAGGAGCTTGTTTTTTTTTTTTTTTTTGGCATTAAGAAGGAGGCAGCGTTTTGTAAACCATGTTTCTACAATATTAAAACATTTTGAGTAAGATAATGTAGTTCTGATGGGGAGTAAGCTGAGCATACTAGCATAGAATCATCTGCATATTGAATGCAGGTGGCTTGAGGAATTGCTACATGGAGGTCATTGATAAATAATGAGAAAAGAAGTGGTCCAAGAATAGAGCCCTGAGGGACTCCGAGGGTGACTGGCAGAAAGGATGAAATTTGATTTTCCCAGAGAACTGCCTGTTGCCTGTTGCTATGGTAGGATCAGAACCATTTAACAGCCTGAGAGTCAAAGGAAAGGGATTCAAGAATCTTGATTAGAAGGGTGTGGTTTGCCATGTCGAAAGCTTTTGAGAGGTCAATAAAGAGTGCAGATGAGAGGATGTTTTTATTGCGGTTTCTGTTGATGGTATCTGTAAAGGATAAAAAGGCAGTTGTAGTACTGTGTGATGGCCTAAAGCTATGTTGGCAGTTTGCTATTATGTTATGTTGAGATAAATGATGTAAAAGTTGTTGGTGAATGCATTTTTCCATAATTTTTGCTATGGGTGATGAGAGAGCTATTGGCCAATAGTTAGAGTGGTCATTTGAGTTCCCACCTTTGTGCAGGGGGATAATGTCGAGATTTTCCTAATGTCTGGAATGGTTCCCTCCTTAATTGTCCTATTTATAAGGATGTATATAGGGTAGGCAATTACTTTGGCTGCTTTTTGGAAATATTGTGACAGTAACTGATTGGCAGAAGGAGTACAAGGCTTGAGTTTTTGGATGCATTTATAGATGAGAGTAGTAGAGATGGGTTGCAGTTTGAATGTAGGTAGAGTGCCTGGTATGGTGGTGGGAAGGCTTGCGTTGTATGGGATTAGTTGACTAGCTAGTGATTGTATGGTCTCAGTGAAGAAAGAATTGAAGGTATTGGCAGTTTGATGTGGGGTATTTGGATCGGCATCAAGTGGGGTGGGGGTTCGAGAGTGCCCTGGGGAAAGGAGTTTATTGACACTAGACCAGAACTTCTGGGGATTATTTTTGGTGAGTTTGTTGCAGTTTACAGTAGTAGTTCTTTTTATCTGTAAGTATTGCCTTTTTTGTACTATTTCTCAGCTGCCTAAAATTTAGTTGATCAGAGATATTTCTGTTAGCTCTCCACTTATCCCAAGCTTTGTTCCTAAGCAAAATTTGATGTCTGGTTTCTTTAGAAAGCCATGGAGCTGGGTTAGACTTCATTCTGATGGACCATTTAGGTGCATGCCTATCCAGGATAGATAAGAATTTAGAGTTAAGATACTTTGCAGCCTCTTCAAGTGGTAGAGTTTTTAAAGGGTTCCAATCACAGGCACTAAGTTCATTTTGAAATAATTCTGAGTTAAAGTATTTGGTGGAGCGTGCTATCCTAAAGGTGGATAGGTTGGGAAGATCATTTTTTTCTCTTATGATGTAGGTCAAAATATGATCACTTACATCGTCTGGCAGCGTTCCTACCTTGTAAGATTGTTTCTGTCTATTTACAAGTATCCAGTCTAAGGTGCTCTCTTTTTTATTTGGTTTATTAATTCTGGTTGTGGAGGTGATAGTTTGGCTAAAGCCGTGGAGGTTAATATGAGAGGTAGGATTTTCAGCGATGACACCTTTCCAGTCAATATTAAAGTCACCTAGTATTATTGTTTCTTGGGGGTAAGTTGAAGACACCCAGCTTAGTATAGCCTCTATTGTAGAGATATTATTTCCGGGTGGTAGGTAAATACAGATAATGTATAAAGATTTGTTTGAGTTGATTTGAAGTTTGGTGATGAGGACTTCTGCGTTACTATCCTGGGTTGGATTATATGGTAAGGTGGAGATATGAAGTCCATCTTTGAATAGAACTGCTACTCCACCCCCTTTGCATTTTGTTCGATCTTGTCTCACTATATTATAACCTTGGGGAATGATTTCATTGTCTTTAGTTTCTGGTTTTAACCAAGTTTCAGTGAGGGAGAAGATGTCAAAGGAGTGAATATCTAGAAGGGCATGGAGGTGGGCTACTTTATTATTAATGCTTTGGATATTTAGATGCCCTATTAGGAAAAAGTTATTGAGTTTGGGGTGGGTTGTTAGGGTAATGGGGTTAGTAGTGCCAGGGTTGGGGTGGATGTCACCGTCTTTTAAGGAGGGATTATTTAGTTTTATTCCTGAATTATACCTGAGGTTAGTTTGAATTTTCACTTTCTTTATTGTGGGTTTATTGTGTTTAATGTGGGAGAGTCTATGGTATTTAGGTAGTAGGTAGCTGGGAATGGAAGTTATATTAGTATAACTATTAGAGAGTATATGAGTGTGAATTTCTGTTTGTTTTAGAGAGTGGTTAAAATGGTAATAGTACAGTTTTGCAAAGGAGGTGAGAAGGTAGGTAGAGGTGAGGACAGTTGAAAGTATAACTACAAGTGTTAGCTTGGTTAGTTTAGCCAGAGGCATTTGTTGAGATTATAAATAAGAGGAGTATGGAGTTGGGATTGAAAAATAGGTGAAAAGAAGACAAAAGGATGAGGGACGTGTAGAGAGGAGGGCACTAATACATATTAGTTAAGAGTAAAGGGATATGGTAAAAGTACTCAGGGTGTGACTTACTGTGTGTGATTGTTAGAAGGAAAAGGTGTGGCTAAAGTTTATGGGATGAAGTGATGTATGGGATTGGTTGGAAGAGAGAGAGAGCGTGGTTAGGGAAGTATAAGTGTAGGACCTCTGGGGGTGAGTGGGAATTGGGGGTAGGGTAGGGGAGCGGAGTGAGCCCGTAGGGCGAATGGAGCGGGTCAGTGCTGAGAGAGGCTGAGAGGCAATCAGTTATGCAGAGAGACTGTGTTCTTACAGGCTTAGGATAGGTAAGAGACACTTTCTGTTGCTACTTCTCAGAAAATGGTGAACATAGGTATAGCTGTGTAGGGGAGAAAGGTATGAGTAAAAAGTTCTATAGCAGAGAGAAAGGCATTTATAAATAGTTCAATGGCAGGAAAAGTAAGTTTAAACAGAGAGTTAATAAAGGGGGCCAGTAGCTGGAGTAGTAATTGACAAAAAAGCTGTCTAGTTTCTAAAACTCTCAGACTTAACCAGGATAATTCCCTTTACAACTTTTCATGGGGTGGGGGGGTAATTACTAGAGTAAAAAGTACAAGCAGGGATAGCAGAGAAAGGCTGGTCTACAGAGCTAGTGGATTTCTACTTCCAGTAAGAAACAGTTTTCCATGCCTTGAGGTCTGCTGTCATCTAGTGGTAGATGTAGGGAAAACACTAAATCCACTAAGATAGGAGGTGGGGAGGGGGGTAAGATAGTAAAGAGATGGTCAGAGGGGTAGGTCCGTGGGTGTGCTGGCCCTTACAAATTAATTTATGGTTAATGCACTCACAATTGATTTGAAATTAAAGCACTCACAAGTTTATAGTTAAATCCTAAAGATACTGTAGGATATCACCTACTCTATGAGATTGAACGCAGAGAGTCTAGATAGTTTCTGTAGGGCTTCTAGGTTAGGTTTCCCTTCTGTTCAGTTCAGATTTCCTTAGCCTTACAGGGTTGCTGATACAGGTTAGGTTTTCCTTCTGTTCAGTTTGGATTTCAATAGCCTTACAGGGTTGCTGATAGAGGGACAGGCTTTGTCTCAGCACAGGGCTTGGTAGAAGTTTATAGTTAAATCCTAAAGATACTGTAGGATATCACCTACACTATGAGGCTGAACGCAGAGAGTCTAGATAGTTCCTGTAGGGCTTCTAGGTTAGGTTTCCCTTCTGTTCAGTTTGGATTTCCTTAGCCTTACAGGGTTGCTGATAGAGGTTAGGTTTCCCTTCTGTTCAGTTTGGATTTCAATAGCCTTACAGGGTTGCTGATAGAGGGACAGGCTGTGTCTCAGCACAGGGCTTGGTAGACTATGAGGCTGAATGCAGAGAGTCTAGATAGTTCCTGTAGGGCTTCTAGGTTAGGTTCCCTTCTGTTCAGTTTGGATTTCCTTAGCCTTACAGGGCTGCTGATAGAGGTTAGGTTTCCCTTCTGTTCAGTTTGGATTTCAATAGCCTTACAGGGTTGCTGATAGTGGGACAGGCTATGTCTCAGCACAGGTTTCCCTTCTGTTCAGTTTGGATTTCAATAGCCTTACAGGGTTGCAGATAGAGGGACTGCACACCACCCGGAGATCGAGGTGCTGTTGGCTGGAGCAATGGGATTTAAAAATATCCCTCCAAAAATACCATTCCTAAATTCTTATTGTGTCCTGGAACAGTTTGGTTTTCTTAAGGATATACATCTGCGATGGATAAAGAAAATACAGAGAACCATCTCAGAGCGTACCCTGAGAGAGTGGCAGCTGGTTTAAAGGTTAAGGAAACATGTTCTACTAAAGAGTACAGTAATTTGAAAAAATGATCTAGGTGCATACATTAACCAGTAGGTAAAGTGCATGCCAAGTCATATGGCCAAAAAAGACAGGCATTAAACTGTATCAAGGAAGTCTGCATACAAGGACAGATATTTGCTGCATCTGTCCATATAGGACAAAATGCTTGGCTAGGAAGGAGTCACAACAATGCAAGAGTAGTTTTCAGAAACTGGGAGGGATATTAGGTAAATAGTAAACACATTCCATTTGCATAAATGCTATACATCCAAAGTATGACTGCACTTTCTATGAAGAGGTCAAACAACGAGCTGAGGGCCATGCCTTCACTGGTAGCTTGTAGTCTAGTACAAGACCTATGCATGCATGTTTGTAATAGGAGTCTGCATTTGTCAAAGAAAGAAAGTATGAGTTTAGATAATAATTCATGCATTATGTTGTACATTTCATGTGTTGCTGACATCTAGATTTTGCACAGAATACATTGATGGTACAAATGTTTAAATAGTCTCCTTTAATTTCATTTTCTAGACATTGTGTGAATAAAAATATTTCTGTTTTAGTAGCTTCTTATATACACCAAGAATAATTCTGTAAAGATAAATTTTAGATTTATGAATTTAATTAATATGCAATTAAATAAACCAAAGGGTGGCTTAATAAAAGATATCAGCAATGGAAAAAATGGATGAGAAACCACATGATTAACAGGGAAAACAAGGTATTTTGAATAAGGCAGAGTGAGGCATATAGATATAAAATGGAAGCAAATCAATCAGCATCATTGACTATAGTTTACATATAATTTATCTGATAGCATCATTCAGGTAAAATATGTCCCTATTACTGTGCCAGTAATGGCAGCAAGCTTTGAAGAAAACCCCATTCTGATTTACTCATACAAGTGTACACAGTTTGTTCAGGATAATCTAAACAGAATCAGAGGATGTTAGACTTGTCAGATCTGCAAGAGAAAGTACATAGTTAACAGTACAATATAGTACAAAGAGTGAGGAATGCAAACAATCAATGAAGACAAGATGGTTCCACATTAAGCTTCTACGGTAAACTGAAGATCCAGCCCCAGCCAAATGACTTATACCATCAAATCATCAGACTTACGTGTATAAAAAGGTGTAGCACATCACATTCCTAGTGCATGAATAACTGGCTCTGTGGCATAGAGCAGTGGTTCCCAAACTTTTTCTATTCTCGGCTCCCTTGTTGAATCCAGGTTTTCCCAAGGCACCCCTCCCATCAAATTCTAACAAGTATACTTTGCAAAATAATATATTTTTTTTAATTGAAAGGGTTAGTTAGATAAAAATAAATAACACATGTATTTAAGATCACAAAAAATGTAATTGTAATTGAACAAATTAATAACACAGGTATTTAAGATCACAAAACATAAATTTCAATTCAACTGTCCAGAATTTCGTAAAATGTCCATAATTTTATATTTGGTCTACTTCGGATCAAATGTATAGTACTCTGGGGTGGGTTTGTCATAATGATTGAGGTCTTCACTTTATAGACATGGGGTACGGGGCTGATTATAACCTTCAGGTTATTAATCTTTTGAGCAGATCATTAACAATGAAGGGTACTATTCCATTATCGGGGCGACAGTTTGGTTCGCCGATGCTGCTGTAGACATGACACTGAGGTGGGGACCTAGTAAAGCCGTGACATATTGCAATGCACTTCATGAACATGGAGAAGTACTACAGAAACATTTCAGCTTTGTTTGGCAGCATTGCAACTGTGACCTGTTTTTTTTTGAAAATGCTATAGCTTGACTGCTGTCAGAAGCAGTGAAAATGGTTATACTCCCTCTGCTAGTTGGAGAGGTTGTACATAGCTGATGAGCAGCTTTACAGTAGCATTTCAGGTTCAAAGCAGTCTGTCATTGTCCAGTTCTTTAATTTTATTAGCCTTTATGCAGGATTGACAACTGTGGTCAGACACTTAATTGTAGAAGGCATTTTATATATAACCAAGATGCAGTCCTCAAACTACATTCCTCCAGGTCTGCAGCAGCTTCATCAGACCAAGCTGTTGCCACGATAAGATCCAGATCTTCAGACATCCCTGATTTTTCTCTCATATTTAACTCTGTCCTCTCAATCCCCAAACTGATGACTTTTGGACAAAAGAGGAACAGCGATGCCCGCATATCTCCTCACTGTTCCCGATCTTCAGAGACTATACCTTCCTTAATCGTTTATATGTACTTGAATCACATTTATGTGTTTTCATTTATGCAACAGTGTAACTTGAAATAGTTCATCTTACCTATGCAGCAGTGTGAAGATATATTTCCTTATATGCTGAAAAAGTTTAATAAATGCTTTGAAGTACTGTATGTACCATTTTCAGCTGTTTCGCACTACAGCTATAATAAAAATGATTTTCAGATTAGTCACATCTCTGAGCAAACTATAGTTAAATTTAATGTCAATGACATTATTTTAGACAGCACTTTTAAATACTTGGTCTTGATAAACCTGATGCTTCTGAGAGAAATCAGAATAACAAATGTACACAGTTGAGTAAAATATGCCTGCATGTGTGTTACACTTTCCGGTTTGATTTATTGTCAGTCTAACAGTTTCAGAAGGAAAGATAGCTCATGTTTAGGGCAAATGACAGTAAGGAGAGCTGCCATGCATTCTGGAGTATTTACATATACTTAGGCTGACTTCGCCTTTAAGAAACACACCTCCCCACAAACAAAGGTAATGGTCCCCGTAGGAGCATGATTGTGACCTGCCACAAAATAGGGACAGATGTTAAACTGTGCACTTATAAACTTAGAAAGTTGCCAGAATAACTGGATTTGTGTAAACATGTATTTTATGGAAGTCTGAAACTCTAATGTATGTCATAATTTAGTGACTTCAATCCTCAGATCATCCCAGGGATTTGCTAGAAAACCACAAATTTTATGAAGACATAGACCAAAAACAAGAGGTAAAAATCTGGACAGTTGAAAGGTATGCCTGGTGTCCAGATATGTTTAAAATCTCTGAAGGGATCACATTGACTTGTGTAACATCTGCTTCCTGAATAAGGAGAAGGTTGACTCGTGTAACATCTGCTTCCTGAATAAGGAGAAGGTTGACCCATTTGCAATCTCTCTTTGATGGATTTCTTTGAACAGCCCACTGAGGCAGGGACTACCGTGACACTGAGACCCATCTGTAGTAAAACTTGTGACAACCAAAGAAAGGGGGGGGCTGCACAGTGGGCATTGTGTCTGATGTATCATATCAGGACCAGAGGCAGTTATGAGGAGTAAGGGTGGTGCTTGCAGCCCTTGCACAATCAGATGCAGCTGTTGTACATGGAATGCAGGATCCAACATGCTGGATCAGGAGCTCATCCCATCTCTCTCTCCTCTTCAGTAATACACTCTGCTGAATGATGGATTTAGGTGGATTACAGTGAGAAAGAAGAGAAATGAGGTGCCATTGCTGAGCACAGCTCGTGGAGGGGACCTCATATTATAACATTTAAGTTGGGAGCATTGTTTATGGAAATACATCCTTTTAGAAGGATGGTGTTTTCCTTTATTCTGAAGTCCATGTTATTATTCTTCTGATCTCTCACCTTTCACAGATGTGTATGCACTCCATTTATTGGATACAGCTGATCTGTGGACAAAGCTGTGGTTAAAAAGGAAAAGGGGCTCTTCTTTTTCCACAGCTGCTTGGCCACCTGGCATTTTCGCCTTCGTGATCTGCCTCAGGGGGATTCTTTGATGGACCCATTCCAGTGGTGTAACAGTAAGTAGTAATAATAAGTATGTGTACCAAATGATGATTCATTCTTACCTACCCCGTGACTGTCCTAGCCTTCCCCAGGGTCCCGGTGGTTGATGGCAGTTCACTGTCATGGACTAAGTTTGTTTATATTGCTTCTTCCAAGTTCATTGTCTAATCTGCACATGAGCATTGTATATGGGGGGGGGGAGGGTGGTCATATATGAACACTGCACTGTGCTATTATTTTCGGTGTGGTTTTGTATTTTTCATTTTATGCAGGGCAAGACCTTGTCAAAACTGATATTTTACTTTATACACATTGACTTACAAAGACTAGAATAATGTGACATACCTTTTTTAATTAACATAGTTCTGTTTTTATGAAATGTCTGAATTAAAGCAACTAGGAAGTGTCTGAAGAAGCATGGGACGTGATAATACTAGAGTAATACTGCTTTAATGCGCAGAATTTGAACTTGGCTTTGTGTCTGGACACATGTCGTGGGTAATATAATCTGCTTTTTCTAGTTAATAGAACTTGCCTTACAGCAGTTTTCCAGTCAAGCTCTTTCCAGAAATGTATTTTTTGATGAAATATAGAAATTGCATTTTATGCTAGAGACCGCACTGTCCATGCTACTTAAAATGCCATTGTAACTCTTTATTGCCTAAAACACTCAACAAAAAATGCCTACAGATTGCTTCCAGGCATGCGTATTACAAAACTGTCCATCTGGTGGCAAACCACGTATTTATACCAAGTTTTTGTGGTGTGCACATTAACTTCTAGTGTGGCTTTTTAAGTCCTCATGAAAATGAAGAACAAAGACTTTGGAGGCTTTGTTTATTGTAGCAGGAAGCGTAGTATCGAAATCAGCTTGTGACAATTGCCAGTGTACACAAATAATTACAGAAATGGCTTGTTGACTGTAACATTAATGTTCTTACTGAGTTGGTACACTGTGACCTGTCAAACAAGCTGTCATATATTCCTTTGGTTAAGTGCCTGCTTAGAACAATCCAGTCCAAGACGTGGGCCTATTTCACTGTGTAACCTTTAGCACGGCCGCAAAATAAACCACAAACTAATAAGCTTAGTAACTAAGCTTATTAGTTTGTGGATTATTTTGCAGCTAAGCTTATTAGTTTGTGGTGGCCCTGTGAGGAAGCTGCAGCTCCCCAAGGTGCTGCGGCACCCACTTTGGGAATTCCTGGCATAGGAGAATGAAGCACTGAGTATGGCCAAAGCAACCTGAGTTCAAGTAACAGGTCGGGTTCTGGGACAAGTGGGTGGGTAGGATGGTAGAAAGCAGTTTATGCCACCCTGTTCATCCTTTGATGAAGGACAGGTGATTTTATGTAACTGATCATCTTCATGCAAGTAAACGCTTGCATGGCACTGGTTATGGCCAGCACAAAGAACATGGGCCTTACAATCCAGAGCACACATGGTATTTATCACCAGTGCATGAAAGAACACATGAATAGTGAGTGTATAGGAGCCCTTCTTGTAATATGGGTGCACACATCAACCACCATGGGATGGGGTTAGGGCCTCATTATAAATTCAAAGCTATATGCATTAATGAGTGCTTACATATGGGTTCATGTGTGGATTCGGGCAATGTCAGTGACATGGGAGAGGTGAGACATTTTGCAGGGTTTATGACTCAGGGGAAATCCAATGGCGGTACCACATTTCTGTTGCAAGCCCTTTAGTTGCCAGTGGGGATGATCTATATCATAGGACTGGTAAGTCATTCGATAGGCAGTAAGCTGCAGGGATGACTTATTGTCTGTCAACAGCAGTTTAAAGCTCCCTTTACACCTGCCTAAATGACAGCTCCAATCTGATTGTCTCTCACTCAGGTAGGTGGCCATGATGTAACTGGTAGGGAACGACTGGATGCAGCTTGTAGGAGGAAGACTAATTGTCAACAGCTAGGACGGTAGAAGAGCACACAGAAAAAACATACCTAGAATGCGGCATTACCCTTTTGCTAAATGCAGAAATGGCTTTTATATATGTGTGTGTGTGTGTGTGTGTGTGTGTGTGTGTGTGTGTGTGTGTGTGTGTGTGTGTGTGTGTGTGTGTGTGTGCGTGTGTGTGCGTGTGTGTGTGTGTGTGTGTGTGTGTGTGTGTGTGTGTGTGTGTGTGTGTGTGTGTGTGTGTGTGTGTGTATACATCTATACAGTTTTACAGTTACACATAAGCTCATTCGAATTACACACAGTAAGCCTAAACTACTGAACCACATTGCTGTTGCACAACAAAAGAGCTATCAAACTGGACTATGTTATGTAATATGTGCAGTCTTGAAACCTTTGTGGCTTTTTATGTGTCTACCATAAAATGTTGTTAATGCAGTCATTTGACACATTTAAATCATCCTGCCTTTGTATATTTCAGTGTAGATTGTTAATGAATTGAACTATCTCCACAATGAGATTTTTTTTTCTCAGGATGAGTTTTGCGAAGTGACCTCTCATAAGTTCTGATTTTGAAAAATAGATATGTTCTCATAAAGCAGTTCTGGCATCTTTGTTAACAGTATGCATTTTTTTTTTTTTTGCACAGGTTCAAGTTATTCCCTTAACAGCATAAGAAATTAATTGTACGGAATACATAACAACTGTACAGTAGCTTGTAACTGCAACTTGTGTCCCAAGTTCAGATCCAGACTTAATGTCACTCTTTCTCCTTCCTTTAAAAATGAAAAAGACATGCGTTATCATAACAGTGCTTTTATTTTACCTGCCTTGTCCTTAAGACTTCCGATGTTGGTTCTGTATTTTTGGTAATACCAAGGATGCTTGATTCTAAGCTTCTTCCCATTAGTAACTAAAATGTGAAACTCCTACACCCTAGATGTATTAGGAAAGATAGAAGGCAATCTAGATGGATTTACGAATCACATTTCTTTAGATTGTTTTTAACTCTTTGATTCATTCTTTTTTCAGTATACATTATATTACAGGCTTATCATGGCAGAGGGAGGCAATAATCTTGTTGAATCAGCCCTTAAAAGTACCCTGACATTCTATCTTCCTTCTATCCCTACCTTCCACCCTTACCCTTTTTACACTTTTCACATGTCCTAAATGCCTCTATAGAAGGCCTCACCGTCATTCATCCCAGGGGTCTATAACCCTCTCTGTGAGAGTTTAGTTTTAAAGATGCTGTAATTCTACTGCCTGTACACTTTTCTGGCCTCTTTTCCTTTCATGTTCATAATGACCCTTTCACATCTCCCTAACATGGCCTTGTGCAGCAGTATCATGCTCCCCCATCTATTCTGGTCTCAGATGAGATTTGCTCCATTTCCAGTATCATCTGATCATATTTCTTGCCCTCCATCACATGGATATTTCTTGTAATTTTTTCTCAATTACTTCCAGCAGCTTGATTTTTTTCCTTATATCACCTACGGAACTGCATGCAGGACTCAAGGTATGCTATGGCTAAGGTTCTCTAGAGTGGAATCATTTCCTTATTTTTTCTGGAACTTATCTCTCTAAGAATACACTCTATGTTCTGTTTGTTGCTGTCCCTACCCCCTTGCTATTCTCCTAGTGCTTTATTTCAGACATAAACAATACCCCTAGATCCTCTTTCTGCTCTGCTCTGTTGTCATCAGTTTCAATCCTTCCCATTTAAACTTCACTCCGGGGTTGTTGTAGCCTGAGTGTAATACTTAATGCTTGTTTGCACTGAATGTCAGTTGTCCATTTCAGCTCATTTTTCAGCCTTTCCATACCCTTTTTTAGACTTCACAGAGTACTGTACCTATGACAGACCTCTGTGATATGCAAGTTGTCAGACCTGTACTTCCTGACATTGTTCATTGCACCATAACCATGTGTACCCCATCATTCAATAATGCAGCTATCCGCTTTCCCAGTCCCAGTTTGGTCCTAGGTCCAACCCCTTTTGTTTTCCTGACAGAATCCTGTGTAGGATGGATTTAAAGGCCCTGCTGAAGTCAGGGCAAACTAAATCTACTGGTAGTCTCATGTCCAGTTCACCTGTTACCCTGTCATAAAACTGCATCAAGTTTCATTGACTGCTCCTGGAAATGAGTCCATCCTGATTTCTCTCCTGGAAATTGTTGACTTGTGGAAATGCTACTAGTCTTTTCAGCAGAACTTTCTCCGGCTTTTTCTCTGTCACCATTATTAATCAAACAGGCTTATAATTCTTCAGATTATTTCACCTCTTCTGCTTGTGAAATAATGCCACAATTGCTTTTTTACACTACTCTAGCAGTTCTGCAAATGTGGTGTGGTCATTATCTCACACGTATGTACATTAGCACTCAGAACAACACAGCAAATGGATTTATCATTTAATTGCTAGACAATTCTGGACACAATGTTCCTGTGAGTTGTGTCCATGCTAGGGCTATCAGTGAAGGAATTACTGGCATGTTACTGCTTAATACTTCTTGGTTTAATTTCCTCAAGTCTTTTGGGTTTCTAATACTAAGACAAGAACCAACTCCATTCCTAAAACAGGGTCTGAGTAGAGTTCATGAAATTAGTATTGTTTAGTATTGTCTTTGATGTTAGCAAAGAGTGCTCTTCTCAGCATCCATGATGTACTCAGAATTGCTTCCTTCTGTAATGCATACAAGGTTACATGTAGCATATCCAGGTATGAGTGTAAATTATTACTCATAAGACCCATTGCTCCTACTGTTATTGGAACTGTGCCTGTATCTTTCTTTGACAGTTCTCCCATTTCTCCCTGCAAATCTTGATATTTTAGGATTTTGTGTCTCTCTCTGTATGTAAGGTACTGTAATCGGTGAGTGTAGCCATTTCAATAATCAATGCTACTTTTGTATTTTTTTTCATGGACTACTACATTTGGTTTTCTCATATCAATTGTTTGAACTGCAGGTAATGAGTTATCCCATTAGATATATACTTCATCATTCTCTATAATGCTTTGTGGTTCATATTTCCAATGCTTTTCCGCTATTTCTATACTCTAGTGTTTGCACAATCCCAAATACAAGAGTCTTGCCACGTTATTGTGCCCTTCAGTATATAGGTCCCCTGACATGAGTATATCACACCCAGTAACAAAATGTGTGACTGTTTCCAGTTCTTTTTTTTTACAGAACCTTTATTTGTCTGATTTCAATGGATTTTGTAAACCAACATGTAAGTAATCAAGGATTCCGGGCTGCCATTATTAACCTTTCATCTTTTGGTATCAATTCACCTCTCCTTAGCAGTTCCTGCATGCATCAAATTTTGGTTGACATTAGGTTATTCTGGGAGATCTCTGTACTTGCCACTATATTAATGGATTTTTCACATTTCTTTCTTTCTCATCCGCATCTTCTTCTCATATTCTTTTTTTTTTTTCAACATTCAGTTGCTGTCTGATTTTTGTCTACTTCTATTTTAATTTCAGTTCTTGCTTGACATCAAAATGCTTCAGTTAAACTAAGCAAAGATGTCATATTAGACTTCTCTTCATGTTTTGAAACTTTTACTTTGTTGAATCTGATGAGGTCAACAGATATGTATGCAGTCTCATGACTGGAAGTTTACACTTATAATCAGGTTTGAGGAGGTTCATATCTCTTTCACAGTGAAAAATATAAAATCTTGCTATACACAATTTCTTTTATATCATATAAGTATGAAGCGTTGTTTTTGTTTTCATGTCCAATCAATTCAATACATTTTTGTGTCCGATTGACCATCCCAGAACTGAAAGTTAGATAGAGCAAATTGTTTTATAGCTAAGACTTTATTCTTAGATGTTAAGACAATCTTTGTTATCAGTTTTAATCTTTTTAAGTACTCCTCAGTGAGCTTTATTCAGATTTGTTCATGTTTTATTGTTGATCTTTCATCTATTCCCAGATATTCTGTCCTGCTCATGTTCCTTTACATCACATTCTAGTCCTAGGTTAATATGTTCTTGGTGCTGTAGCTTTCTTTTTTAAATGTTGCTTTTGGGTATTTATCAAGACCAAATGTTATTCTTATGTTATCTGAGAAAGTTTTAACCATTTGTAGTTGTGCTTTCAACTCCTCATCTGATAAACTATATAGTTTTAATTCGTTCACAAAAAGTAGCAAAGAAATCATTAAACAAAGTTGTTTTCTAGGTGACAAAATTGTAACCATAGCCTAATTAAAAAAGTCTTTCGGCTTTTCCCGGTTAGAGGTCACCACAGTGGAACTCCTGTCCGCTAATGACTGGCAGTGGATTTTTACAGTGCAGAGTTGCCAGCCTGATGCCCTACCTTCAAAGAAGGCACACCCAATCATGCACGTACCTACCTGCATGTCTTTAATGTCACTCGACTACGGGGAGGACATGCAGACTTCACACAAAAGGGGCTTCAGCCGAGAATTGAACGGGTCTACCTCTTGCTGTGAGGCGACACTGCTAACCGCTGTACCACTGTGGCCTATATCTGTTAAGTAAACAGTTTAATTTGTTAAGAGGAAGATAAAATGGCAGCAATAACAAAGAATCATCGAGGAATATCACTCTTTCAAAGTTTAATCCATGAAATAATTTGCCCTTTTGTTATGGCTCAACTGTAAAGTGGTTTGCCACTGTTTCATGGTCAATATAATATAACTGATCAATGTAAGATATATATTATACATCTGCTATCATTCCTTTATCCATGAATTTGGGATGCATTTAATTTTTTTTTTAATCTAGCCATGCCAAACTTACATTCTTTCCCCTTTATTTAATTCTCTGTCTTGGCTTAATTTAGCTAGAAATGATCCTTTATTCCATAGGACTGACTTTTGCTACCCTTTGGTTCTATTTCCATAATTATTTTTATGGCTAAATGATTATAAATACTGCAGCAGTTCCAGTATATAGTTAGTATGTTGTCAGAAGTCAAGTTATTGCTCTATAGTTGTTAGGATAGCGTGAAAGTTCATGCTTAAAGATGAGGAGTATCATTCTTCCTGTTGTTAACTAGCATGCCCATAGAAGTAAGTCTTACTCAGGGCTAAAGATGTTACTGCTTTTAGCCAGAAGTTAGATACTGTGTCTGGGCCTGAGGTTTTACTGTTAGGAGAATTTCTTAATTTCATTTGGCTGACTGCGGTGGTGGTGCTGCGGTAGCGTTGTTGCCTCACAGTAAGACGCTGCCCGTTCGATTCTCAGTTAGAGCGTCTTCTGTGTGGCGACATGCATGAACGGGCATTCCTTCATTGAAGGTTGTGCATTAGGCCCGGCAAGCCAGCACATAAAACTCTACTGCCAATTATTAGCGGACCGGAGTTCTGCTGTGGCGACCCCTAACCGGGAAAAGCCGAAAGACACAAATCTGAATTTCTTTGGTTGTTATTTCATTCTGCTTCATATTCTCTACATTAGATCTCCTTAGTCTTTCTTTTAATTATTCTGTCCATTCAGCATCTTCATTATGTTCAACAGGGTCTTCATAGATATTTCTCCAATATGTGCCTATTGCTTTTGTTTTGTTACCCACTTCTCTATAAAATTGTTTTGTGCTATCAGTGAATTGCTTAGTTTTGTACTTTAAATTTATCTGCATACCTTCTACGTTTTTCAACCTGTGCTGACATTTTTAGTTTATTCGTGGTAATAGTATATAATAAATCTTGATCAGTTTTGATACTGTGCATTGCTTTTACCAAGTCTACTTTCCAAGTATTTCTGATAATCAGATCCCTTTCTATATTCTTCTAACAGTGAGACTTCTTATCTTAATTACTTTATACTAGTTAATGCTTCTATGGTGGCACTTTTCTTTTTCCTTCCTTTGCTTTGTTACAATAGATTTTTATGGTAACACTTTCACTGGTATTCATAGTCTGGGGCTTTGTATTTTCGTAGTAGCAATCCGTGAAGAGTGGTGTTGTGTGTTTATGCAAATCATGGACTTTCAGGATTAATACATAAATGTGAATACCTTTATAAGCATGCCACCCTATTGTGAAATCATGATATAGTTATGGCATAAGTGATAAGGGAGCAGCTGATGCACAGATTAGGGACATTACACCTTTGTGTATGGAGAGGAATACATAATGAGCTAACTTGCATAACCAAATGTGCAAATGACTCTGAACTTATTCCAGAAAGCAGCAATTTAACAGAAGAATACAGGGTTGAGAGGGGAAGGGGAATGTTTCACTTGGAGTCAATAAAGTCCTTGTGCATACATGGACAGACTACTAAAGGGATCACTGAGGAAATGTTTCATTTAGTGTCAGGGACGTGTTGGTGCTTGTGCATACTTGGACAGACTGCTGAAGTAATTGCTGAACAAAACAATTTATTTTGTGTCATTTTAGTGCTTGTGCATTTTGGACAAGCTAATGAAGGGGTAGGTGGGGGAAATTATTCATTTGTGCATCAGTGAAGTGCTTATGCATACTTGGACAAACTACTGAAGAGATGGCTGGGGCATGTTCATGGATTGCATCTCAGATATCAAAGGTGAGGCACTGCATTTAAAAAGGAATGTGCAAACTGTGTGGATATTGGACTGTGAATTGCAAGAACATGCCATTAGCATATACTGCTTTACAAAATTTCTTATTTGCATCTCAATATTCTTAAGGCATTTCACATTAGCATAAATGGTCTCTATGAATTTTGCCTTTGCTAAACTCATTCGTAAACACCAGGGATACCCCTATCACATTTGTGCAAATGACTATGGATAGCATCCTTTATCCATTATTAGTTTAGCTGCACAATAATACATTCTGTTTATTTCTGTTAAATCACACAAATTTCTCTTAATAATCTTGACTACTGTTTTCAGTGATTTAACAATCTTCTCACAATTTGGTTCTAATTTACTTTATATAATCTATTTCTTTCATCTATTTTTCATCTATCTTAATATGTCTACCCAAATATATTAAATTAAGCGGATATTCCCTTAAATAATTTTCTTCTGGACTGAGATCTTCTTCTTCTTTGCTCTCTGCATCCTGTGAGTAATCTACAGAAAGCTCTATAAAATTGTCTTGTGATACATTTTCAGATGCACCCTGTGTCATTTGCTGCTCTTTCGCATGAAAACCCTTTCGATCATCACTCCACAACATTGCCTATGTCAGAGTTGACACTGTTTCCTGCTCCTTCCCTTGTTGTGCATCCTCAAGTGGAGGTTTGTACTGGTCTCCTACAAAAAGTTCCAGAGCATCATCATGCTGCAAATCTTTTTCAGATGCCTCCTGCAGTATCAAGTTCCTTAATCTGAGGAACAGTAATTCCATCCTGCTGTGACATTACCTGCATTACATTCTCCACATGAAATTCTTCACTTCTCAAATAATCCATAACTTCAGTCTATAGTTGTTTTACTTCTACCTTATTAGTCCTTTGTTCTACATTCACTTTTGTCTTTTTAATCAGGAGGCCCAAAGTTCCTTTGTCTATGTAATGTTTTTCATAAAGTTGTTTATTAAAAAAATGTTGACAGTTCTTGTGCAAATATTTTTCTTTCCTCTAATTTCTCTTTTATCTTTCTAGATACTTCCTATCTGGAAATTCTGCGCTTCTTGCATAAGAATAATAAATATTTATGGCTCTTTTTGGTTGTCAGTTTTTGTGCTTCTTGTGGACTACTTTTTCCCCTTCTACAGCGGTGGGGCCATCTTCCCAGTGAGCCTAATCTAACCCTGTAGCAGGAAGGTCTTCATGCCCTGAGGATTTAAATTTGCTTTTCTTCCAGTACTAGCCTCACTGCATACACCACAATTGGACATTTTTATAATCCTGGAACTGTGCACCTAGCTGTTTTTTTAACCAACAGTTCTTCATGATATAGTCTATATAAAATAAATTCTATATACCAATGTCATCTTGGTGAGATTTTGTGAAAACAGGCTCCACCATGTGAAGATACTCAACAAGACTTGAGGATGAATTCAGTTTCAGCAATGCTCCTCTCATTTTCTTGCCGATTTCATCTCTCTATTCAGACCCTATTTAATTCTTCAGTTCAGATCCTGCAAGGGTTTGTAACGTTGTCATGGATTGGTAACACAAACACAAATGCGTACATTTGTGTGAATAGATTTTGGGTGTTTGGTACATGGGCACACATCAGCAATACTTTTATTGAACTGATTCATAAATGACAGTGAATAGATCAACAGCAATAAAAATAAGACACTCAAGATATGTATATCGGATAGAGGAAATCATAATAAGAACTACATCATGAAACTTTTAGCAAAATTAAGAATGAAAGTAATAATATACAGACTGTAAAAGGAAGGAGCTCTTATATACATAAACATATATTTTATTTGTGATCTTTGGTAGCTGAAAGGCCTTCTTTTTATTAGCCAGTGATTGACACTGGTAAACTGAAAATTTAGCACTACCAATGGAGTTCACATCAAAGCGTTGTGTTACAACTTGTCAGTACAATTATCATTGTGATGTGAACAACAGATTTATGTTAAAATATTTATCATTAAATGTCAGTGATTGTAATGAGAATTGCACGCACTCTGTACCATGCTACACAGCTAAACCTTTATATAAACCTGCAATTTGTTAGAAAGGCAGGTTTTAAGAGGAATTTACAAGACCACAAGTGAAGACTCCTCCCACCCTGCACAACAAATTCATTAATTGCAGATGCATGCAAAGTAATAATAAAACAAAATAATAAATTGGATTGTTTGCTTAGGATTAATAAAAAATGTTTAGTATCACCTTTGCATTGCCCAGAAAAAAATAAACTTTTGTCTCTGTAAAGATGTCAAGATTCCAAGCTAAAAAAAAAAAAAGAAATGGCATTGTACATGCTCATAAATACAATTTACCTCCAAATGTGTCATGTTTGTGTGTGTGTGTTTGCATGTATATGTACATATGGATACACCAGATTCCAAAATGACAGTATACAAAAAAGCAACATGTGGATAGATTCTAAAATGCTGGTGTTCAAGAAAAGACAATCAAGACAGCTGTATGCTATTATTTGAATGCAGTAGAAAACATAACATGATTGAAATATAATGAAAAAAGTAAATGAAGCAAAAGGCTGGTAGAAAGAGAGAAGGAATACAGAATGAACTACAGGCCACAGCTACACGAAATGATAGGCATGCAGTACACCAAAGTCTGATAATAAAATAGCATATTTTGAGGAATGAAAGGCAGTTGCCTGGTGTGATCAAGAAATGTACAAAAGATCCAGTAACAGGTTACACAATCCGTGCTACGCATTTTATTTATTTTATTTATTTACTGCTTTCTATCCCCTAGACAGCTGCTACAACTGCCTTTTTCAGTTTGCAGCTATGACCCAAACTTGTACTTAAAAAAATAGTATAACACACAATATAGAATATGACATTGACAGACAACTAAATGAAAAACATCATAGAAAAGAACAATGCAGTGCACAACAGAGAGAAGAAAAATACCATGCATATGGAACGTCCACAGAGGTTCCTCACTAAAAGAAAACAGGGCATACGTAATATGTCCTATGTCAACCGCCTCAAGGCCCTATCCCTGTATTCTGTCTTCTACCGGATTTTGATGGGAAATCTATGCCTGACATGCAGGGCATTGTCAGACCCAAATCTGATGGACCTCCTGCATATCCACAAACAAACAGTACCAGAATTACCCATTCTAAACACTTAAACCTTGCCTGTGATATAAATCGGACCTGCTGTAGAGATAGGTATGTATCCCAGAGACTACCAAGTCTATGGAACAGGCTCGCCATCCATGTGAAGCAGAGTTCCTCCCTAATCCAATTCAAGTGCAACTTGGACAATTGGATGGGAAACCGGAGATTCATCCCTGGTTTGTCACCTATGTCTCTGATGCAAACAGGTAACCTGTAAATGCTTCATCTCCCAGGCCCATACTTACACTTATCAAGGGTATCAGAACTCTTCAGAGATTAGGGATGCATGGCTAGGCTTAAAGGGTCTATATTATAACATTGAAGTCTTAAAACTTAGAATGTTATAATATCGAACCCTATGCACCGAACGCTGAAAATAGTGAAGCTGCAGAATATCAAATACTTTCCTAGGGAAAGTATTCGGTGGGCCGTTTCTGCAGCTTCGATATTTTCTCAACTGTGGAGTGAAGGTTACAGACCGAGTTAAGGTAGGTGTGTGAACGAAGGTGAGTGTGCAATAAGGACCTTAGGATTAGGGAGTGGGTACGGTGAGTGTGCGATAGGGACTTTAGGGTTAGGGAGCTGGTAAGGTGAGTGTGTGATAGGGACTTTATGGTTAGAGAGCAGGTTAGGTGAGTATGCGATAGTTAGGGACCTTAGGGTTACGGTTGGGTTAAAGTAAGTGGATAGCTAGTAGTGTATGTATGGTTTAGTGTAGGGTTTTGTGAAGTATATGTGTGTGGATTATTTTGGTGTGCTTGTGTTGTGTGTATGTTTGTCGGAACAGTAAATTTTTTCCCTGGGAAAAAATTTGCTATTCTGACTGTTTGATTTTCTGGTGTTTCGATCGAATGGGTTCGATATTATAACATTCAAAGTTTTAAGACTTCAATGTTATAATATAGACCCAGCTTAAAAAGGCCGCTGTGGTTGTTAGCCTAGTAAACACCTATGAACATATATCATGGCAAAATTATGACATAAGAACAAATAAAGTGAGATAATTATTATCTTACCATTAAGAAATGTAAGGCACTTAGGAATTTAAGGATGCAGATAATTCAAAAGAAAATCCAAATGCCTTGTTCAGCTAGAAACCTTAGCTGCAACTAATTATTCTGTACTTATCTCTAATGCAACTTCCTTCTCCTCTGACCCCAAGGTCATTGTTAATTTTCTTCTAGGCAAATTTTCTGCCAAACTGACCCTCCATACACCCCCTCCACCTGCCCATCCATCCTCTCATCTCTTGTCCTGAAATCCCACAATACTAAGGTATTCTAGAGCTTTCCAAAATTAAAAAAAAAAAACAGTTTCATAGGTCCTGAAAACATGTCTGAGAGGTGTTCTCACCTAGCAAAACCACTCCATCATCTCTTCTACATGAGCCTTTCCACTGGTTATATCCACAGGGTGTAGAGAATAGTTGTTTTCTTGACTTTGCATAAAGGTGTTCCTTCAACTCACCATGGTAAATACAGGCATTTAGCTATACTTGTATTATTTAGGCAGCCATGATAAAAAGTATTATAGTTCAACTGCTAAACAATAATATAGATGACCTTAAATCAATATTTATGCATTACTTAGCCTATGTAAAATGCCAAATATTCCAGCACAACCTGCCTTTAGGCCATAAGTGACTGGTATATAGTCCATTTTTCCCACCTGAATCTTGCCAAGGACATGGGCACCATCACCCATGCTTGGATTATTTATAAAACTCTCTAAACTCAACATTAAGTCATAGGTCCATAGACGTACTAGGTTAACTGCCCTTGTGCACCTTTTTAAGCCTGGCCAATTTTACCTTTCAAAAGGCAGTCTCAAAGCCTGTACCTGTGAAGTAAATACCTCAACCATTATGCCAACCCCCAACCCAGATTATATCACTCTAGATACCCATAGCTCATTAGATAGATGACTGGCTATCTGATAGGATCTATAATAACCTTAACGTCCAGTGTATTTGATATAGACAGAAAAACACTAGCAGTGCCCCAGTAGCATCTGATTTGAGCCCCCTCATCTTTGGCATATCCTGTCTGGCAAGAAAGTTTGCATCAACAATCTATGGCTAAATTAGTTTACTCAGTATCTCCAGGTCAGACTGAAAAAGATATGCTTGCTTTGTTAATCATGGTAATACAGAACCATAGCTACATCATCTGCTGTCATTTACAGTTCCCTGAAATGTCTTTCTCGTTGAACTTGAAGCTAAGCAGTAAAAAAATAAAGACACCAAAGCTGAAGACAAAGACAGAACAACAAAAACAGAATAAATCTCTTCTGATCTGAAGTAGATATCACTACAAACTAGGTGCTTTAATACAGCTGTGACCACCACACATGCATTATGAACCCATGGCACCCTCAGAGCTTCATAAAGCAATGTCGGTACTGCAGTGCCATACATTTGGCATATGCCAACCATGCTGCCCTAACAAATTCTACCAGGATAACCACTACCTTTGCCCTGCTCTAGTTATAGCTCTGTCTTAATACCAAGAAACACATCATAGCTTATGCTAGTAAATTCATCATTACTGACACGTAAACCAGAGATAACATTTTACCCAAGTCTGACACAGTTATCTGGACTTGGGTACTTATATTGATACAAAAACCCTCTTTGCTGAACATGTCACTGAATTAGTTACAAAATCCTTGCACATTACAAAACCTTACCGTCTTAATATCTCGTCAAGGTCTAAAGAATTTATAGCCAGCATTATTCCCCATTTATTGTAATCATTATTAAATATATTGATCCCTTTTGTCATTTGGATCACAAAGCATCTAAACCAGCTCCCTACTGTAATTCCAAGACCCTGAATTATGAATGCTGGAACTGTGAAACGAAAATTATTACAAAAGGATCCAATGATGACCAAAGGCTTCCAAAATAAATCTGTCTTTAATATACAAAAAGTAAAAGCAGAAGAGCTTTCGTAGCAAAGCAAATTCATCAGATGAGTATCACAACTAAAATTTCAGCTCATTATATAGACTAAATAAAAAGATCACATGACTAGAAGTTTTACACTCTTAAAGACATACTTCTTAAAACCACTCATAAGTAATATATTTGTATATGTATATATAAAAAATATTGTAAATACTAAGTACCCAAAGGTAAATAAAAGTATGCATATGTATATATGGTTCCCCTTCTGAAGGTCGAATGGCTGAAATCTCAGAATGCATATGGTCGAGACCATATGCTTGAAATTTCAGAATCTCGACCTTTTGAATGGGGATTGGTATACAGCGCAGAATGGGAGATTTCCCTTTCTGCGCTGTAGTCTGATCTCGGAGTTGGTATAAATAAGTAGCGGGGGGGGGTGCAGGGGGCCTTGCCCCTCTGCAGAAACATTGTTTTGTGTTTCGTTGTTTTTATTTTGTTTCCATTTCAGAAGGTCGAGTTTCTGAAATTCGAGCATATGGCTTCCGCCATATGCATTTCGAGATTTCATCCATTCGACCGTCTGAAGGGGAACCGTATATATACATAAATATGACAAATAATAAAAATATATCTGTTTTCAAAAATTAAATAATAATGATTCTATATAGGTAAATGCCAGACTATATTCTATTCAATTGTCTGGCTTTAAGTTTAGGTCTCAATGGTACCCTGTCATTCAGGCCATGTCCATAATCCCCACATAGTCTAACTATCCATTTGGCTTCCAACTGTTCGGTTTGATTTCTGATGTCACCTTTCCTGATGGAACAAAATGAGGATGCTAAATGATAACAATGCTCTCCTTTAAATTTATTTTATTATGGGACCATAGCCCCCCTGCACCTTACACACTCCTGTAACTTTTACACCAACTCTGGGATTGCTATGCCTTATAGAAAGGGGAACACTGTGAGACAGATCTCTGACTTAGTTTATGTAAGTCCAGATTTTCATGCATTCGGTCTCACTAGTCAAAGACTCAGACTTAGGAGTCTCAACTTTAAAGTATTATCACCTAAATCAACTTGAGTGACCTCGGCATTTTCTCTCCAAAGGATCTCAGTTATTAGTACACATTGCTGCTTTGGCAGACTAGTCTTGGATAGGTACCTGGGGATGATATCTTCTTAGGCTTTCATGCTATGAATGGCCGGACACTCACTAAACTAAAGAGAACCAGTGGTAAAGCAACCACATATTTCAGTGACATATCTCTCAACTGTTCAGATTTTCAAAGAATGTCCAAATTTTTGCCTCAAAATTTTGGTCTGTTTCCTATACATTTTTTTTGCTTTTTTGGCAAATCAATGAGGAGTGAAGTCATTATATAATAACATACATGTGTGTTTCAGACTTCATATCGTTAAGAAAGTGCATGCTAACACAAATCCTGTTATTCTAGCAACCTTCTAAGTTTATAACAGCAATATTTAAAATCTGTACCTATTTGTAGGCCGTTGTCCCCACATTATTTTAGGCTTTGTCCAGATTTCTTGCACTATGAGGTTGAGAGGTATGATTAGTGAACTAAACATATATTGTCACATTAACAATACCAGAGGGTGTGACAGTTAGGTAATGACACATCCACTGTTTCTGAAATGGGTTGCCCTTACATTCCAAGTGGAATACTTCCCTGGGAATGTTTAAAACCAGTCTGAATAATGCTATGGTGACTGCAAACTTTCTCTAGGAATACATGGTGAAAATCTACTTAATGGTTAACACTGTAAGTCCTGCTAACATTGGGTAATGTGACTGAGCATTTCAATGGTCTCCTTGACCATAAATTTAGTAAGCTTCTATGAACTTATCATCCCATGAGTATACCTGGCTCAGACACTGGTGATGGTCAGACCGTAGCTCATTATATAATTGGGTTTTCACTGCATGCATGGCATTTGGATGGCGCCGTGGTGCAGCACTTTGTGTTGTCACTTCAAAGCAGGAGGTTATCCAGTTCAATTCTCAGCTGGCGTGCCTTCTGTGTAGAGTCTGCATGTCCTCCCTGCATCCTTGTGGGTTTCCTCCAGGTGTTCCGGTTTCCTCCCACATTACAAAGACATGTATCTGGAGCATTTCTCCTTGGGCCTTTGCTGAAATTTGGCTCATTCCAAGTCGGACATTTATGGTAAACAAATGTTAAATAAATAAATAAATGTGCAAATCTATAAGGAATTCTGTGTGTATATGTTTGACTTTTAGCCTGGCTTGTATTGTAGGTCACCTGCTCACTGTGACCTGGTTGTGTCTTGGTATGCATGCAGATGTTAAGGCTATGACACATAATATCTCAAAGCAATTGGTGAAAATTGGAAAATTGTGGAGTTTAATTTTTGGAATATAGAGGGCATGCACTGTTTAACATCTGTTATTTTGGTTAAGGTATTGTAGCATTCCTGCTTTAAGCATTATGCTAATCTAGGTATTTCTGCACTTGGACCAGTCATAATATTTCATTAGCTGCCAGTATTTCTAGCCCAGACTAGTGCCTGTACTTACTTTGCTCACCTACCCTCTGTTAGCAGCCAATTTCCTCACCTGGAGCTTTTGTACTGCCACTTTATACACCTTGGGCTCATATTCTCCTTCCAGCACCTGGGCTGTTGATGGAAAATATACATCCCACAGCAGGGAAATGGATACCATTTTTGTCTATCATGAGGTTGTGCAAAATCAGAGATACACACACACACACACACACACACACACACACACACACACACACACACACACACACACACACACACACACACACACACACACACACACACACACACACACACACACACACAAAGAGTGATTCGAGTGGCTGAGATTTCTTTTGTTATTTGTGTTGTTGGGTATCCTTAATATGTCCTAGCATGAGAACTGACATTGCAGGATGTCAGAGGGATACTCATTTACCACTCCCTCACCTGCCACTTCACATTGTTGGACCTTTCCTCAGTTGTCATCTGTGATTTAAAGATGATGATGATGAGTCTTGCTGATGTGGACTGCCTTTATCACTTACAAAGGAATCAAAAATGTCTGTGTTATATCTTTCCACCTGTCAGTAGCATGTATAACTATACATTTTCATCCTGTTTACTTAACAACCAGATGATCATCATGATGGATATGAGTACTCACGTGCATTTACTGTAGTGGGACATTCTTCAGATGTATGCATCATGCACACTGTAACAATATCAGCCTTAAATGTTGGTTATGTTTGCAGTGGTGGAACATACGCCTGAGAGTTCACAGATTGTCATGACTTTCTGCCCACAAAATTATCAGCGTCTCTACCTCCTAATTTTGATATTTTCGACATTAAAAAAAAATATATATATATATATATATATATATATATAGAGAGAGAGAGAGAGAGAGAGAGAGGTGTGTGTGTATATATACATACATATATATGTATATATATATATATATATATATATATATATATATATATATATATATATATAGATATGTATATAGATAAACCATAGGAAGGTTAACTTTATCCTAAAGGCCACCTCCTGTTCAGCAATTTTTCCTGGATTCTTGATATGGTTCACTGCTTGCTCACACATGATGGTGTACAGAGGTCTGAGAATCCTACAGGTGAAGGATCTGCTATAGGTTGACAGTAAGTACATATTCTACAGGAATATTCCAGATTCTAGTAGTATGTGCAGTGGCAAGCATGGTGTGTCAGCATATAGGAAGCACACAATAGGAAGCACTACCTTTTTCTTTCTGTTAAATAATAGATTTTCACATCCTGGTCAGAGACCTGGTTGAATCACCCTGAATTTGACTTAAAATTTTGTTCTGTCCCTTATAAAATGTGTGACTTAGCAAAGTAGTGAGGATTAAGTTGCTAGAAGGCATCAGTAGTTGCATTCAGAAGCTTTATATTCTTCAAGAAATGTGTTTCATTACAAATGCATTTATTTGAAAGGCTTTCTAAGTGAATAATAACTTGCAATGAAAGTGTCCCTGAGTGCCTTTGTCCTCATTATTTTTGTCTTAGTCCTTGAGTCTTAAATAATCAGAGAATAGGCATGAGAAATAATGGGGTCTTTACCGACTTATACCATGTATGTGATTATACCTGCCTTTTTGTTGCAGACTAAAGACTGCTCTGAAATGCAAGGATTCTCCCAAATAAAAGAATTTCACCACCACCACAACATTCTGGCATTCTCTAGCAATTGTACTTTTTTCAAGAGTGCTGTGCTATGTTTGCTTGTGGAACCATATGTAGGGCATGATAGGCTGGATTTGCATAGTGCATGCAATTATTTTCATGTCATGGTCACATGGTCAGCATTGCTCTCATAATGTCACAGAGAATGTCTCAGATCTGTAGAAGCACTAGTTCCCAAGGTGTCCTCCACTTAGTGAAAGTTGTTTCTGAATGTGGCCCTGTATATATGTGTGCTTGATTGTGCATAATCGTCCACTTGTGTGTGTTTGTGTGTGTGTGTGTGTGTGTGTGTGTGTGTGTGTGTGTGTGTGTGTGTGTGTGTGTGTGTGTGTGTATGTGTGTGTGTGCATGTTAGAATTATGCATGCTAAAATTAAACAGAAACAAATTAAATCAGTAAAACGTAAAATTAAAAGAACAAATAAATGAAAGTAACAATGCAAAATGAGCATGAATTAAACTGAACTATTATGGATTACGGTAAGTCACAAGTCCAGATGCAACAGATGTTATGTAGAAAGCATCATAATAATTGCCACAGATGACATGCTGAAAATGGGGCTCATTTAAAAATAAGCAGTGCAGGAGACAAAGGCATTAGTATAACCTGATTTTTCAACTATTACATGTTGCTAAGTCAAATACTTTAAGAAACATATATGCAGTGCTCATACCGTAATTAAGTAAGTACACTGATGCAAGGACAACAAACCTTTTTTTTTCTACTAAAGTATCATCTATCAGTGCAAAGTAAAAGCTAGAGCTGCAAAAATGACATCAGGCAGCCCACTATTTTAGGACAGACAATACAGTCATCCAACAGAGCGGCCACGGTGGTGCAGCGGTTAGCATTGCTGCCTCACAGCAAGAGGTTCTCCGGTTCGATCCTCAGCTGGGGTGCCTTCTGTACGGAGTCTGCATGTCCTCCCTGTGGTCATGTGGGTTTCCTGTGGGTGCTCCGGTTTCCTCCCACATCCCAAAGACATGTTGTAGGTGAATTGGAAACTCTAAATTGGCCCTAGGGGTGAGTGCGTGTGTGCCTTCTGTGGAAGGTTGGGTGCTGGGCTGGCAACTTGACACCGTAAAAAACTCCACTGCCAATCATGAGCGGACAGGTGATCCACTGTGGCGACCCCTAACCAGGAAATGCCGAAAGAAGAAGAAAAATACAGTCATCCAGCATTGTAAGTTTCCAGTAACAGTTACTAGAAATGCAAGTCATAAAAGACAGAAACATTCAAGATCATTTAAATAATTCAACTGCATAAGGTGCAAAACATGCGCAGACTAAGGCCGGTATTCAGTTTCTTGGGCAAATGTGATAGGGACATTCCTGATGCTTACAAATGAGGGTAGCAAAGTCAAGATTCACAGAGGCCATTTACACTAATGGAAAAAGCCATAAAAATAATGAGATGCAAATAAAAAATAATAAAAAGTGCAGTATGTTAATGAGCCAGTTTTGTAATTCATAATCCGGCATCAGTGCAGTATGCAGATCTGTTGTTAAAAGTGAAACGTTGCCTTTGATATTAGAGTTGTAATCTCTGAAAATGTTTCTCCAAGTATGAACATGCACTTCCCTGACACACAAGTTATTTCATCAAGTGACCCATTCAGGAATACGTCCAGGTATGCAAAAGCACCAAAATGAAAAATTGCTCTAAGTGACCCCTTAAGGAATATGTCCAGGTATGCACAAGCATCAACATGAAACATTTACCCAAAAGACCCATTCGGTAAAAGTATCCAGGTATGCAGAAGCATCAACTTATACCCCCTTACATCTCTGTATTCTATAAGAAAACTGCTGCTTACGGGTGTAAATTCTATGCTATTTACATGCTTAGTATGCAAATGAGTGCATTATCAATTTATGTCTATTAATCAAACTCTTATACCTCCCAGTGGTTGGGTGTGCATTCGAAAGACATGCGTAAATGGATG
Source organism: Protopterus annectens (assembly GCF_019279795.1). Classification (NCBI taxonomy): domain Eukaryota; kingdom Metazoa; phylum Chordata; order Ceratodontiformes; family Protopteridae; genus Protopterus; species Protopterus annectens. The sequence continues at coordinate 1,089,973,503 of NC_056731.1, read as the reverse complement.
TGCCTTCGTTGAAGGTTGAACATCGAGCTGGCACCTCGGCATTCATCAAAATCTACTGCCAATCATTAGTGGACCGGAGTTCCACTGTGGCGACCCCTAACCGGGAAAAGCCGAAAGGCAACAACAACAACAATCAAACTCTTATACATGTAAGGCCTCTTAACATGTTTTTTTTATACTTAATTATGGCATGAGCACTGCATGTGCATTAAGCATGTTATGCATTGGCGATACTTTGGAATGTTTACAGCAAATTCTTTGCATCTTTATATGCATGCTGACAGTCTGGGATTTACATATCCATGTAGTACTGCTCTTCATGAATCACTGCTACGAAAATGAGAATCTGCAGACTGTGAATACCACCCTAAATATTACATTGCTTTATTGAATTATAAAAACAAATACAAATGGCTTGCATAAAATTTAATGCAAGGCAGGTAGGGCAAATACAATGAAGTACATATTTATGGAAGACCTATCTGATCCTGAAATAGGTTACCAGTCAATACAATTGGTTACAAACACAATACAGGTCTTCAGGCAAACAATGAATGGAATGAATGAATAATACAAGACAACCACAGCAAGTAAAATAACAAGAACCTAATTTATATTAGACTATTTTAGACTCTCCAACAAATAATTGAAAATTACTGTGAATATGGAGACAATGTCTGGATAACAATATCTTTCGCTCTTTTTTCTTTGTTTTTTTCATGATTTCTGTAGAATATATGATGCTAATGTTTACACTTGCGATTGTGCTGTGTATAATATATCTCATAATTATGGATATTTGAGAACAGAAATATTGTTTAATGAGAGCAGGAAAAAAACTTCAAATAATCTACAGTTTACAGTCTTTTCAATTAAGTCATGCATCCTTCTACTGTATTATGTGTATCTATGAAGAAGTCACCCATATGACATTTACGAAGTAACTTGTGAAAACAAGTGATTCAAATTAACAATGCTCTACAAATTGATTAAACCAAATGGACACAAGTGTCCCTTTTCAGAGTCGACACGATTACTTTGTGATTAAGTGTACTTTCTCAGTGTCACACAGATTGCATGCAAAATGAATGGAATTAAACTAAGGACTACAAGATAAAGCTTTTTAGCAGCTCACAGACATAATTGTCTGACCAAAACTGCCAGAACAAGTCAGTAATAAAACAAATAATAGTAAACTATTTCTTAGTCCTGAGATAAGAACACCATATCTGAAACAGGGAGCAAGCAAAGCAGTTGTTGTCTAATCCACTTCAAGATGCCATATTCTTTTCCTGTGGATATCAAAGAAGAAGATGGATAATAGTGGTGTGTGGGGAGAGGTGGTGGTAAGTGCAAATAAAATCATTCCACAACATCAGTGTTGTAATGTTTAGCAAAGACAATTCATTTTATTTCCTCTGGTATAATAATGGAATGTTCCTGTCTTCAAGACAAGAGACAAATGGAGTACATCAAAAAGAGGCTTTATATAACAGCACACTTTGGGAAATAAACTTACAAGAGGGAAATGCACTACTATCAAATAAAAGTTTGGCAAAAATAGTCAAAGATTATGGGTCCTCATTTCTAATACTCTAAAGAACATGTTGTGATGATGTGAGGTAATGCCAGCTATGCCAGAAGAAGTAGGGCAGTGAATGTGTAACATATGCCAGCATTGCTAACTAGAGTTTTGTAAAGAATAATATGTTATTTGTATATCAAACTGATTTGTACACGTGCTTGTGTAGAAATGTATTTTTAAAGCTGCTGGTGTTAAAAATGTACCAACAGTGAGTCCTGCTGGACAGAAAAGAAACATACCTATACATCAGACTGCATTGTAACTATTGAAAAGAATACATTGTAACACAGAATACTGGAAGAGAAGAGGTTAAACTCAGTCCAGCTAACATTGAAAAATAGTCTGAAATTAAATTACCTGGTCTAGGCAATAAAGATTGTATCATACAGTTCTGATTGCAGCCAGATACAAAATATATGTGAAAACCAGGACTAAGAATACTACTATATTGCCCTCAGGGGTGAACTAATTGCTACCCGGGAAGGGTGGAAGTTTTGGAAATGGTTTTATAGCTTTCAGATGCTACAACACATCTTAGCAAAGCTATATGTGTGTGTATTATGACACATATGTGTTAGATTTTGGTTCGATTTATAGTAAAGGGGGTAGTGTGGGAACCAGAGTCAGATGACCAGATTTATGTGATGTAATTCTGTAATCTAGCTCTGAAATTACCTTTTAATACTAGATGACACTGAAATCTCAGGGCAGTCTGTTCTTTAAACCTGACAAAGAAGGATCACTCACTCACCATTGTCATCATGCCTTGCTCTAGTAAGTGAACTAGAGGATAGTAGTTCTTTAGATCAGTCAGGAAAATATAGTGAGATTAGGTATGTACTGTTTTTCTGTATCTGTATGAATCTATCAGTCTGCATTATTTTTAATATTTCCTGTGCTGAAACTCTGGTGTTTATTGTAAAATTACATTTAGTATTTTCATGTTCTTTTATTATTTATTATTAAATATATCTAAATGTTCCACTGTGGCTAGTATTTTAGAGAATATTTTATTTATTAGTTTAACATTTGTTTACTGGGAAAGTCTAAGTTGGAACTAGCCAGTTTTCAGAGGAGGCCCAGGGAGAAATGCTCCAAATGCATGTCTTTATAACATGGGAAGAAACTGGAGCACCCGGAGGAAACCCACACAAATGCAAGGAGGACATGTAGACTCCACACTGAAGGCACTCCAGATGAGAATTGAATGGAGAACTTTTGCTGTGAAGTGGCAACGCAAATGACTGTACCCCTGCACCATTCTCAAATCCTTCATGATGGAATTCAAAAAAATCAGTCACACCTATGCCAATAACTGCTTGAAAAAAATTGTTAAAATTTTAATATAATCAATTCTGAGATCACTTCACTTTAGGTAAGATGGGAGCATTTTGCTTTCAATTTGAAGCACTATTTTACAGTGAAATGTGCAACTAGATGTTCAAATCTCCCCCTCCACAGATGTTGTGGCCTAGTCTATAAGTATGATAACTGAGTCTATTGATAATTTCTGATGCTTATGTTCATACATGTAAATGGAATGTGGTCTCTGCTGTATTTCTTTATAAAATTTACACACACACACACACACACACACACACACACACAGACCTGGGAAAGGCTGGTACAGATTTACCAGCTATGCCCCCTCTGACTAGACTATAAGGTAGATATGGCCAAAAGAGCACTCCAAAGCTAGCTACTCTAAGGCTTTTACAAAGGTACTCAATTATACTGTGTAAAATTAATGCTAATACAGATGATAGTGCTTGACCAATGCAGCAAGGCTTTCAGAAGTGACCGCAGTGTCACCAAATAAATATAAGTACTCTCAAAGTTTAAAATTACATTTCACTGTAAAATAGTGCTTCAAACTGAAAACAAAATGCTTCCATCTTCCCCAAAGTGGAGTGGTGTCAGAATTGATTATAATAATTAAGGTTTCTGGATCTGGCCCTAAACCACCCACGTACATAGACCCTTTAAGTTTAGCTTTGCAAAATAGATTTCTTTAGTTAATAAATGTGGAAAAGGCCAACTAATTACAGGAAAACACTAGATAAATATCTGAGGTAAATTTCTATTTGTATGTTTTGATTCAGATTTCTTACAAATTGCTGAATACAGTTTAAAGACTGCTGCTTCATTAGTTATACATGGGTGTGATGGGTAATATCAGAAATGCTCATTGTCTGAATAGAAAACAATTAGACCTCAGCCAAAGTGATATATTTGGTCATAAAAAAGCACCATAATCAGTTGGTATACATTTTTTCGATCCATAAATGATTTTTTGCAAGGAGTTATTGGTTTAGGTGTGACTGTTTTTTTTTTTTTTATATCCATCATGAAGGATTTGCAATAATGGTCTACATTCACATGCCTATTGCATAGTATAAAGAATTCTAATAAATGTCATTCATGTGTACTTTACAGAATACTCTGAGTATTGAAGTGAGAACAGTTTAGCAAGAGGTTTTTCCATTTGTTTTAAACACACAGCTGTCATACTGTGATCTAGTTTTCAAATGGTTTTGACCAAGTATATTAGATGCATTTAAAACAAATTCATGTTCTAACATCTAATACACATAGTAAATCTATGTTCACATTTAAAAACAGAGCCTTGACACTGTCATCACTTACTTATAGCATAGTCACTTACAAATATGCGTAACGTACGCTGGATTAGAACTGCGTGTACTGTGAAATTATGCAAGCAAAAGTTTGTTTTAGTTGAAATGTAGGATTCAAAAGGTCGGAGGTAAAAGCAGGACAGAATAGTAAGGAAATTACGTAGGATGGTATTCATAGTTCAGTCTGGACAAATATGCAAAAGGCACAGTGTCACTTAATTGGAAGTACAGTTAAAGCAAACAAGTGCTGCTAGTTGCCACAGTTGTGTACCAACCAATTAAGTTGTGCAGAGATGGAACTGTATAAAATGGGCTAGAAAGTATACAACAATATGTGTATATTTTGCACATATAACTGTTGTGTAACATAGGTTTCTGTAGTTTGATGGCATGCTCCACTCTCTGCTAATATCACAAGATGATACTAGGAGAACTTAGGCCCACTGGTTAGCAGCTTAAAGCAACTTTTCTTGCAGCCTTACTCTGCAGATTTCCTTTTATAGACACCAGTTTATAACTTCTATAAATATGGAAAGTGTCAAGAAAAAGCATGTAGGAAAAAAGGGAGAAGTAAATAAGGGAAACACAGTAGGATGATATAAGTGGGTAGAACTGGTGAAGACTTGAAAAGATTTTTTTTTTTGGTTGTGGTAGGATCTCATTTTCTGAAATATGTATGAAGGAGGATGAGGAAGAAGGAAGAGAAATAAGTGTAGAAATTGGGTTTAGGGAAAATATAAGGGTATTGCCACAAAACATATAAGCATTAGCAAGACAGATGGGGTAACAAGAGACATGGGGGTGAATAACCACACAGTAGGTTGAGTTCACAAATGAAAAAGAAGAGTGGTGGAAATGTATAAAGGGTGGGTTTGATTAAAAAAAGTGTGGTGCACAGATGATGGAGGATTAGAAAAATGAAACTGATACAAGTGTACCCACTCCTAGAAAGTCTCAGACAGAGCCCTAACTAGAGATGCCTGGCCAGGCCAACCTCAATAATGAGGGGTTCAAGGCTTCCAGTGGCTTGGTGGTTAAAGCTAACCCAGCCAGCTGTTTTGTATTCACTGTAAGAGGCTTTGATATACGCTCCACTGCCTCACCACCACCGTCTCTACCGCAACATGTAAAAATTCCTGCAGCTAAAACTAGGCCCATGATGAGTAAGAAGGTATGAAGTTCTGTCCCTCACTGTAGCTGACAACTGTTGAAGTGTCCCAGGCTCTATTAGATCTGTAGAAGGAGACAAAAAAGGGTGAAAAAAAATCATAAGTAGGAAAATGCAATGGCTGCTACATCATAGTAGTAAATGGAATTGCTGTTATTCTGAATAATGCAGTAATACCAAATTATATCCAATATAATCAGTTTAGTAATCTGTGTAATATGGTAATCTACCTTTAGCCAGTAAACTATCTTATCTCATATTAGAGCACGATATACATGTTTTGAATACTGCAAGGTACTACTCAGTTTAATATCAAGGTATAATAATAGTTAGGGCAATAATGCTGTGATTCAATAAATGTTTTTTTTTATTATTATTTATTACTAATTAATTTGTTTGACACATGAATTACTTACAGGGTCAGCTGAAGGGCCTCACTAGCCTCTTGTGACACAGGTGACAGCAAAGATTAATCTTTTCCTGTGCTACAAAAGAAGGAGTAAACAGAGGCATTGAAAATCCTTGTACTATTAGTTACAAAATGCATTTGCAATGGTATATGTAGTTTGATATGTGAATTTTAATGTACGACATCATGTTGATATTGTTTTTCTAACTGTTGGTGTACTGATGAGTGCATTAAGAATTACAAGTGTTATGAATTGGTGTGTCCTCCCTCAACATGCTTACATTTTCTAATGTATGCATTCATACAGTGTGCTCCTACCTTACCTAACAATGCAAAAATACCACTGACTACAGTAAGGACTGTGTGTCTATGTAAATATTTTCTTCCCCTCCCCTCTCAACCAAGATCATGTCTTGTATGGGGGATGCTCAATTTTTAGGCCTCTATATGTCTTCCTGGAAGACGTCTGTGCATTATATTAAGATGTGCTTGTTTATTTGAATATTTCTTCCCCTCATTTCATTCCCTGACTTATCTATGCATAAAGTATGCTGCTATCCTATCTAAAAATGCAACTGTATAGCTGCTTTGACTAAGGAATGGGGTCCATTCCTGTCATGGCATTAGAAACCCAAAAGACTTGGAAAAACTAAAGCTGCAGTTATGACCATGTGTCAGGATAAACATTTTTTCCAGCCAAAAATGTTTTGCATAGGTTTTTCACTTATTAGACCTCTGCAATACACTTTACTGCAATTGTTCACTTAGTTTGTTAAAGTCTGCTTGTTTATTTCAATGGTTCCTTTCCTTTTATCCCCTACATGTCATGGTGCCATGCATCGTATACTTATACTGCTCAACTGTCCAGAATTTTCCAGAATGTGCAGATTTTTGTCTCATCTATTTGATATGTTCCTTATAACATTTGCAGTTTTCTGGCAAATCATTTAAAATTGTAGTCAGTAAATAATAAACATTTGATTTTCATATATTTAAAATCTCACCCTAATTTTGGCCCTCTGCTCCCCCATTATTTTTGGATTTGTCCAGAATTCTTGAACAAGGAATTTGGCAGGTTTGATTATACTTATGAAGTATTGGAAAATTATCAGTGCATTAATCACCCATTACAATTACAAAAGGAGAGTATTACCATAACAATGAAAAACATTGAAATGCTTTTTAGGCTTAGGAATATTAAGTTATTGCATACCAGTTGGTAATGCTGTCCAAAGAATTTAACCGGAGTCATACCTAACTGAATATTGCTATGCTGAAACCGACAAATGCAAAGGTTCCATTACACCAGTAGTCTTGTTCTATGACTATTTTATACTTTACATAGCACAGTTTTTTAGTAGTTACTGGATGATAGACTGCTAAATAATTCTGGACAAACTATTAAGTTTGTCATCATCTCCAAAGTCTCTACTTATACCTATTTCATTTCTGTACATCTTAATATTGAATTAATAATGAAGACATTTTACTTACTGGAGAACTCTGTCTAGTCGCCTCCACTTCTGCAATGCACTGTGCAAGCTGGAGCGGCTGCCTGTGCTATAGGTCATCATACTTATGAAGTCACAGTTCTCTAGTTCGAGGAATTTTGGATAGCTGAGAGAACTCATCTGTGAGGTCAGTCCATATGTCAATACTGCAAAATGGTCTACCATCCACACTCTTAAGCCTACTTGTGTTGGACTTCCAGTAGTAATAAATGAAGACCTTAGACGCCTTTATCCATCAGCTTGGGGTCCTGCCCTAACACCTCTCAGATCCAAAGTTAATGCAAAATTGTGCACATGGCATGAAGGTGAGACACCTAGGATGTGAAACCCATTCTATGTAATGTGAGTGTAAGCAGCTCAGCTATCTAATAGGCTGTGATGGCATATTCTTAGCATGTCATAGCTTGTGCACTGGTAGTGTGAACATGTGTGCATGTGCTTGTAGTCACTGTTCCCAACAGTAGGACCTTGTCTACTGCATATTTGCTGCATTTGTACTTGTGCATAGTAATGTGATTTATACAGAAATGTACCTATAATTCTAATTAACAACTTTCTTTCTTTCTGAAAATTTCTGAGAGTTGTCATTTTTTGCACTGCTAGTTGCTGTGATTTTGCAAAGATTATAAGAAAGCCAAAGATAAACAAATAGTTTAAAAAGTATATCTAAGAGCATAATAAACAGCATAGTCATGTATTACCTCTGCATACATAGCCTGTAAATAAATTACTGGTCAGCAGTAATGCTGTTAGTGAAAGTGCCTAATTTTAAGGTGTTATCACACTACTCAGTAACGATTTCTGTTTTATATGTAGCAGTTAGAAATTATCCTACTTATTTTTCACAGTTACTAGTGTCTGACAATATCAATGTGCAGGACAAGGTTGCAGAGACATTACTGTGTTTGTTGAAGTGAAACCAGTCATCAGGTTAGCACAGGAATGTTTTCCTCCCCTTCACCATACCTTAACATGGCTGCACTGCTATCCCATACCTCATTTAGCCTTTACATTTCAGTATTCCTTGATGCAGACAACAATCAGTATAGGCACACACAGACACACACACACACACACACACACACACACACACACACACACACACACACACACACACACACACACACCTACAAAAAGGGAAAATAACATTTTGAAAATAAAACTGCAAAAAATCCTTGCTAAAACAGTGTTGCATTACTGATTACTGGTATTATTCTTATTGAAATGTGTGAAATAACTGCTTCAAGCAGGTGCAGCATTCTGCTTAAATTCACTCAGGGCATGGTTACAGTAGTAATCCCCAATGTGTTATTTCCTGGGAGAATTTGCAGCATCAGGGAGCAAAGCAAAGGGGAGATAAATGCCTGGACCATTCATCTTCCATCATTGACAATGTAGCTATTGACTTAAGTGACAGTCAAGCAGGGGGTGCTATCATCCTACCATGCATGAAAGTTGCACAACACTGATAATCCATGGGTCCAAAATAGCTCCATGCAGCCAGTAGCCCAAAAAATGTCTCACCATTCCATTAAACCAACAGCTTGAATCCCAATAAGGGACAGAAGATATCACTATTGAAACCTCTCCTTCAAATTATTGTCCACCTAGTAGCTTGTCACTTAGGTACACATGTCAATTCCCTGATCTGTCTGATTGTATATGTCATGCTGCCAGTCCAGCTATCTGGAATTTTGCAAATAATTATATGTCATTTGTGAATATTGATATGATTTATACAGAACTGTATGTTATGTAGTGAGCTTCAAGAATGTAACCACAGAACACCCTGCTGGAACATAGAAGATTAACCTGCAAAACTTAACAATAGTTGAGGTTAAGTTACTTTATAGCTGGGTTATAAACAAGAGGTGTTATCTCTCAGTTTCAATGCAGAAGATGTCTAGAGCTAGAAGTTTTTCTATTGTCTTGAAAGAAAAGTAATTACTAGGTTTAAAATGTAAAGTGTTTTACTGTTTTACGACTTCCAAGATATGAAAACATCTGAGAGATATGTATTTTAACACAGAAATGTTAAAATTCTATCAGTTTCTGTTTTAGCCTAGGAACTGAAGTCAGGTGACAAAAAGTGATGTCATCCACATTAACCCAGCGGTAAAATGTGAGACTGATTTAAGAACTCTCTCAGAGAGAGATAGACTGTGCATTTTATATTTTGTCTTGGACTTAGCAAGAATATCCACTCATCATCGTCTGCACTTGCCTGTCTGTAAGTAAGATTTCGGGCATAGTATCTCTTTTAGATATAGTTAGGAATATAGTAAAGATTAGTTTAGATGTTTTCTGTATTTATTTGAGACTGTCCTGCAATGTTGTTTTAAAATATTTCCTGTGATTTGGAACTCTGAAGTAACTGTTTGTTTTCTGAGTATTGTCTTATTCTTTTATTACTTATTATTAAATATATTTAGACCTATCTTTGCAGCTTATATTTGTGAGACATATTTAAGCTCTTAGATTACTTGCATATGTATTTGTTGACACTGTGCAGGCCACTGCTAATAGCCTGAGCTTGGTCAAAACTACCATTTGAATTATTAGTAACATTACACAGTAGGATTGGACACCCTTTGTTAAGAGCCTAGAGTAGCTGATAAGAGTAGTTGGTGGCAGTGATAACTATCTTATAGTCCGGGCAGAAGGGGGCATAGCTAGTAAACCTGTGCCTGCCTTTCCCAGGTGTTTGTGTGTGTTTGTATATAAATCAAATCTCAAAGTGTGTATGTGTCAACTACTTGGGCAGGGACTCAAAGCACTGGTTGGACAGAGAGGGTGCTGGAGGTTTTGGCTTGACCACTCAGCTGAGATCTCAACCCTATAGCTGTGCCAGTGGGGAGTCTTATTCGAGATCTGGAGAAAGAGGGAGAAATCAGCCCCAGACTGACTGTTGTCTCTGTGTGCGCTTAAGGGAAATTGTACTTTACTGTGTGTGTACTTGTCATCCTCCCAGTGTGTACATCCCCTAGCTGCTGCCAGTGGTGAGGATTGAGGCTCCTTGATTACTGGGCCAGTGCAGGGGCATCACATATTGGTTAGCAGTGGTGGGATATCCACATCACATATTAATTGGCTTGTAATGGTGTGGATATTGAATTCTTGTAGCCTGTGTAGAGTGGTCACTGAAGTTGACTGTACTCTCAATCAGCCACACAGTGAATATTAAGAGTTTCATATCACAATTGTTATTTTTTGTGTTAGCTTAATTAGTCAGGGAGACCAGGCAAGCATGTCAGCAGAGGAGTATGGCAAGCTGACAAAGAGACAGTTGGCTGAGATGTGCCAGAATAAAGGACTGGTGCATGCCAACCTGACTAAGGCAGAAATTATTGTAGCTTTGGGTACAGCTGTTACACAGACCAGTGACCAGGAGGACAGCCAGGCTGGCCTTTGAGATGTGCAACTCTCAGAAAATGGACAGCTCAACCTTTTCACAGAGGACTTAAAAACATCTGGTGTTAAAGAGACGTGAGCTGGAGGCCAAGTGTTTGGAAATAGAAGCATCAGAGAGACTGAGATGTCTAGAGGCTGATACAAATGAGAAACTGAGATGTCTTGTGGCTGATGAAAATGAGAAATTGAGATGTCTAATGGCTGAGGAGAAGGAGAGAGGCAGAGGCAACATGAAAAGGAGATGCTGACTCTTTGCCAGAGTCATAGAGGTAATGGGGAATGGAATAACCAAACCCCAGAAGCAACAAAGGTCAGTAAACTTCTTCCACAATTTACAGAGGGGATAATTTTGATAGTTTCATTCATATGTTTGAGAAGGTATATAAACAGTATAATGTTGACCAAGGGCTTTGGGTATGGTTACTGACCCCCCTTACTCCATGGTAAAATCTATAACTACTATTTCTAAATCGTCTGGTACTGATTGCTTAAATTATAATATTGTAAAGAACCGTCTTTTAAAATGCTTTAAGTTAACACTTGAAGCTTATGGGAAAAAGTTTCATGAGCATAGACGCAAGGCAGATGAAAGTGTGTGTGAATTTGTTGCTAAACTAAGCATTTATTTTCATAAGTGGGTGAGTGGATGTCAGGTCACCACTTTTGAAGGGCTGGAAGATGTTTTGGTGAGAGAACAAGCCCTTAGCACTTTGCCTGAGGACATGAGAATATGGTTAATAGATAGACAATGCAATATTACAGATGAATTGGGGAAGACGAGAGACCTATACCTAGCAAGTAGGGCATCACTGCACAGGAAAGGCACATCCAGTGCTGCTCATGGGTCTAAAGGAGCCCATGGTTGCAGCCCAGACTACCCCAACAGAGTCTGCCAGTAGCAGCGGAAGCCATTAGTCCAGGTACACGATCAGGACCAAGGGTTAAATGTTTTAAATGCAACCAGTGGGGCCATGTAGCATAGAGATGTCCATGGAGGCAAGGTGGGGAACAAAAGGTGGGAGAGCCAGTAAGTGGGAATGACAAAATGCCAGCAGTAAGTTGTCTCAAGAAACCAAGGGTACCAAACTACCACAAGGGGTTGTATCCTATCTTAGTGGATTGGAAAAAGGCCACTGCTAAGAGTGACACAGCCTCTGACCTAACCATTGTGAAGCCTCCAATGGTTACAGAAAAGTGGTACTTGCTTGGGAAGCCTACTCCAGTCAGAGCTTTAGGAGAGACCCCAATTCCAAATATCTTTGGCTAAGATTTGGAGACAGGCATGTGGGTCTGGTAGCCTGGGGGAGACCCAGACAGACTGCACACATGCAGCCAGGACTGGTGAGGTGGTTACTTCAGGGAGACAGCTGGCCTGTAGCAGTGAGACTGAAGTTGAGCTACAGCTACTTGGGGGTACTGATGTTCCCTTGGACAGAGTGACTGCAAGGGCAGAGGTGAGTAGTAGTACCCGGGTTGACAGTGAGGCAATGCTGTCAGAGGATACCAGGCTTCCTGTAGAAGGGGAGCTGGGAAAGGTTACTAAGAGACAGTTGAGACAGGTTCAGCTCTCAGACCCTACATTACAAGGCCTGAGGGAGATAGCTAGTGAGGCTCCTGATTCTCAAGGGATGGGGGAATCTGTATACTGGGACAAAAGGTTACTGTATAGAGAATGGACCCCAGAGGGAGGGCTAGAGGGTGAGAGAATACAACAGCTGGTAGTGGCCAGAGCCTACTGTCTAGCATGTCTGGCCATAGTCCTTGATATTCCCTTTGCAGGTCATATGGGCATAAAATGTACAAAGAGACATATTATGCAGAACTTTTATTCACCTGGGATTTCCAGAGATATAGCAGGGTACTGCAGGACCTGTAAGCAGTGCCAAAAGATAGGCAGGGCAAGAGACAAGGTGAAAGCTCCTTTGATGCCTTTCCTGTGATTGAGGAGCCATTTCAGAGGGTAACTATGGATATTGTGGGACCTCTGCGTACCTCAAGTTCCACAGGAAAAACCTATATCCTAGTAGTAGTAGATTATGCTACCAGATACCCTGAGACAGTGGCTCTGTCCTCCATTGAGGCAGAAAAGGGGGCAAATGCTTTGTTAGAGATTTTCAGCAGGGTAGGGTTCCCAAAAGAAATACTGACTGACAGAGGTGCCAATTTCATGGCAGACTTGCTGGCTTGTCTGTGGAAGCACTGTGGAGTGAAGCACCTAAAGACCACCCTCTACCATCTCCAAACTAATGGTCTTGTTGATATGTGAAACTCTACATTCAAGTACATACTATGGGCATTTGCAGACCAGTTTAACTCATTCACTCTGGAGCAGCTCAGAAAAAGCTGCCTGCTTAATTCCACCATAGGAGCAACAGTGCAGCCTGAGCTCATTTTCAGAAAATCCATTTGTAATGCCATACAGAAAACAAATGTTCATAACTCTTTAACTATAAGAGCTAGACTAAAAATGTAAACACAAAAGTTGTTCAGCAGACACCGACCTTTCCAACAGTGTAAATGTTGATAGTGCATATCAAAGTCATTATTAAATATTTGGCAAGGAATGCTGATATTGTGCATATTTTTTACATTTTTGGAAAAGCAAAGCACAATATCTTGGTCAATGTATCATGCAGACCCATACAATTTGAATTTAATTTGTTAATATGAATGTCAGCTTTAAAATGATACCTTAACCATTACTGTGTGATGCTCCTTTCTTGAGATATTCACAGAAATATGATTAATATATGATTTCTCATAATTGATTAGTAAACAAAGCATAATATCTCATCACCTGTAACAGACAGAGCCTACATATCAGTGTAGAAGATGTGCATCTGAATGTCAGCTTCAAAATGATGCATCAGTTGTGTGATCACCATGTTCCCTTGTAAAGATATGGGCGTAATAATGAGACGTATTGTAAATGTATAATTTTCATAATCGTACAAGACTAAACGGACTGTGATATCTGTACATGTGCACAATGCACAGACACAGTTCTTTACCATGTTGTAAGGAGTAACACTGTCTTCAAAATGAGGTATTACTCGGCACACTGACATGCTCCCTTGCAAAGTTATTTACCAAAATATGAAAACAATCATAATTTCCATAACCTTAGTTCAAAACAAACTTTGATATCTGCACATGTGTCCAACATACAGGCACAATTATTTTAACATGTTGGAACCAGCAATACTGTCTTCAAAATGAGGTATTATTTGGCACATTCAGATGCACCCTTGCAAAGTTATCTACCAAAATATGAAAAAAATAATAATTTCCATAACCTAAGTCCGAAACAAACTTTGATATCTGCACATGACTACAACATACAGGCACATTTTTTTCACTATGTTGGAACCAGCAATACTGTCTTCAAAATAAGGTATTACTTGGCATATTCAGATACTCTCTTGCAAAGTTATTTGCCAAAATATGAAAAACAAATCATAATTTCCATAACCCAAGTCCAAAACAAACTTTGATATCTGAACATGTGTACAACATACAGACAATTCTTTTACCATGTTGGAACTATCAATACTGTCTTCAAAATGAGGTATTATTTGGCACACTGACATGCTCCCTTGCAAATTTACCAAAATATGAAAAAAATCATAATTTCCATAACCTAAGTCCTAACAAAACTGATATATGTATATGTGTACAGCATTCAGAAGCAGTTGTTTTACCATGTAGACACATTTGATTGTAAATATACACATTCTTGGTGTAGCCAACAAACTGCTGAATGGGTACATGTAAAGAGAAAAAGCAAGGTAAGGACCGCCACTCCACTAATGAACCCAAGACAGGCATGGGGCAGTGGCAGGCAAGGCCATCTCATCTGTCAGATAGCTGTGCTGGCTACCCACTCAGACAGCCGATAACACTGCAGTCTCACGACCTCCTTCAGTGTCAGCAGTCTGCCTTACCTATGCCTTTTCTCTTTACATGTGTTCTTCAGCAATGGACCTAAGGGATCAATTTCTGTATTAGTAAGCCCTCCCTGTCATCTAAACTCTATACATGCCTGATAAAAGCAGACTAAAAAAGAAGTTTTGCAGGATGGTCACTGACATATTAGATTGTATGTGGTAGCACTCTTCTGAAACAGTTGTTCTTTCTCAGCATCCTCAAAAGCTCCTTAGCACAGTTATTTGCCAAATTCAGAGAAATATATTTTGCACAACACATTTCATAATAGTGTTTTGCTTACTTATATTGGTCCTACTTGGTCATGGGTGTTTTCCATTCTTCTCACAAGCTGCATGTTAGCAACCCTGCATAGCTCTCCTCACGACATTGTGGAGGTCGGTCAAGAACAACGCAATGCCTTCCAAGTGGTTCACTGATGACATCATTCCCTCCAATGTGCAGCACAAGAATTTCAGGCTCAGGGTAGATGGAACATGTCTCTTTCAACAACTGCAGTAGTCCTCTCCAATGCATACCTCTTCTTGCAATCCAGTATACCTTCAAAGTGGATGTGGGGAAGGTCAGGTTGTACCAGTGTTCAGTTATAGAGGCATGGCTGGCAGCCCTGTGCATGTAGGAATGGCCACATACCCACACTCTCACTTGTCGTTCTCCTGGTTGTGAAGCCATGTCAGTGTCCGAAGGTGGACAAACCTGCAGAGGAAAGAAAATGCAAACAGATTACTACTGATATTTGACAGATGTATTGGAAGACTACATATATATCATATGCATTACCTGGTTAGCCCATCCAAATCTTCCATCCTATTCACAGGGGCAATAGTCTTTGCACTAGGTACATAAGTGGTGATGATGCTTCAGGTACATATCTACTACCTGTGAAAACACCAAATTACACACAATGACTGACAAGGGGGCACAGAAAGAGCACATGTAAAGGGAAAAAGCAGGGTAAGGACCGCCGCTCCACTAATATGCCAAGGACAGGCATGGGGCTCCAGATGTTGGGTATCTGAAGTGTCCCATAGCTGTGCTGGCTACCCACTCAGACTGCTGATACCACTATTGTCTCACGACCTCCTTCAGTGTCAGCAGTCTGCCTTACCTCTGCCTTTTCTCTTTACATGTGCCCATTCAGCAATGGACCTAAGGGATGAGGGACTGAAGTAACTCACTAATTGCTGCCCTGACCTTCATACATTTACTATCCTCACCTACATACATTGACTACACTTGAATGGAGGGAGACTGAGTGGAGAGCTACATCAAGGCAACATGTCAAAAGACCAAGACTGACCCAGGTTGTGTCTTTTTGCATGTGTCCTTTCCCCGAGGGAAACTTTGCATCACAGTGGCACCCCTAAGGCCATGCTTACTTAGGATAGCAGCACTATGGGAATGAGCTGAAGAGTCTCCAAGTTCCTAACTGCGATCCAGGTGGATAACAAGATCCATGGTGGCTGGGTATGCCCCCAGTGATGCATCCACCAGCACAAGAACAGTTGGCAGAAAAGACTGAAGAGGGACCATACTGGCCTTGGTGATGAAGTGCTTAGCTGGTAACTGACAAGAGGGCACAGAAAGGGCACATGTATACAGAAAGAGCATGGTGAGGCACTCTGCTTTACCTCTGCCTTTTCCATTTACATGTATCATTAAAGCAATGGCCATAAGGAGTGGAAGGGAGGAGCTAATGTAAACCCTGTTGACCTGACCTGCATACATAAGCACGGTCGTCACTAAGACGCAATGGAGGTCCCTGCCATAGTTATGCCACCTCCTTGCTTCTTCAGGCTTCTGTGGAGAACTGCATCCCTTTTCTTCATGTGTGTGTGTGTGTGTGTGTGTGTGTGTGTGTGTGTGTGTGTGTGTGTGTGTGTGTGTGTGTGTACAGGAATAAAAAAATCCTGAGTTTCAGAGGGTAGGCAGTTGATGAAGACTGGGGGTGGCTTGCAATGACTCCAAGCAGAGAAAAAAACAATATGGCTTGTGCATTCATCAAAGTGATAACAACTTCTACTTATGTGAATATCAGTGAAAGCTGCTGAGAATTTTACCTGAAAAGTGCTAATGAGTCAGGCTATATTGTAACTGACTTATTACTAATGTGATAATGACCTGCCTATCATTCCTACAGAGTAATGCATGCTCAGACACAGGTGATAACTGCTTCACCTAACCTGTTGAGTAGGCATTCATTATATTACATTGTGCAGCTGTTATGTAACACAGAGTCATTATCATTGGTATGTAGAAGACCTGAGTAATTCAGTAAAATGGTATAACACTGAGCCCTTCCTCCCACCTAAAGTCCACACATGACTGAAAAAACCAAGAAAATTTCACAAAATATAACATAGCTCCATGCAGGTAGTAGTCAGCAAGTGATAACCTTTAATTTACTCAGACAACTACTGAGTATAATCAGAAATGCAATAAACATAGACAAAATGTCAACCTTATGTGGCTGATCCATCTACGAATTAATAAAAAAAGTAGTAATTCATGTTCTCACCCAACCATGCCTCTGGTTATAGTAACACAGAACTTAAGTTGTCTATATTGCAGAAATAGCATTGCCTTACAAGGGACCCCTGCAATAAAATGTTGCAGTATGCATGAGCACCAACATGAAGCATTTTCCTGAATAATCCTTCTGTAACAGTTCCTGGTATGTACATGCAGCAAAATGAAACATTCACCCAAGTGACCCCTACAATAAAATGTTGAAGTATGCACAAGCACCAGAATGAACTATTTCCCCCAATGACCCTTCAGTAACAGTGCCTGGTATGTACACGCACCAAAATGAAACATTCACCCAAGCCACCCTTCAGTAAAATGATGAAGTATGCACAAGCACCAGAATTAAATATTTCCCCCAAACAACCCTTCAGTAACATTTCCTGGTATGAGCATGCATCAGGCCCATCATAGAATACAATGCCCCTTTTGGGATGTACCTTACCCGACACCTGCAGCAATTAGAAAGACCCCAAAAGTATCTCACCAAGAGGATCAAGGGTCTCAAACAGATGCCATATGCTGCTCGGTTAAAAAAACTCCAGCTCTACTCAGTTGCATACAACCTACTTCGAGGCGATCTATGCCTGACATACAAAGCTATGTCAAATCCAGAATTAATGGACATGCTCCTCCTCAGTAAATCTAAATCCCTTAGAGCCACATGCTCGAGGGACTTGAACCTCAGCACAGAAATAAATAGAAATTGCTGGAGGGACAGGTTCATAACCCAGAGGCTCCCTTCGCTCTGGAATAGAATTCCAGTTCATGTGAGGCAGAGCACCTCACTGAATCTCTTCAAGAAGAATCTCGATAGGTGAATGGGGGATCATAGGTTTGTCCCAGGCATTACTCCCGTGTCACTATTAGACAGAGGCACAGTAAACTAAACCTTAAAAAGGGTGCAGTATACTCAAATCAAGGGGTGGCGTAAGCCATACAGAATCGGGCTAGGCTTATAATTGCCTCAGGGCAGATAGCCTAGTATGAACCTATGAACCTATGAACCTAAAAAAAAAAAAACATTCACCCAAGGAACCCGTACAATAATAGCAAAGGGTTATCATAGTAATGGATTATCGTGGACCTCATTAACAAGGACACTGGCAAACTCAAAACATTTGATCCCGCACAGTTTGGCTTCATTTCAGCAGTCTGACCATGTATACACAATCACATCCCTGATGCACAATGAAGCATTTCCACAAGCAACCTTTTCAGTAGTATGTCCAGGTATACACCTGCACCAGCATGAGACATTCTCCCAAGCAATCACTTCAGTAATATATTGAGGTATGCACAATCACCAAAATGAAACATTTCACCAAATGACCCTTCAGTAACATTAATTATCGTAATATTCCAACAATTACTGGTGATGTTTATACCCAAAAGGCTATCATTTACAGAACAACAATCTTTAACAAATGTCAGATAATATATAATAATTACAATAAATCACAATAATCTTTAAACCATATTACATAACATAAGGGTTTATACCTAATTCCGTGAGCTGGCGTACAATACAAAGTAAGTGCACTGGTTGAGATATCCTTTTCAGGTACAACTCATAAGAGTTGGCAAAAAACAAAAAAAAAAAAAAACAGTACTGTACAACGAAGTTAGCAAAGAAGTAATAGATTAGCAATAGAATTACAATTTAAGGAGACTCGAATTCAGTGACTTCTACCTAGATGACTATTGAAAATACATTTATTTTATAGCAGCTAGTGAATTATAAAGGTCAGTGAGTGACAAAAAGTTGCTGGTTATCAACAGAATAAAAATAAACACTCCAAAAACTGTGGCAACATTATCATAAGACAACAAAATACTCTTTTCCACAGCTTCACCTTCAGACTCTCTCAGCCCCCAAACATCACCACCATCCCCTCCTAGTTTACTCCTCTTGCTTCCCTGCATTTGACATTTATAGCTTTTTATTTATGTATTTATTTGTGTATTTTGTGGTAAATTGGAGCTTTTCTTATGTAATTGTGAATTTTGTGGGGGTTTTTTTTGTGATGTTTGGAGCTTTTCTCCTTGGGTCTCCACTGAAAATGGGTCTTTGGCTCAGTTGGACTAACCGGCATCTTTTACGTTCACTAAATATATCAGGGTTCCTGGTCCATCACTCTTAAATCACAGGATACCATTGCAATGTAACAGTCAAATAAACGTGCAATTGAATTAAACCCCCCTTGCGTTCAACTGCGAGATAATCACAGTTATTATAGACAAAAGCAGGCAGCATGTAGAGTCAATATTGGGAATGGAAAAATAATAAAAAATATTAATTTATGTCCAAACTAATACTTATTGAGTATTAAACAGGTTTCCACAAATGGAACAAGAAAGGTTTATTCCATGCATAGACATGACACATTTGTAATTATGTATTGCTAAAATCAGTACAGCAACCAACACATCTACTGTACAAACAGACAAGATCCAAATGGAAGGTTGAAGGCACCATTACAAAAAAGTAATTTTCAATGCGTGACGGCCTGCAAAGTAACTTTAGATTGGCAAATACATTGACTGGGGTGGTAATGCCATTTACAGAAGATACGAGGAAGACAAAGATGGTATGTTCCAACTACTGAAAACTCACACTGGTGGGTCTCACTAGGCAAGGCTATACAGGGTACTGAAAAGGAAATTTATTCTCAATCCATAGATTCCACAGAAATGATGCAGATTCTGTGCCAATATTAAAAAAAAGGAATCAAAACTATTTGCCCTGCCTATAAAATCCTGTGGTATCCAACAACCTAGCATATTACTGATGGTCCTGGCAAACCAGTCTGGTGGTATAAAAGGATAAGAACCCAAGTAACCAGCATTCATTTATTGTCTCAGCTTATTTTTGGGAGGGGCAGAATGAAGGGGGATGCACTTAACCACAATACCTCAGAGAAGTGGACTAACTTGGCAACAGCTTGGTGAGGTGAACCTTCATCAGCATGTGTAATGCAGTGTGCCTTAATTTCCCTGATTAACCTTAAAAACCTCCTATTATGGTTCTGCCACAAGCAACTTCAATGACTTACTGTCAGGATTTAACAATTTGTTTTAAATCTTATATCCTAAAAGTTATCGAACATAAATATCAGTGAAGCCTTACAGAGCTCGTGTGAATCGATACTGAACCAAATTTTCTGTGTCCCTCTTAAAACTTTAAGTTAATAGAAAAGGTGGTGAGTTTTACTTAATAACAATTATAGACTTTACTTCAGAAAACTGTATAATCTCGTCAACGTCAAGTTATTACTACCATTTTAAAAGGAGACCATAATGGATACTTCTCTTATTTTTTTATTTATTATCTACAATGCCCAACTCTACCATTTATGTGCATGTGCAGCACCTGTCAACTAAGTAGAAAATGCTCGATCGACTGTACCCAGCATCAAGCATGCACGTCACATACTGCACAAGCAAGAACAGCTCTATTTAGAGTGAACAGCTCAACCACAATGCTTAAGCCATTACCAAATGCAGAAAACAGTACCATCCACAAATTATTACCATAAACACAACAAAAAAATCCTAAGCTGGTACTCACTATTAACACCAATGCCCCTACTACCCATCAGGCAAGAAAACCAGGCCAACAACTGAAGAACACCTCAATGTCTAACAGCCTTGAAAACTTAAAAAAACAATGACCTGGTGGCAAAATTACTTAGCCTTGAAATCTTAACAGTCGCTATCCACCAACAATGCAGCCCCACACACAAACTACTTAGCTATAAAAGGATTTCTATCCCAACTGCCTGAATGTGCCCAAAAGCACACAATGACTACTGCCTGCTAATGCAAACTTAACATCACCATGATATGGACTGCAAATTAACTGCTTGGAGAAGTTCAGCACAGTTAGTGGCTACATAGCGGCCCTAACCATTGGAGCGGTATTTGAAGTTGGTGAGACTTGTTGCTGCATGGTCGAAGTGACACCCCGACTCCATGTGGAAAATGGTTATGGACGACATACAGGTAAAAGAATTTGACAACTTTGCCAAAATCCAGCATTTCCAACAAAAACAGCAGGTGGAACTGAAGATTGTTACTGAAATAACGATCTACCGCAACAGTAAACACTGTAGTTTATGCATAACAAGGCTCGTAACCAGAAGGTGTGGCTTAAGTTTACTTTCAGATAGAAACTTGGATAGAACAGAAAAAACAGAGCATTTACAGATATTAACAAAACGCTAACATTTTCAAATTAACCGGATTACCTTCAAAAGCTGTGCACTGCAACAAAAGCTTTTTAGTATGGTCAGGAGGCTTGACATTGTGACCACTAGAAAGTGCACTTTTTGAATACACACTTTAAAAACTTTCCTTCTGACAATGCAAACCTTCCGCAACAGACTCAGTGTGTGTGTGTGTGTGTGTGTGTGTGTGTGTGTGTGTGTGTGTAGGGGGTGGATGCAGATGCCGTATCTAAAAAAATAGTAACCCTGATGCAAAAAAAAAAAAAAAAACTATGCACGGTGTCAGCATTTACCTGACCTCATCATACAACACACCCAAGCAATAATTACACATTGCTAGAAGCAAAGCTGCCACCATCCAATGGTCTGGAGAAGGGACTAGCACAGACAGATCTCCAGTGTAGGTCTTTTGGCTGTAGAAGGACTCCGTTCAGTGAAGTGTCCAGCGAAAATAAACAGAGGGATCCGGCAGTAAATTTTTCACAAGCAAGAAAAGGGAATTTTTACTGCTGGATCCCCTATTTATTAGCTAACAACAAAAGATTCCTACATCAGGGGTGGAGGTGTTAAGCTAGTGGTGTCTTGGATTAGACACAACAGCTTACTTGATTAAACAGACAGAAAATCGGCTTGCTATGAAGAGGAAAGTAGAGAATGATTTGCAAGCCGATTTTCTCCGAAAACTTCAATACAAACATCATGTAACTCCAGGCTGAAAATTAAGCTGACGAGGTACCTGACAAAGTTTAGTCACTTTTTCAACTTAATTTTCAACCGTGGAGATTCTATTTGACTACAAAGTTAACTGCGCTGGGAGAAGGCACTTGGGGTTAACATAAGGGAATGCCTATCTTCTCATGGTGTGCTTGGTGTTAAGCACAGAGGGTTAATGAGTTAAAAGGGAGTGGGACAAATATTTGCCCTATCTGTTGTTTGCTTACAGACAGGTCCCCCAGGAATCCACATATTTTTCACCCTTTGAGTTGCTGTATGGGCATAGGGTGAGGGTCCTTTAGATTGGATTCAAGATGAGTGCCAGGATGAGTATGAATCCCAAAAGGAGTCTGTTGTGGCATATATCGTAAACCTCAGGACAAGGCTCAGGGAACTCATGGGCTTGGCCGAGGAGAACCTTGCAGAAGCCCAACAGCAGGAAAAAGGTCTGGTATGAGAGGAACGCTCGAGGTACAGAGTATGCTGTAGGGCAGCAGGTGATGGTTCTCATTCCTGTCAGACACAACAAGCTATAGGCAACATGGGAGGGATGCTACAAGATAGTAAGGAAGGTCAGTAATGTTAAATACATGGTAGAACTGCTAGGCAGGAGACAGGAGCATAAATTGTACCATGTTAACATGATGAAACCTTGCCATGATAGGGAGGCCCCCATGCTGAGTATTTGCAGTGGATGGCAGGAGGAGTCTGAGGGGGGTCTGGTACTGATCGCCTCAGTGAGACTCAAACTGACACCTCAGTGGAAGGAGTAGCAATGCTCTAAATGTTATCCCTTACCCAGGTTTGAGAAATCCGAGCAGTGTTGCAGCAGATTGGTGACATGTTCACTGGGAAACCAGGGTACCCACCTGGTGCAGCACCATGTAGATACAGGACCCCAAAGGTCTATTAAGCAGGCCCATTATAGAGTGCCTGAGAGAAGCAAACAGACTCTGAGGGATGAGATACAGGAAATGTTGGAACTAGGGGTAATTCCGTAGTCCAGCAGACCCTGGGCCTACCCAGTGGTGCTGGTACTGAAAAAAGATGGCAGCACCAGGTTCTGTGTGGACTACAGGAAATTAAATAGTCACACAGAGTCAGATGCTTACCGCATGTCTAGGACAGATGAAGCCCTAGAGCAGCTGGGTGGTGCTAAGTATCTTACCACTATTGATCTTACCAAGGGTTACTGGCAGGTGCCCTTGACTCCCAGTGCTAGAGAGAGGTCAGCCTTTGTGACTCCTTTTGGCTTGTATGAGTTCACCAAGATGCCCTTTGGTATGAAAAATATCCCAGTGACTTTCCAGAGACTGGTAGATCGTATCCTAGCAGAAGTAGGAGATTTTGCCCTTCCTTACATAGATGATCTCATAAATAAGTCAATATTAGAATGTAAAGTTCCTGACTCATGAAAAATATCACATATTATTGCACTCCACAAAGGAGGTAACTCCCTTGAGCTCACCAACTACCACCCAATCGTGATTCTATCTCCATTATCAAAAATACTAGAGAGAGTAGTTCATACTCAACTAATGCAATACCTCCTAAATACCAATCTACTATCCAGATCTCAGCATGGCTTTAGAAATTCCCATAGCACCAGCACAGCATTACTCTTGTTTACCAACATAGTCAATCACCATAGGAACAAGGGGCTATTCGTATCCTCCATATTCTTAGATTTATCTAAAGCCTTTGATATGGTTAACCATAATATGCTTCTCAAAACTCTATCTACCCTTAACATAAGCTCCTCCACTGTATTATGGTTCAATTGCTACTTATTAGGCCATCAGCAAGCAGTACTATGGCAAGACCAACTGTCCCCCCTACTACCAGTATCCATAGGTGTCCCCTCAGGGATCCATTCTTGTTCCTTTGCTTTTTTCCATATTTACAAACCACATAGCTTCATCCTCCATCTCTGCCTCAATAGTGCAATACGCAGATGCAGAAGACACCACCATTATATGTGACGGTCCACCCTACATGAGCTACAAACCCTAACTCAAAATAACTTTACTTTAGCTGAAGCACGATTCACTAACATCAAGCTTATTCTTACTCACCAAAAAACAAGCGTATGTACACACACACACACACACACACACACACACACACACACACACACACACACACACACACATACACACACGCATACACAAACACACGCACCACACACACACACACACACACACATGAATAGCATAGCTGGCTATACGTCAGTAACACAGGATCTTGTAGTTTTTAATGAATGGTTTGTTTGTATGACTGTTTTACCTGTGATTTGGATATTAGATGTGATATTTTGCAGGCAACTTAATGCTTATGGGCTTCAGCTGAGTTTAAAGGCTCTGTTTCTTAAGTATAGCCAGTCTATTCGCTTGTACTGTGCTGATGAGATCAATAAAAAGCCAAAACTTGCATATCCGCAGTTTGTGGGGTTTGGCTTTATTGGCTAAATAAATAATGACTTCAAAAGTAAAAATTCATGGGCATTCAGAAGCCATGTAGCTGAAATACTTGATGTTCTTAAGGGATCATTCACATATATCCCATGGGCCTCCATTACAGGAGGTTTAAGGTATCGCACAGTGAAAAAATCCAGTTTGGCTGGCTTTTTCTTCCTGCTTTTAATGAATGATTTGTGTTTCTCACCTTTTTTACCCTTTGATAGATGGCTAGATAGATAACTAGATAGATAGATGGGCAGATAGATAGATAGATAGATAGATAGATAGATAGATAGATAGATGAATATATATAAAAACAGATAAAACATATAGAGTTTTATATGTAATAAAGTATTCATAACTTGATATGGGAATTGCATTCAGGTTACCAAATGTGAAAATGTATATACATATACAGAAACATAGACACACATTTGTTTTTCTCTCTCTCTCTACATATATATATATATATATATATATATATATATATATATATATATATATATGGTTCTAGGTTATAACACCGACAGCACACAACATCGACAACGACATCACCGACACCACATCATCGACAGCTCACAAACACGACACCACACACACTCAACACAGCATCCAACAACCAATAAACAAAACAAATTCTGACCAAAACCACACACACAACACAAGCACACCTAAATCCTAACAAACAAACACTAAACCTTACATACACAACTATCCACTACCCTAACCGAAACCCTAACCCTAAGGTCCATCACTATCGCACACTAACCTAACCCGCTCCCTGACCCTAACTCACTTAACCCGCCCCTAACTCAAAACATTCACTACTGCACCCTTACCTAACTCGCGCCCTAACCCTAACTCACTTAACCCGCCCCTAACCCAAAACATTCACTACTGCACCCTTACCTAACTCGCGCCCTAACCCTAACTCACTTAACCCACCCCTACCCCTACAGACCGTCAACATCGCACACTTACCTTACTCGCACCCTAACGTCCGTCACTACCGCATACTTACACATCCTTTCCCCATCTCGGTGTTCTCCGCGTCGGTGTTTTCATCCGTCGATCTTCTCGCGTTGGTAATTTCGCTGTCGGTCTTCCCATCTGTCGACGTTCTAACCTAGACCCATATATATACATATATATATATATATATATATATATATATATATATATATATATATATATATATATATATATATACATATTTATACAAATAGAGAGTGAGACATATAGATTGTATGGGATTAGTGTTGTTTGATTGTGCATCTGTTACACTTAATATTTAGTTATAAATATTGCTCTGTCAAACTGCTGTTTCATTGCAGGATGCTGAAATTTCTTTTATCAGATTTCCAACAGTGCAAATATGAATGATTGGCAGTTCCTGGGGTTGGTCAGTATGCCCTTTCTCCAGGGACCTCAGAGATGGTAAATATAATTAGAAGGGAGTGTGGTGGTGCAGAGGAGCTTGCCCCCCTGCACAAACAGTTGCTTCTCTTTTTTCTTTTTTATTAACTGAGTTTTGACCATTTCTTGTCAATGTATAGCTGTATTCATATACGTACATGCATATCGATATATCTGTATACACACACACACAGACACACGCACACACACACACACACACATATATATATATATATATATATATATATATATATATATATATATATATATATATGCACAGTTTTATTTTGGATTTATATACATACATATATATATATATATATATATATATATATATATATATAGATATAGATATATATACATTTCAGATGCATATAGAATTTTATATTGAACATTTTAATATCAATTTTTCATTGCAATGGTGCATAAGATATTTATCCTTAAACTACTGTGCAGAAACTGTTGCTTGCATTGCATTATTAGAATGACTTTATGTTTAAATTTGAGAATGCAAATTTTGAAATCATCTCACATTCAAAGCAAGGAACATATACATTTCTATGGATTTTCAAGAATTATGGACTGTTATCCTGCACTCCTAGGCTAAATGTTTTATTTTTCATCTTCAAATAGAATTATACACTCAGTATGGAACATAACCTCAGCTCTAGATTAGAAATATCCTGTTGGTTATACTCATGAGGTAAATTATTAACACGTTGTCATCAGAATACCTGTATAAATAGTCTCTAGCAGAAATTGTTTCATTAAGAAGTTCTGATATATTGTTGGCAGGTTTCTATATTTTAGTATTTTTAATTGTGTATGAGAATTCCTCATCATATATTAAACTCATGTGGAAAGTTCTTGTTCAGTAACTTAATTATTTTTGATTTTTGCAATTGTTTGCATTTTTTTTTCTTTTTTTTTTCTTTTTTTCATTTTCTTTACACTGTTCGTTTTCTAATTCTATTAGTAGAACATGAAAATTCTCCTTCTGAGACAAAAAAAAAATGAAAAAGAGCCAGCATGTAAACCTACTGAGCAAGCCTTCAAGCATACATTTTATATCTGACATTGATAAACGTTCATCCCTCTAGGCCACTACTGTGTATATGGTGCTGTTTCCAGAAGCCTGACTTACTGCTTTGAACACCATGTTTTATCCTTGTATGTAGTGTGAGTCTCAAACAAATGCTTTCAGACAACTAATTCATTCACAGCTACTTGACTGACTGCAGCTGTCAGAGCAGTTTCTGTACTCTTTAGTCCAGAATGTGTGTTATATCCTGTGGGTGTACATAGAGGGAAGCATTTGATTAATGGAATCCAAGCAATATCAATTCACAAAGATACAATGGCTCATTTGTGTGCCAAAAAGTCACACTGCCCTTATACGGCTTTGTTGGTGCACTCATATTTCTCTTCCTCAAGAATGGTTTCTCTTAACACTTTCACATTTGTACCAGTCCACTTTTATATTTTGTGTAGATTAAAGTTAGCTATCATTCAGTTCAGCCATTTAAATTAAATTGTAATTTTATTCTAGATGAAAATGTCTATATAGAGTGCTATTTTACAAAAATCTCTAAATTTGATTGTAGTTTTTGCTAGGGATGTACTTACTTAGATTCAGGCAAAGAAGGAACATATTTATTAAATCTCCACATTTATTTCCCTGCATACACACTATTTTGTCAGCAAACCTGGAAGTGTCAGTATACATCTATGTGCAATATTAAATAAACAAAGGAGAAGCATAACCATAGAAGGTAAGGTGTACATGTATGGAGAGAGAGGTTAACCAATTATCCAAGCCAGAGCTATGAATGATAACAATACTATTCATAGTGCCTTGAAAGTCCAACTAAATAAACTCCGGACCTTAATGAACACAAGTTAAATAATTCAGTAAACATTTAGCCTATAGCAGGCACTACCTTTCTTATTTATAATGGCTAGCTTTATGCAGTCCCAGACTCTACAGTTATGCTGGATGTAAGCATTTGTTAGCCATGTTGACTAGAGAACCACTCTTTAGATCACTTATCTGAACATATGTATAGATAACTGATATACAGTTTCATTTTTATTACAGTACATACATATCACAATTAGATCGACTAAGACCAGTTCAACCCAAACTAGACGATACAAACACAGTCTTTTATGTTCTGAAGAGCTAAATAAATGCAGACCAGTAAAGACACAGTCAGGCAATGTTGTTGTTACACAAATCTATGACTATACGACAAACACTATTCACATCTACTGTAATGCAACATAGCATGGCCACAGCATGGCCTTATGTCGTATTACAATACTTTGCACTTTACAGCAAAATAACCATAGTAAAGGGATTTCCAGTTCCATTTTGTGAATGATTAATTATCTTTTAAACTATGTCACATCATTTGAAAGCAAAAGAGCAGTTCTTGGATTTGAAGATCTTCATCTGACTCAGTTCACTGTCATTCTCTCTCTTTCTCTCTCTCTCTCTCTCTCTCTCTCTTTTTTCTTTGTTTCAGACCCCATACATCTTCCTGAATATGTGCCTTTGTGTGTGTGTGTGTGTGTGTGTGTGTGTGTGTGTGTGTGTGTGTGTGTGTGTGTGTGTGTGTGTGTGTGTGTGTGTGTGTGTGTGTGTGTGTGTGTGTGTGTGTGTGTGTGTGTGTGTGTGTGTGTGTGTGTGTGTGTGTGTGTGTGTGTGTGTGTGTGTGTGTGTGTGTGTGTGTGTGTGTGTGTGTGTGTGTGTGTGTGTGTGTGTATGTGTGCGTGTGTTGCAAACTGAATTTCTGATCAGAATGTTCTCATATTAGCTTGAAGGCTATGTACTCCCCTTCTTCAAACAGATGAAGCCTAAGAATTAGTTTTCTTGAGCAAGAGGAGTGTGTATGAGTGAAGTCTCCCAAAACATTCATGACAGCATTTGAGAGAAAGAGGACAAAACAGTTTGCATATTAGACTTAGGTTTCACAAACCCACCCACACCCCTTGATAATTATACATACTAACTGCAAAATGGCAAAATGGGGCAAATTCCAAATCCCTGCTGTTCTGAAATTAAATCTCCCACAAAGCAATCACACCAGAAGTGACCAAATGAATTTTTGATTACTGCTACTCCCCCCTGCAGAACCCATGTTAAAACCCTTCCCAGTTCTTGATGGACTGGGAGTTGACTGGCAGTAGGCTGTGTCTAGGGCAGTACAGATTATGTGAGGTTTTCTTCATTTAGAAGCTGCAAGAAGTACTCCTTCCAGTTGCTTTTAATGTCCCTGGACTGGTGAGCAGTGTGTTGCTGGAATCCCTTTTGAAGAGTGTCTGACTATCTTTTTTATCTTTCTGTCTTTGCCTTGCAACCTGATTTAGTTTCTCTGTGCCACCTACGTAGTCTCTTTCCAAAAGCAGGTAGAGTGCCTCCCATGGCCTAGTGTTTATTATTGCAACTCCTTTCTTAGCTCTTTGTTAGCCAACCAGTGTTCCTTCATAGCCTGGTCCATCTTTTCTATCTCACAATTTTTCCTACACTCCTTCGTTCTTTTGATGACTTCCTGGATGTCTGCATTCCACCACCAGCCTTCTTTATGTACCTTATTTCCATACCTGGCTTGGCCACATATTTGTCCTATAGTCTACATACATTCTTTTTGAGGTGCTGCTGTTCTTCTTTAACTCCACCTATTTCCTGTTATTCTTGGGGTGCTACAGCCCTGAATAATTCCTTGAAATGTTGTGCTTTCTCTCTGGTCAGTTTCCAGGTTTTCAGCCTGGTCAATATGACAGTGATGTTGGGAGCTTAAAAAGGTTAAGCCTGAAGAGCTAACTGGAATAAATTCTCAGACATTAAAGGGCTAATGTAGCTGGAACATGCATGTGCTGTGCCCACACAAGCAAGTTAAGTATGGTATACAGTTTCAGTTTGAGAGTTATATTTTTTCATCTAGGGTTCTGAGTTATGAATTAAACAATTTTAACCATGAAGGGAGTTCCTAAAGTACTACCTGCCATGTGAGACTAAGGCAGGAAAGCAGATGTTCTACAAAATGTTGTACAGCTTGGTTCGATAGGGGAAATAAATTCCATGTTATATATATAAAACTATATATATATATATAGATATATATACACACACATATATATCTATATATATATATATATATATATATATATATATATATATATATATATATATATATATATACATATATATATATATATATATATATATATATATATACACATATATATATATATATATATATATATATATATATATATATATATATATATGTGTATAGATGCAGATACTGAACAGAGTCCCTAGCTTACACAACCCATTGCCTGCCTTAAGGAAAAATGAGTACCCCATATACAAGTGATCGAAAGAAAGACACAAATGTTTATAAGACATCATACAGAAGCCATAAGAAGCTTATATCCACCATATATCATGGTAGGGAAACATTAAGTACTCAAAAGCTAGTCAGTCTGACAAGTGAAAACAATAGGGAACTGTGTAGGAGTAGTCAGGCCTTTAAAGTGCTGTATCATAACATGTACCAAAAAAGAAAAATATTGAGTATAGTTAGGCTACAGACTACCTGAAGATATCAGAATGTAAACAAAAGAGCCTGTCTAATCACAGGGGTCTATATTACATTATCAAAGTTTTACAACTTCAAACACCATATGGTCGAACCCATTTGTTCGAAGTTGTAAAACTTTGAAAATGTTAAAAAAAGAAAATAAAAAAAGAAAACATTTACCTGACAGTTGTAAGTAGGGGGCAAGCCCCCCTGAACCTCACCCCCACACCCCCCGCTCTTTAAATATACCAACTCTGAGACCACACCACGATGCAATACAGTGTGGAAAGGGAAGATTTCCCTTTACTACACTGCCGTGCGATCTTGGAGTTGGTATATTACAACCATCAGGTAACTGTTTCCTTTTTTTTTTTTTTTCTAATGTATTCGAAGTTTTACAACTGCGAACATATGGGTTCAACCATATGGCGTTCAAAGTTGTAAAACTTCGATAACATAATATAGACCCTAATCACGGTATAAGAAAACAAAGTCAGATGTAGGGAATATTCAGCCTGCAGTAAAAGATCAGTTACTATAAGAAAGGGTACCAGTATGATGATTGAAAAGGTGGGCATTATCAAACAGCAGGAGAGGAGACAGAAATAAAAAACTAAATACAATTAAGCTCTTTTGAGAGAAGTTCACAATTAAGAATATGTATTCATAAAGAACTATTGAGATTATAGACTCAGAAAGTCAAGATGGGCAGCCAGTGCTGTTGGAATAAATACATCCCAGGAATGTTTAAAAGGGTTCTAATAAAGCGTTTAGAAGACAAAGGAGATGCTAGAATACAAACAGTGTCACTGACTCCAGGAGTAGCAATTGTGGACAAGAATACACCTCCCAACTGTCCAGATTTTTGTCTCATATTTTTAGTCTGATTTTATGAAAAATCACTGAAGATTGATGTCACAAAATAACACCATACATGTGAGTTTCAGACCTCATATTTTTTTCAGAAAGTGCATGCTAACATAAATTTTGTTATTTTAGCAACTAAGTTAATAACAGCGATATTTAAAATACGTGTCTATGTTTGGGCCTTTGTCCACTGGTTATTTTAGGCTTTGTCCAGATTTCTTGCATTAAGAAGTTAAGAGTTATGGGCTAGAAGAATGTATAAACTGAAAGCTAACAGAATTAATAAAGGCAGAATAATTAACTTAAATGTGAATTTTTGGATGGTGGGGGTGGGGATATGGAAAGGCTGTGCAATAGCTGAGGCTAGACCTGTGGTTTTGAATTAGACTGGTGCAGAAACTCATAAAATGTAGGGAAAAAAACTTTAAGTATCAACCCACTCAGCTGAAAAGGTATGAAGAGGCATGGTTAAAATAAAGACATAATTCTTCATTTAGAAGGATGTATATAGTATGCACAAGGGTGTTTAGCCCATCTTAGCATATTGGTCTCCTCCAGTAGTCAGAAGAATTTATTATGGCATGGAATACTGGAAAAGCCAGAAAAGGATGAAAAGAGACTGAATATTAGATATCCTCTACATCCTGCATGTATTGTATGGATCTTAGAAAATGACCAAGAATAAGGAATAGATATGCAACAAGAAAAGAAGTTCCCATTGATGGGAAGCATATGTAAAGTAATAGGCAGGGCTATAAATACCATACCTCTCAACCTCTTAAGGGAAGAAATCTGGACAAAGCCTACAATTATGGGGGGACAAATGCCCAACAATATGAACATATTTTAATATTGCTCGTATAAACTTCGAAAGTTACTTGAATAACAGAATCTGTGTTAGTATGCATTTTCTGAAGGATATGAAATCTGAAACTCAGCTATATGCCATTCTTTAGTGACTTGAATATTCAGTGATTTTCCAGCAAACCACAAATTTCATAAGGAAAAGACCAAAATATGAGGCAAAAATCTGGATGTTCTGCAAAAATCTGGACAGTTGAAAGGTATGCAAACAACAAATGTTATTTGGAAGGAGCTGTCTGGCTGCAGAGAAGGAAATAAGTAATACAGATGTACAGTGGGTACGGCTTTAAATAAGTAATACTGACGTACAGTGGGTACGGCTTTAAATAAGTAATACAGACGTACAGTGGGTATTTCTTTAAATAAGTAATACAGATGTACAGTGGGTACGGCTTTAAATAAGTAATACAGATGTACAGTGGGTACGGCTTTAAATAAGTAATACAGACGTACAGTGGGTACGGCTTTAAATAAGTAATACAGATGTACAGTGGGTACGGCTTTAAATAAGTAATACAGACGTACAGTGGGTACGGCTTTAAATAAGTAATACAGATGTACAGTGGGTACGGCTTTAAATAAGTAATACAGATGTACAGTGGGAACGGCTTTAAATAAGTAATACAGACGTCCAGTGGGTACGGCTTTAAATAAGTAATACAGACGTACAGTGGGTGCGGCTTTAAATAAGTAATACAGACGTACAGTGGAGTGCGGCTTTAAATAAGTAATACAGATGTACAGTGGAGTACGGCATTAAATAAGTAATACTGATGTACAGTGGAGGCTTTAAATAAGTAATACTGATGTACAGTGGGTACGGCTTTAAATAAGTAATACAGATGTCCAGTGGGTACGGCTTTAAATAAGTAATACAGATGTACAGTGGAGTGCGGCTTTAAATAAGTAATACAGATGTACAGTGGGTACGGCTTTAAATAAGTAATACAGATGTACAGTGGAGTGCGGCTTTAAACAAGTAATACAGATGTACAGTGGAGTGCGGCTTTAAATAAGTAATACAGATGTACAGTGGTGCGGCTTTAAAAAAGTAATACAGATGTACAGTGGGTACGGCTTTAAATAAGTAATACAGATGTACAGTGGGTACGGCTTTAAATAAGTAATACAGATGTACAGTGGGTACGGCTTTAAATAAGTAATACAGATGTACAGTGGAGTACGGCTTTAAATAAGTAATACAGACGTACAGTGGGTACGGCTTTAAATAAGTAATACAGATGTACAGTGGGTACGGCTTTAAATAAGTAATACAGACGTACAGTGGGTACAGCTTTAAATAAGTAATACAGACGTACAGTGTGTACGGCATTAAATAAGTAATACAGACGTACAGTGGGTACGGCTTTAAATAAGTAATACAGACGTATAGTGGGTACGGCTTTAAATAAGTAATACAGAAGTACAGTGGGTACGGCTTTAAATAAGTAATACAGATGTACAGTGGGTACGGCTTTAAATAAGTAATACAGATGTACAGTGGGAACGGCTTTAAATAAGTAATACAGATGTACAGTGGGTATGGCTTTAAATAAGTAATACAGATGTACAGTGGGAACGGCTTTAAATAAGTAATACAGATGTACAGTGGGTACGGCTTTAAATAAGTAATACAGATGTACAGTGGTCACGGCTTTAAATAAGTAATATAGATGTACAGTGGGTACGGCTTTAAATAAGTAATACAGATGTACAGTGGGTACGGCTTTAAATAAATAATACAGACGTACAGTGGGTACGGCTTTAAATAAGTAATACAGACGTACAGTGGGTACGGCTTTAAATAAGTAATACAGACGTACAGTGGGTACGGCTTTAAATAAGTAATACAGACGTACAGTGGGTACGGCTTTAAATAAGTAATACAGACGTACAATGGGTACGGCTTTAAATAAGTAATACAGACGTACAGTGGGTACGGCTTTAAATAAGTAATACAGACGTACAGTGGGTGCGGCTTTAAATAAGTAATACAGACGTACAGTGGGTGCGGCTTTAAATAAGTAATACAGGCGTACAGTGGAGTGCGGCTTTAAATAAGTAATACTGACGTACAGTGGGTACGGCTTTAAATAAGTAATACAGACATACAGTGGGTACGGCTTTAAATAAGTAATACAGATGTACAGTGGGTACGGCTTTAAAAAAGTAATACAGACGTACAGTGGGTACGGCTTTAAATAAGTAATACAGACGTACAGTGGGTACGGCTTTAAATAAGTAATACAGACGTGCAGTGGAGTGCGGCTTTAAATAAGTAATACAGGCGTACAGTGGGTACGGCTTTAAATAAGTAATACAGACGTACAGTGGTACGGCTTTAAATAAGTAATACAGGCGTACAGTGGAGTGCGGCTTTAAATAAATAATACAGGCGTACAGTGGGTACGGCTTTAAATAAGTAATACAGGCGTACAGTGGAGTGCGGCTTTAAATAAGTAATACAGGCGTGCAGTGGAGTGCGGCTTTAAATAAGTAATACAGGCGACAGTGGGTACGGCTTTAAATAAGTAATACAGACGTACAGTGGGTACGGCTTTAAATAAGTAATACAGGCGTACAGTGGAGTGCGGCTTTAAATAAGTAATACAGACGACAGTGGAGTGCGGCTTTAAATAAGTAATACAGGCGTACAGTGGTGCGGCTTTAAATAAGTAATACAGACGTACAGTGGGTACGGCTTTAAATAAGTAATACAGACGTACAGTGGGTACGGCTTTAAATAAGTAATACAGACGTACAGTGGTTATGGCTTTAAATAAGTAATACAGACGTACAGTGGGTACGGCTTTAAATAAGTAATACAGACGTACAGTGGGTACGGCTTTAAATAAGTAATACAGACGTACAGTGGGTACAGCTTTAAATAAGTAATACAGACGTACAGTGGGTACGGCTTTAAATAAGTAATACAGATGTACAGTGGGTACGGCTTTAAATAAGTAATACAGACGTAGAGTTGGTACGGCTTTAAATAAGTAATACAGACGTAGAGTGGGTACGGCTTTAAATAAGCAATACAGCTGTACAGTGGGTACGGCTTTAAATAAGTAATACAGATGTACAGTGGGTACGGCTTTAAATAAGTAATACAGACGTACAGTGGGTACGGCCTTAAATAAGTAATACAGACGTACAGTGGGAACGGCTTTAAATAAGTAATACAGACGTACAGTGGATACGGCTTTAAATAAGTAATACAGATGTACAATGGGTACGGCTTTAAATAAGTAATACAGACGTACAGTGGGTACGGCTTTAAATAAGTAATACAGACGTTCAGTGGGTACGGCTTTAAATAAGTAATACAGATGTACAGTGGGTATGGCTTTAAATAAGTAATACAGACGTACAGTGGGTACGGCTTTAAATAAGTAATACCGACGTACAGTGGGTACGGCTTTAAATAAGTAATACAGACGTAGAGTGGGTACGGCTTTAAATAAGTAATACAGATGTACAGTGGGTACGGCTTTAAATAAGTAGTACAGACGTACAGTGGGTACGGCTTTAAATAAGTAATACAGACGTACAGTGGGTACGGCTTTAAATAAGTAATACAGATGTACAGTGGGTACGGCTTTAAATAAGTAATACAGATGTACAGTGGGTACGGCTTTAAATAAGTAATACAGATGTACAGTGGGTACGGCTTTAAATAAGTAATACAGATGTACAGTGGGTACGATTTTAAATAAGTAATACAGATGTACAGTGGGAACGGCTTTAAATAAGTAATACAGATGTACAGTGGGTACGGCTTTAAATAAGTAATACAGATGTGCAGTGGGAACGGCTTTAAATAAGTAATACAGATGTACAGTGGGTACGGCTTTAAATAAGTAATACAGATGTACAGTGGGTACGGCTTTAAATAAGTAATACAGATGTACAGTGGGTACGGCTTTAAATAAGTAATACAGACGTACAGTGGGTACGGCTTTAAATAAGTAATACAGACGTACAGTGGGTACGGCTTTAAATAAGTAATACAGACGTACAGTGGGTACGACTTTAAATAAGTAATACCGACGTACAGTGGGTACGGCTTTAAATAAGTAATACAGACGTACAGTGGGTATGGCTTTAAATAAGTAATACAGATGTACAGTGGGTACGGCTTTAAATAAGTAGTACAGACGTACGGTGGGTACGGCTTTAAATAAGTAATACAGACGTACAGTGGGTACGGCTTTAAATAAGTAATACAGATGTACAGTGGGTACAGCTTTAAATAAGTAATACAGATGTACAGTGGGTACGGCTTTAAATAAGTAATACAGATGTACAGTGGGTACGGCTTTAAATAAGTAATACCGACGTACAGTGGGTATGGATTTAAATAAGTAATACAGACGTACAGTGGGTACGGCTTTAAATAAGTAATACAGACGTACAGTGGGTACGGCTTTAAATAAGTAAAACAGATGTACAGTGGGTACAGCTTTAAATAAGTAATACAGACGTACAGTGGGTACGGCTTTAAATAAGTAATACAGATGTACAGTGGGTACGGCTTTAAATAAGTAATACAGACGTACAGTGGGTACGGCTTTAAATAAGTAATACAGACGTACAGTGGGTACGGCTTTAAATAAGTAATACAGACGTACAGTGGGTACGGCTTTAAATAAGTAATACAGACGTACAGTGGGGACGGCTTTAAATAAGTAATACAGATGTACAGTGGGTGCGGCTTTAAATAAGTAATACAGACGTACAGTGGGTACGGCTTTAAATAAGTAATACAGATGTACAGTGGGTACGGCTTTAAATAAGTAATACAGATGTACAGTGGGTACGGCTTTAAATAAGTAATACAGATGTCCAGTGGGTACGGCTTTAAATAAGTAATACAGACGTACAGTGGGTATGGCTTTAAATAAGTAATACAGACGTACAGTGGGTACGGCTTTAAATAAGTAATACAGATGTACAGTGGGTACGGCTTTAAATAAGTAATACAGATGTCCAGTGGGTACGGCTTTAAATAAATAATACAGATGTACAGTGGGTACGGCTTTAAATAAGTAATACAAATGTACAGTGGGTACGGCTTTAAATAAGTAATACAGACGTACAGTGGGTACGGCTTTAAATAAGTAATACAGATGTACAGTGGGTACGGCTTTAAATAAGTCATACAGACGACAGTGGAGTACGGCTTTAAATAAGTAATACAGACGTACAGTGGGTCTGGCTTTAAATAAGTAATACAGACGTACAGTGGGTGCGGCTTTAAATAAGTAATACAGATGTACAGTGGAGTGCGGCTTTAAATAAGTAATACAGTTGTCCAGTGGGTACGGCGTTAAATAAGTAATACAGATGTACAGTGGGTACGGCTTTAAATAAGTAATACAGATGAACAGTGGGTACGGCTTTAAATAAGTAATACAGATGTACAGTGGGTACGGCTTTAAATAAGTAATACAGATGTTCAGTTGGTACGGCTTTAAATAAGAAATACAGATGTACAGTGGGTACGGCTTTAAATAAGTAATACAGATATACAGTGGGTACGGCTTTAAATAAGTAATACAGATGTACAGTGGGTACGGCTTTAAATAAGTAATACAGACGTACAGTGTGTACGGCTTTAAATAAGTAATACAGACGTACAGTGGGCACGGCTTTAAATAAGTAATACAGATGTACAGTGGGTACGGCTTTAAATAAGTAATACCGACGTACAGTGGGTATGGATTTAAATAAGTAATACAGACGTACAGTGGGTACGGCTTTAAATAAGTAATACAGACGTACAGTGGGTACGGCTTTAAATAAGTAAAACAGATGTACAGTGGGTACAGCTTTAAATAAGTAATACAGACGTACAGTGGGTACGGCTTTAAATAAGTAATACAGATGTACAGTGGGTACGGCTTTAAATAAGTAATACAGACGACAGTGGAGTGCGGCTTTAAATAAGTAGTACAGATGTACAGTGGGTACGGCTTTAAATAAGTAATACAGACGTACAGTGGAGTGCGGCTTTAAATAAGTAATACAGACGTACAGTGGGTACGGCTTTAAATAAGTAATACAGATGTACAGTGGGTACGGCTTTAAATAAGTAATACAGACGTACAGTGGGTACGGCTTTAAATAAGTAATACAGACGTACAGTGGGTACGGCTTTAAATAAGTAATACAGATGTACAGTGGGTACGGCTTTAAATAAGTAATACAGATGTACAGTGGGTACGGCTTTAAATAAGTAATACAGATGTCCAGTGGGTACGGCTTTAAATAAGTAATACAGACGTACAGTGGGTATGGCTTTAAATAAGTAATACAGACGTACAGTGGGTACGGCTTTAAATAAGTAATACAGATGTACAGTGGGTACGGCTTTAAATAAGTAATACAGATGTCCAGTGGGTACGGCTTTAAATAAATAATACAGATGTACAGTGGGTACGGCTTTAAATAAGTAATACAAATGTACAGTGGGTACGGCTTTAAATAAGTAATACAGACGTACAGTGGGTACGGCTTTAAATAAGTAATACAGATGTACAGTGGGTACGGCTTTAAATAAGTCATACAGACGTACAGTGGGTACGGCTTTAAATAAGTAATACAGACGTACAGTGGGTCTGGCTTTAAATAAGTAATACAGACGTACAGTGGGTACGGCTTTAAATAAGTAATACAGATGTACAGTGGGTACGGCTTTAAATAAGTAATACAGTTGTCCAGTGGGTACGGCGTTAAATAAGTAATACAGATGTACAGTGGGTACGGCTTTAAATAAGTAATACAGATGAACAGTGGGTACGGCTTTAAATAAGTAATACAGATGTACAGTGGGTACGGCTTTAAATAAGTAATACAGATGTTCAGTTGGTACGGCTTTAAATAAGAAATACAGATGTACAGTGGGTACGGCTTTAAATAAGTAATACAGATATACAGTGGGTACGGCTTTAAATAAGTAATACAGATGTACAGTGGGTACGGCTTTAAATAAGTAATACAGACGTACAGTGTGTACGGCTTTAAATAAGTAATACAGACGTACAGAGGGCACGGCTTTAAATAAGTAATACAAATGTACAGTGGAGTGCGGCTTTAAATAAGTAATACAGACGTACAGTGGAGTGCGGCTTTAAATAAGTAATACAGATGTACAGTGGGTGCGGCTTTAAATAATGAATACAGGCGTACAGTGGAGTGCGGCTTTAAATAAGTAATACAGATGTACAGTGGAGTGCGGCTTTAAATAAGTAATACAGGCGTGCAGTGGTGCGGCTTTAAATAAGTAATACAGGCGTACAGTGGAGTACGGCTTTAAATAAGTAATACAGATGTACAGTGGAGTGCGGCTTTAAATAAGTAATACAGACGTACAGTGGGTACGGCTTTAAATAAGTAATACAGACGTACAGTGGGTACGGCTTTAAATAAGCAATACAGACATACAGTGGGTACGGCTTTAAATAAGTAATACAGACGTACAGTGGGTACGGCTTTATATAAGTAATACAGACGTACAGTGGGTACGGCTTTAAATAAGTAATACAGACGTACAGTGGGTACGGCTTTAAATAAGTAATACAGACGTACAGTGGGTACGGCTTTAAATAAGTAATACAGACGTACAGTTGGTACGGCTTTAAATAAGTAATACAGATGTACAGTGGGTACGGCTTTAAATGAGTAATGCAGACGTACAGTGGGTACGGCTTTAAATAAGTAATACAGACGTACAGTGGGTACGGCTTTAAATAAGTAATACAGATGTACAGTGGGTACGGCTTTAAATAAGTAATACAGACGTACAGTGGGTACGGCTTTAAATACGTAATACAGATGTACAGTGGGTACGTCTTTAAATAAGTAATACAGACGTACAGTGGGTACGGCTTTAAATAAGTAATACAAACGTACAGTGGGTACGGCTTTAAATAAGTAATACAGATGTACAGTGGAGTGCGGCTTTAAATAAGTAATACAGGCGTACAGTGGTACGGCTTTAAATAAGTAATACAGGCGTACAGTGGTGCGGCTTTAAATAAGTAATACAGACGTACAGTGGGTACGGCTTTAAATAAGTAATACAGACGTACAGTGGGTACGGCTTTAAATAAGTAATACAGACGTACAGTGGGTACGGCTTTAAATAAGTAATACAGACGTACAGTGGGTACGGCTTTAAATAAGTAATACAGACGTACAGTGGGTACGGCTTTAAATAAGTAATACAGACGTACAGTGGGTATGGCTTTAAATAAGTAATACAGACGTACAGTGGGTACGGCTTTAAATAAGTAATACAGGCGTACAGTGGAGTGCGGCTTTAAATAAGTAATACAGATGTCCAGTGGGTGCGGCTTTAAATAAGTAATACAGGCGTACAGTGTGTACGGCTTTAAATAAGTAATACAGGCGTACAGTGGGTGCGGCTTTAAATAAGTAATACAGACGTACAGTGGGTGGCTTTAAATAAGTAATACAGACGACAGTGGGTGCGGCTTTAAATAAGTAATACAGACGTACAGTGGAGTGCGGCTTTAAATAAGTAATACAGGCGTACAGTGGGTGCGGCTTTAAATAAGTAATACAGACGTACAGTGGGTACGGCTTTAAATAAGTAATACAGACGTACAGTGGGTACGGCTTTAAATAAGTAATACAGACGTACAGTGGGTACGGCTTTAAATAAGTAATACAGATGTACAGTGGGTACGGCTTTAAATAAGTAATACAGATGTACAGTGGGTACGGTTTTAAATAAGTAATACAGATGTACAGTGGAGTGCGGCTTTAAATAAGTAATACAGACGTACAGTGGGTATGGCTTTAAATAAGTAATACAGACGTACAGTGGGTACGGCTTTAAATAAGTAATACAGACGTACAGTGGGTACGGCTTTAAATAAGTAAAACAGATGTACAGTGGGTATGGCTTTAAATAAGTAATACAGACGTACAGTGGGTACGGCTTTAAATAAGTAATACAGACGTACAGTGGGTACGGCTTTAAATAAGTAATACAGACGTACAGTGTGTACGGCTTTAAATAAGTAGTACAGACGTACAGTGGGTACGGCTTTAAATAAGTAATACAGACGTACAGTGGATGCGGCTTTAAATAAGTAATACAGATGTACAGTGGAGTGCGGCTTTAAATAAGTAATACAGGCGTACAGTGGGTGCGGCTTTAAATAAGTAATACAGGCGTACAGTGGAGTACGGCTTTAAATAAGTAATACAGATGTACAGTGGGTACGGCTTTAAATAAGTAATACAGATGTACAGTGGGTACGGCTTTAAATAAGTAATACAGATGTCCAGTGGGTACGGCTTTAAATAAGTAATACAGACGTACAGTGGGTACGGCTTTAAATAAGTAATACAGACGTACAGTGGGTACGGCTTTAAATAAGTAATACAGATGTACAGTGGGTACGGCTTTAAATAAGTAATACAGATGTCCAGTGGGTACGGCTTTAAATAAGTAATACAGATGTACAGTGGGTACGGCTTTAAATAAGTAATACAAATGTACAGTGGGTACGGCTTTAAATAAGTAATACAGACGTACAGTGGGTACGGCTTTAAATAAGTAATACAGATGTACAGTGGGTACGGCTTTAAATAAGTCATACAGACATACAGTGGGTACGGCTTTAAATAAGTAATACAGTTGTCCAGTGGGTACGGCTTTAAATAAGTAATACAGATGTACAGTGGGTACGGCTTTAAATAAGTAATACAGATGTACAGTGGGTACGGCTTTAAATAAGTAATACAGATGTACAGTGGGTACGGCTTTAAATAAGTAATACAGATGTTCAGTTGGTATGGCTTTAAATAAGTAATACAGATGTACAGTGGGTACGACTTTAAATAAGTAATACAGATGTACAGTGGGTACGGCTTTAAAGAAGTAATACAGATGTACAGTGGGTACGGCTTTAAATAAGTAATACAGACGTACAGTGGGTACGGCTTTAAATAAGTAATACAGATGTACAGTGGGTACGGCTTTAAATAATGAATACAGACGTACAGTGGAGTACGGCTTTAAATAAGTAATACAGATGTACAGTGGAGTGCGGCTTTAAATAAGTAATACAGGCGTACAGTGGAGTGCGGCTTTAAATAAGTAATACAGACGTACAGTGGGTACGGCTTTAAATAAGTAATACAGATGTACAGTGGGTACGGCTTTAAATAATGAATACAGACGTACAGTGGGTACGGCTTTAAATAAGTAATACAGATGTACAGTGGGTACGGCTTTAAATAAGTAATACAGACGTACAGTGGAGTGCGGCTTTAAATAAGTAATACAGACGTACAGTGGGTACGGCTTTATATAAGTAATACAGACGTACAGTGGGTACGGCTTTAAATAAGTAATAC
This sequence comes from Protopterus annectens, assembly GCF_019279795.1. NCBI lineage: Eukaryota > Metazoa > Chordata > Ceratodontiformes > Protopteridae > Protopterus > Protopterus annectens. The sequence continues at coordinate 1,089,930,776 of NC_056731.1, read as the reverse complement.
AGACGTACAGTGGGTACGGCTTTAAATAAGTAATACAGACGTACAGTGGGTACGGCTTTAAATAAGTAATACAGACGTACAGTTGGTACGGCTTTAAATAAGTAATACAGATGTACAGTGGGTACGGCTTTAAATAAGTAATGCAGACGTACAGTGGGTACGGCTTTAAATAAGTAATACAGACGTACAGTGGGTGCGGCTTTAAATAAGTAATACAGATGTACAGTGGAGTGCGGCTTTAAATAAGTAATACAGACGTACAGTGGGTACGGCTTTAAATACGTAATACAGATGTACAGTGGGTACGTCTTTAAATAAGTAATACAGACGTACAGTGGGTACGGCTTTAAATAAGTAATACAAACGTACAGTGTGTACGGCTTTAAATAAGTAATACAGATGTACAGTGGGTACGGCTTTAAATAAGTAATACAGACGTACAGTGGGTACGGCTTTAGGATCTTACGATTTATAACAAGCTTTAAACATAACCATGCATTGTAATCATAACATGCAGGGTGCACCAGATCCCAAGTTCAATCAGTACCCTAGTCTGAGAAGATTTATACAAGCTTTAAACATAACCATGCATTGTAATCATAACATTCAGGGTACACCATTTCCCAAGTTCATTCAGTACCCTAGTCTGATAAGGGGGATCTAATTCTGGTGTATATGATGTAACTCCAAATCATATTGGTCCACCACCAGGTCATCTAGGGATCCCAGACTGATTATTCTTTGGTGGCCAGCATCTCATAACATCATTCAGTGTTGCAGTGTCTGAAGGCCTTCTGTAATAAATTCTTCTTTTTTTAGCAATCGTTTTGATTATAAATAAGTGTTGGGTTAAAAAGAAAAATAATAGACTATACATACATGCAAACACACACATACACACACACACACACACACACACACACACACACACACACACACACACACACACACACACACACACGCACACACAGCTTCAAAGTCATGTATTTTCTTTGCTTCAATCCCCAAATAGAGTAGTAGAGCTGTTTTTGGAGTCACTCTACTGTTCTGTTCCAATCCCAGTGAAACATTCCAGGAAAACACGCATAGCTATACCCCTGGAATACATTTCCATAAGGGCCTTGCCAATTAGACCGTTGCAGCTCTGCCAACCACAACCTTCTTACAGCTGTGACATTATAGTAGTCTCTGAAACAGAAACCTGTATCAGGGTGAGTAAACCTGCTATAAACAATTTTGCACATTACGACACATGTCTGCATCCTGGTCTGAGATGTATTAATCTGCATGGTGTGAAGTGCACACTGCTAGCCACATATGAGCAGTATCTTCCATAAATATACAAATGTTTGAATTCTGCCACCAAAGAATAGGCTTCTTCATCTTTATGCCAGTGCACATGAAGCAATTTAGCAGTGCATTAAAACATAGTACTAAGTAACTTTTGCATGATATACTTGCAGCTATAGCACTTATGACAAGAGGTATACATTACCCAATAATTCAAATAAAAATAATTTCAGAATATTTTCTCAAGCAAGAAATTGCTGTAATTACACGGTCATGATTCCTTCTTCTTTTCTTTTAAATGCATGATTCTAAAGAGATTGGTGTGGTTAGTACTGTAAAATCTACAAAAGCAAACACACACTTCTGGAAGCATGCCAGACAGCTTCAATGTCAAATTATTTAAACAGTTACATTGTTAGTTATATAGCATAATTGTAACACAAGCAAGAGGAGTGTAAACAAGAGCAGAAATGAATGAAAGATACTACAGCCTGGAATTAAAACTGCTTTCATTTTTTGTCTCTTTGTAAACTTTGTTTAAACAGGCTCACTGTTGACTAAACGCAGTGATAATTTAAACAAAGTAAATGTTTTTCTAGAATGTAAATGTGCATTCATTACCCATTTCTCTTGATAAAAAGCGTTAATTAGGCATTTCTTCAGGACATTAGAACATTTTTAAAACATTCACATAATGACATCATCGTATTTAATTATCTCTCTATATACATGGAAGGTAATTGTGAAATAATGTAAAAAATGCACATATTGATTTGCAATAACTTGAGATACATGTAAAATTAACTTTACGTTTTTTCCTAACTCCTGCAAAAATTCATTTTTGTGAAACATGCTTTAGCAAATGTTCTTTGACTTTTTCTGAATTAAAATAATCAATGGAAGATGTGAAAGTGAACTGTTTAAGTAAATAGCAGGGCTCGTAAAAAACATATGTGACTGTCTACGGAGAAGAGAAGGTCATATATAGAGCAGTTGCACACTACATTGAAATGTAAAGTTTCATTTCAGTGAAAGTCTCTTGAGCTGTCAAGAAACAATGAGGCATCAGATTCTGCTGGGATTTGAAATAGGTGGTGTTTGAATGATCCATAAAGTAAGGCTTGTTGTTTGGAACAAATAACAAACTGCAAGGTAAGAGGCTCAGAAAAAGAGAGAGAGAGAGAAAACTCTGGAGTTTGATCACTTTAATAATTCTAAGGGTCATGCAAATTTAACAAGTCTATGTAATAAAGCACTGAAGTTTCCTGAAAGCCAGCAGAATAAACTAAATGAAACGAATGAAAATTGAAGCCAGACTGACTTGTTTAAATTTGTCTTGAAATACAAATAGATCTACGTTACCAGCAGATAGAATGAAGTTTTGGCAACACAGGTTTCTAGAGCTAAGGTAATACAAATACAAATACCAATGTATTAAACCATACTGTGTATTGTTATAAGTTCCACGTACAGTCTGGAAATCATTCCTTCAAGACTAACTGGATTGCTAGGATTTGCTCTTTGTACAAACATTTTGATTGACCTGACAAGTTAGATTATGTAATGCATGTGATGGCTTCAAACCTGGACCTTTATACCCAGTCATAAAAAAGGGTTCATTCCATTCCATCTTAAAGTCTTGCATTATAGATATTGTCAAGAGTCATTTCCCTAAGCTAAATTAACAGGTTAACATGTTTGCGAAAGAATTGTCTTTTCATTGTATTATTTGGGAGTTGGGAGTACATCCCACTGCTTAAGTGTTTAGATAGAGTGATTGTATTTTTCTTCAAAATTATTATTACTTCTTAAATAGAAATTCAAAAATGACAACTACATAGGCATTCATAAAATAGCTGTGATCAGTCACTCCCACAACATGGCTGGGGCATCTACAACAATCTGCTTTTGTTATTCTTTATAAAATGTGAAGTTTATTTATAAAATGAAGATTCTGTATAAGTGCAGCCATTGAAATGTTCTCCATAACTGGACTAGCATATCGAATGTGGAGGAAACAGCACCTTATCGACAGCAGTGGTATTTGTTATGTCTATGCTGTCTCCCTTTGGTTATTTGTAATAAATTTTAACTAACTGACTTTACAAGTTTAATAGCAAGCAATCTTGTATTGACTGACAGTTTGAATCTTGGAAGGTTTTATGTTCTAATTTGTGAATACTAAAGATAAAAAATGTTTTGTTGGTATTGGATGGCAGTTTTCTATTAAGCATTTACTTGTAGCTGCAACAGCTACTTATACCTTAGAACAGGGTATACTGATCAAGCCTTTCAAATTATATAATTGTGTTATCAGGCAAACAAGCTATTTAGAAAGTTATACCTGAATTATTGCATAATTTAATGATTATAGTTTGAGTATTTTGTAAATTATTTTTGTCTTTTGGGGGAAGTAGACATTTCTAATATGTGGGACACCTGCAGAGTACAGGCTAATTTACAGAACAATATCTTTCACATACAAGTCTACATTTGCATGAAATAAACTTCCATTGCAACTTATTCTTTGTGAAGTTTGGATGGAATGTAGACAAACATTTATTTACTCACATAAATATTAATATCATGTTATATGGAATTCAAATTAATGTATGTGGTGTCTATATTGACATAGATGGCAATATCAAAATCAAAATTTATATTAACAAACTAATATTAGTGTTACTACATCCAATTTTCAAAAGCAGGAGTGTTTCTTGCACCAAAAAAGTAACACTAGAACAAAGAACGACACTCAGGAGCATTTGGCAGCCATCCACAGTTGTCACTAATATATTACAATATTTTGCTCTCTTATTTATAACTTGTATTGCATATATCTGTCATGATATTTACCTACTAACTGCTTTACTTCTAAGCCATAACATGTCATTAACTAATGTTCATAACATACATACCATTGCTGTTGCCATAATTTCACAAGGTAATCTCCAAAGTAGACAGTACAAGTTCTAATCTATTCCTAAATTTATTCATGCAACTAAAAATGGATGGATGGATATATGGATGGAGGGGTTGGGAGGGTGGCTAATGGTTAAGGTGTTTGCTTTACAAACACACAGTGCAGGGTTTGAGTCTCACAAGGGATAATTGGCTAGGCTAAAAATGGCTCGCAAGGGCAGTTAGCTTAGTAATAACCTATGATGGATGAAAGAAAATGTATCTTTTCATTCTGCCATCATGTTTGCCATACTGAGTTATGTAAACAGCACCATTCTAGCTTTCTTGAAAAATTCAGAAAAGCGAAAGTTCAAAGATACAAGAATGTGTATTCACTTTAGTAAATTTATTTGTCTGAGAGCTGTAGAATAGTGCTCTTTTACACATATTGCTTGCTACTTGGTAAATCAGACTTACCTGAATTCCTTCAACCTATACTTAATCTCCACCACAGTTCATGCATCAACAGTTTAATCTACTTGGTGTCCTAAGTACATGATAAACAAATAGATAAACAATAATTGGTTCTCAATTCTGATTAAACTAGAAAAAATATTCTGAAGGGATAAGTGTCTATGAATCCAGAAGAAAGATTTGTGTAAAACTACCAAGTGGCACAGGTTTTTAAGCAATGTTTGTTAATACAAATATTGAATACAAGAATAAAACTGTTAAAATCCAAACTAATGAGACGGTAAAGAGCAGAATGTTTCCAAGGAGGAAAGGAAAGTGAATAGTTGGTAGAGATGGTTACACTGAATGCATATTATAATAATTATAAAAGTTCATCAGTCATTTTAGGGAGTTGTGTGATGCTGAGATCTCTGTATACGACCCTGGTCAGGTTTAACCTACAGTTATGACCCGTGGTGGTGGTGCTGCGGTAGTGTTGTTGCCTCACAGTAAGACGCTGTCCGGTTCGATTCTCAGCTAGAGTGTCTTCTGCATGGAGACGTGTGAATGGGCGTACCTTCGTTGAAGGTTGTGTGTCAGGGCTTGTAACTTGGCACATAAAAATAAACTAACAAGAATAGTGGACTGGAGTTCCATAACTGGGAAAAGCCGAAAGACACAACAACAACTGTGTTTTGTTATGACCTTCTTCTGTACTCTTAAAAAACTGGGAAGACTAGTTATATATGATAAAGATCTGTAAGTCTACAAAAGTGTTGAATATCGCTTTCTCTTTCTCTCTCTCTCTCTCTCTCTCTCTCTTTGCAAGGTGGTATGAGCAGACTGGGTTCCCAAACAAAAAATATATGCAGAAAAATCAGGTCTGATGAAGTAGCTCTGGCTACGAAAGCACTCACCATTTTTGTACTGTGGATTAAACTTTGGAGTTTTATTTGATACTATCTGCTGTGGTCTGGTGTTTCCTATATTTTTCTGTATATATATATATATATATATATATATATATATATATATATATATTTGAATTTATGTATGTGTGCATAAAATGCTATTCACAGTAAATGGCTAAGTAATAATTAAAGGTATATCTTCAAGTTAATGGGATGATATATATATATATATATATATATATATATATATATATATATATATATATATATATATATATATATATATATATATATGGTTCCACTTCATATCGTCGAAATATCAGTTAATCGAATTTCAAAACATCGAGACGAAATCGTCGAAAGCACAAATCATTGAAAACTCATAACATCGAATCTTATATCATTGAAAACTATAAAACAACTAGAAATAACATCCCAGACTGTTTACTATGTTTATGTAGGGGGCAAGCCCCCCTGCACCCCCACACCCCCCCGTAAATTAAATATACCAACTCCAGGTCGCACTACAGTGGGTTTAGGAAAATACCTTTTTCCCCCACTGTAGTGCAACCTTGGAGTTGGTATATTTAATGTACAGGGGGGTCTGGGGGATGCAGGGGGGGGAGCTTGCCTCGTTGCATAAACATAGCAAAAACTCTGTGGGATTTTATTTATAGTTGCTTTATAGCTTTCAATGATTTGAGATTCGATGTTATGAGTTTTTGACGATTTGAGCTTTCGACGATTTGGTCTGAATGTTTTGTAATTTGATGAAATGATATTTTGACGATATGAAGTGGAACCTATATATATATATATATATATATATATATATATATATATGTATGTATGTCTCATTGGTTAGAAATTATATAAGGAGTAGAAAATGTCTTCCCTCATGATCAAGTGTCTGCCTGTGGTGTTGGACTTCAAAACACCCCTGTGTGGGTATTATTTACACAGCACATACACCCTATTGGGCATTATTGCTTGCTCATTACATTCTGAGTGTATGCATCAGTAGTGAGATAACACTGCTGGCAATCTCTTTTCCAAATCAAAAATAAATGTGTAACAGATGGAACAACTGATGGAGAAATGCATATACTGCAGTTTTCTCCATTATGACATCAGTTTAACATCCTGATTGTGTACATACTGAGGAAGGAAAAGAAAAGAAGGAAACAGCAGGTCAGTCTGATTTCTTTGCATGTACAAAAAAAAACATGACTGATGCCCACTCATGTTATATAAATCCCATTCTGTTTAATGAAGTACATAAAACACAAATAGCAAGACGTCAGGTATGGAAAAGAACAGTAGACAGTATAGGATGAAGGTGCTAATCAAGGAATGTGACTTTCCAACACTGCACTTCGATCAATGATTAGTTTCTACAAATGGAATTGCAGATGCAGCTTTAAATACGTTTAATTTTAATGAGAAATTGTGAAAGTGGCATTTTTGAAAGAAAAAAAATGCCATCCCTGCGTTCTTTCTTTCTTTCAATGCAGATTTATCGCACGGTTAGTCTTTGTCTACAGGATGTGTTGCAGGGGTTTCTTAAGAACGCATCCAACAGTCTGTTATACCCTTATCATTCACCAGGGAACTACAAGGCTGAACATACTGTACACCACAGATAGAATAAAGCAGAAGGACAGAAACATAGATTGCACTGCTTGCCTTAAGTAGCTTGGGAATTCAAATTAATGATTGGCACCTGAAGCCAGGCCTTCAGCTGAGTCACAAAGCTGTATCTCAGAAAAACAAGTTTCTAGATGTTTAATTGATTTAACTAATTGAATGAATGAATGAATGAATGGATGATTTTGCACTTTCAAAAAAATGATATAACAGTGTTTCATTTTAGTCTCTGCTGCTTCAGCTAAGAGTTATTTAAAGGTTTGTTCAGTTCATTAGAAGTTTTTAATAACACTAAAATATTTGAAGGATATTACTAAATGGAGTTCCTGTAATGTCTAGATTCAGCCTAAGAAACTGTTATCTGTAATACATTCAGTGGAAAGAAATAGATAATAGTTATATAAATTGAGGACTTCTGCTAAGATCGGTGTTATTGTATTAAATATTTTTCATTAAGTAACCAGAATTAATGTTTAAATAGCTATTAAAAATTTTTAAACTTACCTAGCACCATTCACAATGTCATTTATTTTTCTGTAAAAATATACAAATACTAATTTCTCATCCATGGTTTATTGTTCTACCCACTGACTGTAGAACCTGTTATGTTTATGTCCCACTGACATTTGTTTGCCATATTTCTTTTACAGACACAATGCAAAGATATAGTTCTTCCATGAAAGCTACTTGCTAATGCAACAACTCTTGGGCCCTGGAAGTTATTATGTGATGTTTGATTTGTGTTATGTCTTTTGAAGCCTGATGAATGTATATATTATCTTTGTATTTTATCCCATTTGCAAATTATGTGTTTTTTTTTATTTCCTTTCACACTGTTAGTGTTTACTTCTTCATCTACCATTATGTTTTATGGGAAAAGGCTAGCCTTTTTGTGATATTTTTCTGTACCCCAGCCTTGACCGGTGCAAGTGTTTTGACAATGAAACTCTTAACTCCATCGCATAATACCTTTGTTCATATCTCAGACAGGTGCAGAGCATGATACATACCTCTCAACCTCTTAGTGCAAGAAATCTGGACAAAGCCTGACAAAATGGGGGAAAGGCCCAAAAATAGGGACAGATTTTAAATACTGCTCTTATAAACTTACAGAGTTGCTAGAGTAACATAGTTTGTGGTAACACATATTCTCTGAAGGATTTGAAGTCTGAAACTCAAATGTATGTCATTATTTAGTGACTTCAGATCGTCCCAGTGATTTGACAGAAAACCACAAATGTTATGAGAAACAGAGCAAAAATGTAAGGCAAAAATGTGGGCATTCTGTGAAAATCTGGACAGTTGAGAGAGGTATGATCATGATAACAGTACAGGTGTGTGTTTATGTGAATGCAACCCTTGCTGTATGAACTATATATTCAACCATTTGTTCAAAATCATGATACAATTTACTTCTTAGATTACAGTACCTCTGAAAGTGCTACTCCGAGTGCTTCCTGCCATAGCTCCCATTATTTTTTTTCAAATGCTTCCTGTATTTTTCTTTACCCTTTCCCATATAGGTTATTTATCCATTCATTAAAAAAGACAACCCATCACTAACTTCTTTCAGTGATATAGGATATTGGTTACATCCCTAATGTTTGTCCAAAGCTTCTCACAATGTGCTTCTATAGAAGTCCTTTCTAAATTAACTTGATCCCAAAATTCTTGTATCCCACACTTCAAGTAATGTTTATCTTCATAATGCTTCTCCAATAGTGGATTGAAATGCTGGCATTTATTTAAAATCTTTTATTAGTAACATGCCTATACTATGGTATGAAAGTGAGTTTGTGACTGGATCAGCCTCTAAAACCTCTGGCTTTAATTCTGGACCCAGTTAGCAGCACCCTGTCCTACTAGCCACTGCAACTCCATAAGTCACATATGACTAATTTTGTTGTATTGGATGTCATAATCCCAGTGCATCCAGATGTGAAAAAAAAAACACACACATTCATACAAATAGGCCTTGATGGTATTTACTCATGCTGTGGGATTATACTGGAGCATTTCTCTCCAGCTCTTCGCTGAAAATAGGGACTGTCCCAGTCAGACTTTCCCTCTCATCAACTGCTAAATAAATAAATTATACATATTTTATCTTCTAGCATCTTATCAACAGCAGTGCTGAAAACCACATTAGAAATCATCCCGCTACCAGTTGGCAATGATCTGCCATAAGGATGTGAAAAGCATTAAAATAAGTCAAAACAGTTCAACATCTGTTAGGTGAGATCCATAAATGTTGACTAAAATTAAATTCCTTGCAGGAATTTTAATCTTACTCACCACCCATTTTCCCAGTTCTTTTGTCCTGTATTCAGTGCTACAATATACAATAGGATTAGTGAATATGCTAGCAACAAGCATGGGAAAACACACATGCTATGTGAAATTTTCATTCACCTCATATGAGATGATCATAGAAGGGGAAGGATAGCATTAACTCTCATTTGAGACTTGAACCCAAGACTTCAATTATGCCCTGCTAGTGTCACTGCTACTGGACTAACAGATGCCTCTGGACATATCAGTTTTGAATTTTCCTTAACAGCATTATCCTTCTAGCTAGGAAACCCCGAGCAGTGTGACTGAGGACAAATGAAAATGCATACGCACACACACACATACACACACACACACACACACACACACACACACACACACACACACACACGCACACACACACACACACACACACACACACACACACACACACACACACACACACACACACACACACACACACACACACACACACACACACACACACACACACACACACACACACACACACACACACACACACACACACACACACACACACACACACACACACACACACACACACACACAAACACACACATTTAAAGTTGGATATCTACCAGACTGTTTCTTGTACAAAATGAAGGTCAAATTATAACCACAAACACACATGTGCACACATATTCAAAGGTACATAGCCCTCACACACACACACCTTCACCATACCTTAACATAGCTGCACTACTATCCCATACCTCATTTAGCCTTTTAACAACAACACTTTACGTTTCACTATTCCTTGATGCATAAAAAAATCATGATAGGCGCACATAGACACACACACACACACACACACACACACACACACACACACACACACACACACACACACGCACACGCACACGCACGCACACACACACACACACACACACACACACACACATTTAAAGTTGGATATCTACCAGACTGTTTCTTGTACAAAATGAAGGTCAAATTATAACCACAAACACACATGTGCACACATATTCAAAGGTACATAGCCCTCACACACACACACCTTCACCATACCTTAACATAGCTGCACTACTATCCCATACCTCATTTAGCCTTTTAACAACAACACTTTACGTTTCACTATTCCTTGATGCATAAAAAAATCATGATAGGTGCACATAGACACACACACACACACACACACACACACACACACACACACACACACACACACACACACAGAAAATCCTCTGCTTTGGAGCTTTTAAAATCATATAAATTAAAGGATGATATGTGCTCTAGTTTAGGACTGGAAAAATAGTTTGACCTTTCAACTGTCCCTATTTTGGGGGACATTCCTATTTTCAGGCCTAATTTACCCCTGCACAGGATGTCTCTATTTTGGAAGGTATGTCTCTGATTTCAGGACTGATTTACTCTTCACAACATGTTTTAAACCCAATCTGTCTAGTATACAGAAAACCACACTACATGAACAACATTTATTGGCAAGAAAAATTTAAAGAATGATGGTACACATATTATATTTGCCTTGTGCTGAAGCAAAAATAAATGTTCTTGTAAGGAAGACATTTACAATGCAGTTCTTTAAAGTCTTTTCCTACTGGGTACTGGGAGAGTTTTGCACTATTTCATATTAAAAGTTTATGCTAATTAGATGTCTAGATTTTTGGCTAGATGTATCTACTTTTCAAGGTCCCTTGTTTCTATTTTGAATGTCAGCATGTTGAGAAGTATAATCAGGACCTCAAGCATACTGTGCTTGTGTCAGTGGCATTGGGCAAAAATGTGTTGAATTCCCCTATGAGCCTTATAGTTTCTGCTAGAAAACTTCCACCAATAGTCAACAAGATCAAATTTTAACCAAACACACACACACACACACACACACACACACACACACACACACACACACACACACACACACACACACACGCACGCATGCACGCACACACGCACACACACACACACACACACACACACACACACACACACACACACACACACACACACACACACACACACACACATATATAGCCCCCTGTGATGCCCCAGCACTTGCCCAGTAATAAAAGAGCCTCAAACCTCACCACTAGAACAAGTGGGGGACATAAATTAGGAGGATAATAAGTACACACAAAGTATTTCCAGATGCAGCTCTCTGCGTCAAGTGCAATTTCCCTTAAGAGCACACAGAGACGACAGTCAGTCCGGGGCTCGTTTCTCCGTCTTACTCCAGATCCCCAATAAGACTCCACCACTGGCACAGCTATAGAGTTGAGATCTCAGCTGAGTGGCAAAGCCAAGATCTCCAGTACCCCCTCTGTCCCACCAGTGCTTTGCATCCCTGCCCAAACAACTGACACACACACTCTTTGAGGTTTGAGTTATGCACACACACACACACACACACACACACACACACACACACACACACACACACACACACACACACACACACACACACACACACACACACACACACACACACACACACACACACACACACACACACACACACACACACACACACACCTGGGAAAGGCAGCACAGGTTTACTAACTATGCTCCCTTTTGCCCAGACTATAATTTAATTATTACTGCCACCAGCCATGTCCTTATCAACTACTTTAAGACCCTTGACAAAGGGTGTCCAATCTTACTGTGTAATGTTACTATCAATGCAAATGGTAGTTTGACCAAGCGCAAGGTTATTAGGAGTGGTCTACACAGTGTCATCAAATAAATATGCAAGTACTCTCAGAATTATTTCACAAATATCAGCCACAATGAAAGGTTTAAAGATATTTAATAATAACTAATAAAAGAACAAGAAAAGACTCAGTATATAATTACAGGTATATCAGAGGTCAAAAACACATGAAATACTTAAAGCAACATTGCAGGACAGTCTCAAATAAAGAAAGAAAGAAAACATCTAAGCTATACTTCACTATATTCCTGACTGTATCTAAGAGAAATTACTGTACACTAGTTAACTTACTTACAGAGCAAGGGGAGATAGATGTGGTGAGTGGGTCTTCCAGCTGATGCTGGCAGGTCAAATACAAAATACAAAATGCCCAGTCTCTCTCTCTCAGAGAGTTCTTAAATTAATGTTTCAAATATTACTGCTGGGGTAGCTTGCAGCTTGATACCACTTCTTGTCATCTGACCATCTCGGGTGAAATCCCCCACTGCAGCTGGTAACATTCAGCATCTACCTGTGAAAATACATAGAATTCAGATATTTTAGCAAATGGTGGAAACTGTAAAATAACTTACATTTCTCCACATTTAAAGACAACACAAAAAAAACTTCTAGTTCTAGACATTATGTCTCCTGTTGCACTGAAACTGAAAGATAACATCTCTTTTGTTTATGGCCCAGCCATAGTAAGAAGTTATGTACCTACCATAACGTTCCATGTTAGTTGTCTTCCTCTCACCTTCTTTCTTGCTGGTTGGGCTCAGAGCCGATCCTCGGCTCCGACTCAGCCATCTTCAAAAGCTCGAGAGCTGCTTACTGGCTCGAGGCCCCCCTATATCCCATGATGCCTGGTGCTAGATACCCAGATCTCGTTTGGTAAACCTAACTACAGACATAATAATAACAATTATAATAATAATACAGTAAACATGTGGTAGGATGCATGAATCCTACTGGAGAGACTGCTAGTCAGAAGTAATAGCCAGAGAAGACTCAGCCAGTGATAAACATAAGGAACTCTTCTCGGTCTACTAGGATAGGGGGAAGGAGGGTGGGACGCAAGAAAGAAGGCGAGAAGAAGACAACTAACATGGAACGTTATGGTAGGTACATAACTTCTTAATGTTAAGTTGTCTATCTCACCTTCATTCTTGCTGGTTGGGACAGCGTCCCTAGCCCCTCAATCCTGGGTGGCTCATCAGAACAGACTCTTCAGAACAGTGGAACAAAAATCAGCTCTGCTCCTGGAGGCCACGTTCAGCTTATAATGCGAAATAAAGGTATGAGCATTTGCCCATGTAGCTGCCGCACAAATAGTTTCCATTGGCAATCTTGCCTGAAAAGCCACTGAAGTAGCTAGAGCTCTAGTGGAGTGACCTTTCGGTTAAGCAAGAAGCTCTTTATTCCTTAGCTGATATGTAAATGTAATGATAGATGTCAACCACCTAGATAAAGTTACTTTCGACACAGGTAGACCTTGTTTGCCCTCAGCATAGGACAGGAACAGCTGGTCTGATTTTCTTATTTGCTTAGTTCTATGCAAGTAAAAGCGTAACTGTCTATGAACATCTAACTGATGCAATTTGTATTCCGCCTTGTTGGAATAATTTGGAAAAAACACAGGCAGATCAATAGACTGATTCAAATTATTGTCAGAAGAAACCTTTTGAAGGAAGGAAGGAAGGATTAGTCCTGAGAGACACTCTGTCATTGTAGAAAACTAGATAAGGAGGGCGAACACAAAGAGCCTGAAGCTCAGAAACTCTTCTGGCTGAAGTAATTGCTACCAGAAAAAGGGTTTTCCAAGAAAGAAACTTCAAGGAACAAGAAGCTGCCGGTTCAAAGGGGGGCAGTATCAGGGAAGCTAAGATCAAATTTCGATCCCACGGAGGTGGGGGATCTCTCACTGGGGACTTGAGTAAAGTAATCCCTTTGAGAAAAGCTTTACAAAGCTTATGGGACATAATACTAGTATCCAATAGACCTCTATGAAAGTTTGAAATTGCAGCTAACTGAACTCTAATCATGGCAGAAGAAGATCCAGCACGAAAAAGTTCCGCTAAAAAATCCAAAATATGGTGCACAGGGGCTGAAAAGGGATCTATATTCCTAGCCTCTGCCCAGAAAGAGAAACGTTTCCACTTACTAGCATAAGTCTTTCTAGTGGTAGACTTGTGCGATGATAAGATGATTTCACACACAGAGTGGGAGATGTTTGGAAGCCTGGCTAAGGTTGGAAGTGGAGCAACCAAGCAGTGAGCTGGAGAGATTGAAGGGATTGGTGCAGTATGCCCGATTGATGGATCAGGAGGTCCAGAACTGGGTCCAGGGCTGCTCAAGAAGGTAATGATGCAGGAACGGGAACCGAATTTGTCGAGGCCAGTAAGGGGCAATGAGGATCATCTTGCATCCTGATGTGGAAGCTTTCTGTATCAATTTGGGAATCAGGGGGAACGGAGGGAATGCATAAAGAAGTCCCTGAGGCCAATCATGGACTAGAGCATCTCTGGGGGAGTGTCCAGGAAGAGGGAAGAGAGAGAAGAAATTGTTGCACTTCCTGTTGAAGGGGGTGGCAAAAAGGTCACAGCAAGGCTGACCCCATTTGCGGAAGATTTGGTCCGCCACTGTCTGATTGAGAGACCACTCATGAGGCATGAGAATTGCTCTGCTCAGCCTGTCCGCTATAACGTTGGACTTCCCAGGGATGTGCGCTGCTATCAGAAACCATTGGGAAGAGATCGCCCACTGCCAGAGTCTGAGTGCTTCTCGACATAGGGGGTAGGACCTGGTTCTGCCCTGCTTGTTGATGTACCACACTACTGACATACTGTCTGTTTGAATCACAATGGTCCCGGTAGGAAGAGAGTTGTGAAGAGCTTGCAACGCCAAAAGCACATCCCTCATCTCCAAGACATTGATATGCAGATGGTGCTCGTGAGGCTGCCAGGTGCCTTGGACTGTTCTGCCCTGAAAATGCCACCCCGCCTGATCAGGGAGGCATCCGTGGTCACAGAAGCCACTGGAGGAGGGAGAGCAAATGGTCTGCCCCGGGGTACTGATGGGAAAACCATTCACCAAGCAAGTTGTTTTTTGCAAGTCTGTGTGATCATTATTTTGTGAGACATTGGAAGTTGTTGGTAAGACCATTGGGTGAACAGCATCCACTGAAGAATCCTCATATGAAAACGAACAAGGGGGACTAGTATGATAGCTGCTGCCATGAGACCCAATGTCTTTAGGATGAATCTGGCCTGAATTTTTTTGCATCCTAATAAGACTTGGACATGTCGGCGAATGTCTAGCACTCTGTCTAATGGAAGTCTCACTGACATGTCCTTTGTATTTAAGTTTGCGCCTATAAAGGTAATAGATTGACAAGGTGACAATGCAGACTTTTTGAAATTTATTGTGAAGCCTAGTTTGGAACAAGTTTGGATGGTGTAGTCTCTGGCTCACAGCAGGTGATGCCTGGTGGTTGCAGTAAGGAGCCAGTCATCTAAATATGGAAACACCTGGAATCCCTGCCATCTCAGGTGAGTGGTAACTACTGCCAAACATTTGGTGAACACCCTGGGGGCTGTGGTAAGACCAAAGGGCAGAGCTCTGAACTGATAATGACTGGCTTCCAGCTGGAAGCGGAGGAATTTTCTGGAGCGTCTGTCCATTTTGATATGGTAGTACACATCCTGAAGATCTATGGAGCACATCCAATTGTCCTGACCCAGAAAGGGTAAAATGGACTGTAGTGTGACCATCCGGAACTTCATTCTTTGAACAGACCTGTTTAGTCTGCTGAGATCCAGAATGGATCTCCAGTCCCCTGTCTTTTTTGGTACCAAAAAAAACCTTGAATAAATTCCAGATCCTTGCTGGTCTGCTGGGGCTGACTGGATGGCTCTTTTTCTTAGCAGTTTTGAAATTTCTTGAACTGCTTGATCCCTTAGATTGGATGGAACATCTTGAAGGGATTGGATTTGTTGGGAATGTATGGAGTGTGAAGGAAGGGGATTTAGTAGCCTTTGGATAGGACAGACAGTACCGATTTGTCTTGTGTTATACTTTGCCAGACTTTTGGGTACAGCAAAAATCTTCTCCCAACTGTCTCCAAAGGTGGACAGCCAGGCAGCACCTCAGGGATGCTGGAAGGGCTTGTCAGAGAAAGATTCTCTTTGGCCCTGATTTTACGGACCCCCTCTGCCCCGAGGGTGGCATCTATTGTTGTTCCCTCCTCTGCCCCTGGAGGGGAACTCTCCACGTGTGTCAGGCATGGCTCCCTGGGGTTTCCAAAACCACATCTTCCCACTCTTCTGACCCTTGGGATATGGTCTTGAAGGAGTGGAAAAGCAGACTCCCACAGCAGAGAGTCTTGCCTTCCTGCTCACACCTGGTAAGGGTATCCTTCACCTGTGGTCCAAAAAGAGCAGAACCATCAAAGGGGGTTTTGTGAAAGATGCCCTGAAGGGTTCCGCAAAGTTACATAACCACATCCAGGCATGCCTCCTCAAGGCCACACCTGTGCCTGTGGCCCTACTTGCACCATCGGCTGCGTAAGAGATGAGCCACATGGAGGAGTTTACTACCGAATTAAGAGTCGCCAGCTGGGAGGTAACCTTAGCCTGAACCCCCGCAGCTGATGGATCTTGAAGGGTATCACCTAGCTCTTTAAGGAGAGATGAGCCGCATGGAGGAGTTTACTACCAAATTAAGAGTCGCCAGCTGGGAGGTAACCTTAGCCTGAACCCCTGCAGCTGATGGATCTTGAAGGGTATCTCCTAGCTCTTTAAGGAGATCCCTTTGAAGGCAGGTAAAGTGGCACAAATAGTTCAGCGACCTCATGGAGAAGGTCGCTGATGCAAACATCTGCTTCCCATATCTGTCCATCGTCCTAGATTCCTTATTAGGGGGATGGACAGACAAAAAAGTTTCAGCCAACTCCTTTTTTGTGGCCGCTGCTACCACCATGGTATCAACGGGAACACCCTTAGTCAGAAATTGCTTGTCTTGTGGTGCAGTAATAAATTTTGTGGCTCTTTGGGGGGTTGGTTCCACTGTGTCTGGGTCTAACCACTCCTTCTGAGCCACCACAGACATCAGTGGATCGAAAGGCGGAGACACCCAAGAGGTGGAGGGTCGGGAACCAAATGCATCCAGGAATACTGACTCATCCTTGGGAGGGTTAAGGGTAGTCCAGTTCCCCCTCTGCCTAGGTATCTCAAGGATGTCTGAGAAAGAGACATCCTCAGAGGGGGATCTCGGGGACCCTTCCAAATCCTCCAAGTCGGTATCTGAAGTGACAGACTCAGGGGAGTTAACATATTTCCTCTTGCATTTCCTCTTTCGAGGGGGCTCCTCTGAATGAACAGGGAAGGCCTCGGAAGAGGAAGATACACTCAATGGGGTTCCCTGGAGTGTTTGTTCCTCACGCTTGGGGTCTGGAGGAGGGGCAGAAACAGGAGCAGGCACCATGGGGGAGGAGCCGATGACGCTGACCGTGAGGCTGACTCAGATGCCAGCACACTCCTCATGACCTCGAAGGCGCCTCTTCCCAATATCGGAGAAGGCTCCGGCTCCGAAGAGACTGGAATCCTTCCTGGCACCGAGAGAGATGGCTCCAAAGCTGATGTAGGAGCCAAACTCACCTGCACCAAAGCTCCGAGTGGGAGAATGGGGTCGGACAAGGGTCCAATACCACTCGCCCCCTATGAGCCAACGAGAGAGTCCCGGCACCCAGATCCCTCCAAGGATGGCACCATGGAAGAGATCGAAGCTGACGACGGAACAGGAAGGGTAGGTATCAGTGCCAATGGTCCCACAATCCCAGCCCCAGCAAGCTCCAGCTCTTAGCTCAAGGAATGAGTCGAAGGAGGAACTACTCAGAGACAGGTGGAGCCAAACCCTGATGAGGGAGGCAAGATAACATTTTAGCCAGGGCCTGATATTTTAAAAGCCTGCTCACCACTCTCTCCAAATCATGGTCATATAGACTAGATGACCAAGATGAGTAGGATTGGTGACTTTGCTCCGACTGTAACAAAGGTGACCCTGGAGCCGAGTGTATTGACTCTAAGGATGGTGATCTAGAGCATTTTCGACTCCCTGACGGTTCAGACAGCAGAGTCGGGGCCAACTGGGAGATAGGTGCTTCGGTTCCAGTCAGAACCGAAGTTGGCCAGGAGATAGGTACTTTGGCTCCAGCCAGAACCGAAGTTGATGCAGACGCCACACCCGATGACGGCTCTGAACTGGGAGCTGGCAACTTCAATGGCTTGGAAGGTTTCACCGACTGAGCCTTAGCTGGTGATCCTTCAGGTTTAAGCAATCCCCTAAGGATAAGCTTATTCCTACACTCCTGCAGGACTCTTGGACTAAAGGTGTGACACACCGAAGAAGAAGAGTCCTGCAGGTGTAGGGCACCCAAGCAATAGACACAAGAAGTGTGACCATCTGTCAGTGACATTTTCTGACAGCATGAGTCACACTTCTTGAATCCAGACACTTTTGTGTCTTTAGACATTCCTGTAAGGAAATATCAAAATACAAGTAAAAGATATAAAGGGAAGTAGGTAACTAGAAAAAAAACACACTGCACACAAGTTACCACACCTTAACAGCACACATACACTCTATACTAGAAGAAAGGGTAAACAGACCTACTAACTACCACAATTTCTAATGAAAAATTTTAATACCTTAAAAAAGAAACATGGATAAGCCTCTAAGTAAATTGGCTACCTTAAAAAGGAAATGGGGAAGGGAGGGAACTCTCCAAGAAGAAAGCGAGTTTTCAAGGGGGAAGACTAAGCACCAACAAATACTACAGCTATGTATGAACACTAAGTATTCTAACAACTAACTATAATAATATGCAAAAAGTTATATATATATATATATATATATATATATATATATATATATATATATCAATAAAGTGAAAAAATTATGACCTGAGCCAGTAAACGCAACCTCATAGCAGAAGCGGCAAATAAGATCTGGGTATCTAG
Organism: Protopterus annectens; assembly: GCF_019279795.1. NCBI lineage: Eukaryota > Metazoa > Chordata > Ceratodontiformes > Protopteridae > Protopterus > Protopterus annectens. The sequence goes on along the minus strand of NC_056731.1, from coordinate 1,089,911,577 downwards.
TGCCAGGCATAATGGGATATAGGGGGGCCTCGAGCCAGTAAGCAGCTCTCGAGCTTTTGAAGATGGCTGAGTCAGAGCTGAGAATCAGCTCCGAGCCCAACCAGCAAGAATGAAGGCGAGATAGAGAAATTAACATAGTAACTTAATTTCAACTATTCTTCTGAAGTTTTGCAAGTTAATCTCCTGTGTTTCAGTCTCCCCTGTTAAAATATATACATCTAAACAGTTACAGTAGTGCACATACATTTCTGCTTAGTACTTTACAAAATATCTCTTCTGCACACGTCTGCACAATATGACATACAATTCTAATACATCTATAACACAAGACACATAACCATTTACAAAATTCCAGACAACTGGGCTTGCAGTATCTCCCTTTTGTTATACTTCTATATAAATCATGTTAATATTCAAAAATGACATAAATGACACAAAATTCCAGATAGCTGGGCTGGCAGTATCTTCTTTTGTTAGATCTCCTACTTAGGCACTGTTAGAACCAAAGGTATGAAAGAATAATATTAGTTCTAATTTGGGATTCAAAACCAAGACCTCAGCCATACCATGTTGTGCTACTGCCACTGGACTGGCCTCTGGAGAAATAGTTCAGTTTTCCCCAAAAAAGCCTTGCCCTTTACATCCGGAACACCCCTCCACTCCAGTATGGATTTAGGACAAATTACAAACACACACACACACACACACACACACACACACACACACACACACACACACACACACACACACACACGCACACACACATGCGCACACACACACACACACACACACACACACACACACACACACACACACACACACACACACACAACCGCCCCCAACACACACACACAAGTACAGAGAAAGCTGTCTGCTTAGCAACAGGTAGAATTATAGAACCATTGCTATAATTATGTGTTATATGAGATATAAATGTATCAGTTAATCTTGACCTTTAATCAATGGGTAAGAATATGATGATATAGACAGAGGATTCAGTACAAATCAGCCTGGATAGATGTAGGACCATAGAGATACTGCTCTAAAAGCTGCAGATTAAAAGAAAACATAAAAACCGTTAAACTGTTGAAAGCATGCTGCTGGTAAATTTTATTAATTCATATGTGTTAGCATACTTACAAAATTAAGTATAAAAAAATATTTTTCTTTCAAAGCTCCAATACTTTGAAAGCCAAATTGCTGCTGTTAGGATTCTAAGTTTCATCAAGTTTGTATCTTCACAAGACTTCATGTATCCGAGTATGAAAATTTTACTATCTCCACAAAAGATCATTTTACATTCAACTTTCTTTTGAACACATTTATATGCATTAATTAGTTTCCAATTAAATTCTATTGTAAAAAATTCTTGTTCTGCAGGGGCACTGATTATGACATGGACTGTGTTATGTCTTGGATTCAAGTACCAGATAAGGCTCATTGTTGTTTAATCTGGCACTTACTGCAGATGACTCAGGGTAACAGCAGTTAACTGCTTCCTACTGTCTTCACTTTGGTTTATTTAGTCTCCAATTGCCTACTGGGTGACTGAGTAGGTTACTTAACCAAACAGTGCTTTGCGGCAACTGAGAAATTAGAGAAGGCTCTTCAATGGTGTCCTTAACTGCATGCCTAATAACTAACTATGAACACATGACCTTATAAAACAGACTACAACAAATGAAATGCAGTTATTCATGAACAATCATAGACATCTTCAGCAATTAATATGTATAAACACAACACCTTCAAAAGGGCAATGTATCCTCTGATGGGTCACGAACATCAAGAACATGAACAAATAAACTTTGTTTGACTATTCAATGTTCAGAATACAATATTGTTAGCTATATTAAGTTTCTCCTGTCTGTGAGTCATGTAATTCCTTAGCTTTCAAACATTTTTTACAAGAAGCAGTCTGGAAGATATCAAACTTTAAATATCTGTGTTAATCCATTTATTTTTGTAATGATTATGCACATGATAACCAACCAAATTAAGTTATGGTCGGATATACTTTTCATGCAATCATTATAACAATAAACAACCTTGACCAATAGTTCAACATTTTTGTCCAAGCCAATGGCCACATTACTCAGAAAACCAATTGCTTCTCTCCAAGATGTTGCCATGTAGATGTTTACTCTGTATGACATGCCATCTTTCTTGTTAAGTAAGATAACATACATTTATGTACTCCTCTTCCTGAGTGCTTCCCTTGGGATGTAGTAATATAATGTAAAACTTCATTCTGCAATGGCATCACAATGAATATTACAATTTGATATTATAAATAAATATAATAGTGTTTAAAGAGAAGTTAAAGAAAATACATAATACAATCATATAAAACATTAATAATAGATGTCTTCATTAAACTATGAATGAAGCATGTTTGGTGTAAAAGCATACTGACAAATTACATAACTTTGAACAATGTTTTGTGTTGTGATTATAAATTATTGTACTCTAAGCTGTACCAATAATCATACCACCATAATGATATTGTGACAATTTACTGAATACAATAGACAACCTTAAAGATAACACAGTATGCTCACATGTAACCATAAAAAAAAGCCAGTAGCCATTACCTTTGAGTCAGTTGGCATCACCAAGCCTAATCCAACTAGGCTTTAAAGATCTGGGTTCATAATCCAAGCTACCTTGGACCTGCCAGTAATGCCCTTATGTCTTGCCTCCCAACCCAAACACCTTTTGCCATGGCCGCTAGTTAAACTGAATCCAACCTACTCAGCATGATGAGGCCACTGAGCACAAGCAGGAGCAAAAACAAGGAGGGAAAACCACAGGGCAGCTGCCTAGTAAGACCCATGCCCTTGAGGAAGGCACTGAGAGGGCCTTTGATCTGCTGGTGAAAACTGCCCAGGTATTGTGGTACTCACCTTTTAAAATATGAGATAATGAAAAGACTCACCCCCAAGGACCCAGCTCGAAGACAAAGTGGCTTATGGATTGTGATGAACCTCTGCCTCTGGTCCAGTAATCAAGGAGCCTCAATCTTCACAAGTGGAACCTGTGGGGGACGTTCACTAGGAGGATAACAGGTGTGCACACAGTATCTCCAGATGCAGCTCTCTACATCAAGCACTATCAAGCACAATTTCCCTTAAAAGCACAAGGAGAACACAGTCAGTCCAGGGCTGCTTTCTCCCTCTTTCTCCAGATCCCCAGTAAGACTCCCTATTGACACAGCTATAGATTTGAGTCCTTAGCCAGGGTTCCAAGCCAAGTCCTCCAGCACCCTATCTGTCCAAACAGTGTTTCATGTCCCTGTCCAAGTAGCTGACACACACACACACTTGGAGATTTGATTTACACACACACACACACACACACACGTGTGCGCACGCACCTGGGAAAGGTTGGCACAGGTTTACTATCTATGTCCCCTCTACCCGGACTATAAGATAGTTATCCCTGCCACCAGAACCCCTCAACAGCTACTTTAAGGCCCTTAACAAAGGGTGTACAATTTTACTGTGTAATATTAATACAAAAGGCTATTAGAAGTGTCACCAAATAAATATGCAAATACTTTCAAAATGTGAATATCTCTACAAAGATCAGCCACAACAAAAGGTTTAAATATATTTAATAATAAATAATAAAAGAACAAGAAAATACTAAGTATATATTCACTGTTAAATCAAAGTTAAAATCACAGGAAATATTTAAAATAGTGTTGAAGGACAGGCTCAGACAAATAAAGAAAAATATTATATAAACTAAGCTTCACTATATTCCTGACTGAATCTAAGAGAATGACTATTCCTTAATAACTTACTTAATAGAGCATGGCAGATGATGTGCTGAATGGTCCTTCTTGTTGTTGGGCCCAAGACAGATTACAGAATGCTCTGTCTCACTAAGAGACTTCTCAAAATAATACCTAAAATATTATTTCTGGGGATAGCTTGTAGAATGACATCACTTCTGGTCATCTGACCTCTAGGTTCTCATGCGAACCCCCACTGCTGGAAACTGGCAGAATTTCGCTCCTACCTGTAAAATTACACATGCACAGAGGCCTTTTCTCAGATCAGTGGTAGGTGCTTGATGTAATAAAATAATTGCATACCTCCATGCTTCAAGAGTAGTAATTTGTTCATCCCAAAAGCAATACAGAAATCTTCCTAGTACAGACTTTGTGTCTCTGGCTGCACTGAAACCTGTAACATAGCATCTTTATGGCCCAGCCCATAAAGTGATTTAATTTCAGATATATTTTAAAATTTGCTGGACTGAGGTTAACCTTCCAGCTTCCTCTGTTAAAACATATACATTTAAACAGTTACAATAGTGCATGTACATTTCTGTTTTCTCCAATAGGGCACACTGTGGATACATTTCAAACACAAGCACTTTACAAACACTTTTTCAACACAGACATCTACACAAATCAGTTTGATATACATATGACATACAGTTCTAATATATTTGTAGCACAAGCATCTTGTATAAATTAGTTTGATATTCACAAATGACATATAATTATTTACAAAATTCCAGCTAGCTGTGCTGGCAGTACCGCCTTTTGTCACACGGATAAGCTGACCTTGTCCCCTAAGTTGAGTCACTAGCCATATAGTAATGACATTGCGAACATTTATTTAATACAACAGACAGCCTTAAAGATGCCACAATATGTCCATATAAAGCATCAAGTAACCATTACCATTGAGTCAGTTTATCTCACCAAGCCTAATCCAGCTAGGTTTAAAGGTCCAAGTGCATAATCAAAGCTACCTTAGACCTGCTTGTAACGTCCTTTATATTCTACCCCCAACCCAAACATCTCTTGCTATGGCCACCAGTTAAACTGAATCCAACTTGCTCATTGTGATGACAGCACAAACATGGGGGGAGGGGGGGGACAAGGAGGAAAAATCCACAAGGCACCCAACAACCTGCCATGCATCCATGCTGCCCCATCCTTAGTGGTCTTAAGCTCATGGTAGCCATGTTTCACCAAAGCAGCCTGAGAAATTACCTCTTAAAAAAATTCCTTGATTACCAGGGAAAATGTCTAAATTAAACAAGTCAAAACCTAAATTGTTCAAATGTACCTCTTCACTTGCTATAAAAATCAGAGTTCAATTTATCAAAGTTTTTATGGTGAATGACTTGAAAACTGATATGGCTGGCTGCCTGTGTCACTCTGTGGTTAATAAAATATCTGAATATCTCAATTGCAGTGGATTTTCTAGCACCTTCCTAATGGATTCTTGGCACGATCATTAACCAAAACTACACCACATCTTGACACACTGTGCAAGAGAGCCTGTGCATATCAGAGAGGATTCTGTCTATCAAGATTCTTTTTGGAGCTGTGGTCAAGTAGTTTCCCCCAAAGTGAATCACCAGGACTGAGCAATCTTCCAGGTATTGTAAGATGGTGCCAAATCTCCCAGAATTTAAACCATACCAGTCCTGACAAATCATATTGCTGAACTTATAAAGAACCAACTAGCCCATTCATGTAATCAAGGCTTGTGTTGCAGCTCTCTTGATGAAGGAATGCCCCACCATCCAGATAACCTCTTCCCCTGAAACAAAAAAAACATGAGTTAGTTCCTGATGAACAAGAAGGTGTCAGACACCCGTGTTCCAGGTTTTTGAAGGAACTCAGCTGAATGGCACTCTATAGCTAGATCAGAAGTGGAGCCTATTCTAAAGGAGTGTGATGAACACTCCAGAGGATGATATGCATTACCATTCAAAAAATGTGTAATAGAAGATTGACCTCTGGCAACTAGAAGGGCTTGCCACTTCTCAAGTAAAATCCAGGCCTGTCCTAGAAGCCCTGGTGCTGATCTTGTGCAGTAGCCTGAACAACTGGACTAGCTAAGAGACAAGCCTCCTTGACTTAGCCAAATGTATTTGCTGCCCTTTGCCTGCTTGGCCCATTTTGGATTTCCCAAGCCATAGCAAAATAAATTCACTGTGAATTATGACATCCTCCCAGCAAAGAAAGCTTATTAATTCATGAATGAAAAACACTCACATAAAAAGGAAGTTTACAATGTGGCCATGCTAAAAAGATATGGAAATCTGTAGATAGACTACACAAGTCCCAAACAATGATGAAAAGAAGGTGTCACTCTATAGGCTTCCTGGAATCCTTTGACGTTCCTCTAATATTCTCCCAACCTTTGATCACTCTGGCAGACAGCCAATGTCTGGAGAAATCCTTAAGGCCCAAAAATCATGGCATCAAGCTTAATGCTGCTAAGTGAACTAGAATTGCATTGGGGGAGTCTCCTATTGACCATCTAAAAGCCAGAAAATGATGGATCAAGAGCATTCCCAAACTCTATGGCAATTGGGCAAGGACATATGAAATCTCTTGAAAGCCTGAACCAAAGATGAATAAGCCTTACTAGTACTCCTGGTCAAGGACTTTGCAAACAACGCAGCTACTCTTCTACTATCAACCAGACTTCAAGAGGAATAGAAATGCCGTTTGGTACTGCATGCTTGGTTATCAGCAATCAGAGAATGAACCTAGGGACATGCAAGCCTGGAAAAGACAATTTAATTTCAAGGGACATGCAAGCTAGAAAAAAAAAACAAATATATTTTCAAACTCTATAAAACTAGAAGCCTAATGCCTAATGATGGTGTGAACCCATTTTGGTTTGGATGTCAGCTTGTTGAGGGTATGGACAACTGCAAAGTTATTTGAACAAAAAGAAACCCTGCTGCTGCATAATTTGTCTTTCTGCACTAGAGTGGCTACCCATATAGGAAGGTAATGTCCTTCATCCTATCTTCTGAGCATCACTTGGGCCATTTGTTCCACAAACTAGCTACCTTGAAAGTAAGGAAGGTTTGATTCTCACATGGGGTAATTGGCTAGGCTTAAAATAGCCCACAAGGGCATTTATCCTAGTACTGATCTATGAACCTATGAACCTGTAAAAGCTACCATGCCAATCTCTCCTACTGCATCCGTAAAAACCTCAAGGTCACTGGAGGAAACCTAATGTGACTGCCAGAAGGATACGCTATTGATTTGCTCAAGAATGTGAACCAAAGACAGAGGTCTTCCTTAATCCTTGTGGTAAAGCAAACCCTGTAGTTCTTGCATTTATTTCCTTTCAGCAGATTGGAAATGGACTGGAGGAAAGTCCTGCCCAGTGAAGTTGCTCTGCAGGCAAATTTCAACAGCCCATGAAACTGCATGACTTCCCCCATGTGGGCTACAACAAAAACTCAGAATTAACTGCCTGGCCTGCTATAATTTACTTGGCAGAAGTTTATAACCATTTCTGTGGTATCAGCTGTTAAACCCAAAAAGTCAAGACCTAACTTGGCCCTTCTGACTTGTCTTCAATCAAAGGAATCCCTAAACGAGTGCACATTTCTTTGATAACTGACATACCTTTCAAAGCCCCATCCTGATCATCACCCACAATCAAAAGTCATCTAGGTAGTGGACCACTGACTGCTGGGGTGCCCTGCATCATGAGCACCAATGCAAAGCCACTCTGAACAGTTTAAATGCAACACAAGCCACCAAGTGCCCCATGGGCATGGCAGTGTTAAAAAAAAAAAAACTTACCATCATACTAGAATGCCAAACATGGCCAGTCCTCCAATCTAATGGGGAGCAGCTAGAATGACAACCAACTGTCCAGTTTGTAAAGCCAAGCATTGGAGTAGCCCATGATGACCACCACCATCTGATCTAAGGAGAAATAATGTACCTTGCCCTGATCCTTTTCAATTAAATAATTTACTGAAACAACCTCAGGGTATGAGAGGTGTTGGTTGACCAGTAATTCCTCTCTTGCTTCTTAGAAACTAGGCTAATGGGAGAAATTTTAAAGACAGGACAGGGAGGTTTGGAAAAGGGACCAATTACCCTCTCAGCTGCCCTTTCTTTTTCAGTTAGCTTAGCTGTAATGTCTTTTGGCTCCTTAATGAATGACAGCTTGCTAACTGACTTGAGTCTAATGGGACCAATGAAGCAATCCTGGACCCTTAATTAAAATCTTCAAGAATGACTTTCATAGGTCCCCTGTTGGGACAGTCAGACAAAAACAGGGTCAATTTATCTAGCCTGATCTAGGAGTGAGAGGAATGAAGACCTGCCAAAAGCCCTTTCTGGGGTGAACTTGTGTCCATGAGAAAACTGCTTGGCTCTGAAAGCATTGTCTTGTAGCCCCCCAGGGCTTCCTTCATGGAGAGGTGAGTCAGTACCATAACTCCCCAGCCCTACCTTCCCCAGCATATGGATGCTTGGTTACCTTTACCACAACTGTAGCACAAGTGAGTGAACTTACACTATGGACAAAGATACTTCCCATTGTTAAAAGTTCAGCAGAACTTCCTGTCCCCAATGCCTCTACCATTTCCCACCACCTCAGGGGAGCTCAGCTTATTTATTATTGCACTCAAGCAGATGTCAGGGTGCCTTTAATTCCACCTGAGAGACTTATCCATGGCTTTCAGCTTCCTGAATCTCTGACCATAGAATGACCAGCCTGAGCCTCCATTGATGTGGTGAACTTCTCTAATAGCCAAGGAGTATGCCACCAATGACAGTGCCTAGCTTGGGTACTTTTCTATGATTATGCCCATGAAGACCACAAATCCTAAGGCCTGTGCATCCCAGTTCCTCACTGCCATACTGGCTGAGGTTCTTTTACTATTGGCTGCGAGTGCTGCCATCTAATCTTTGTTGCCTGCATTATCTGGGTCTATGATTCACAGTATCCCCTTGGTATCCACCAAGGCAAATATCTCTACAAAGTCCCACCTTTAAGTCTTCTTTTTAGTGCTGGCTGGGACATGAGCAGTGATATGGGACCCAGGGGAGGGAGTAGCTGAAAAGTTTAACATGGCCATGGGGAACAAAAACTGAATAACACTAATGTCAGCATCAACCACCTCAGCCCCTCTTGCATAATCCAGCTGATTCTGTAGGTTGAGTAACTATGAAGGAGATGCCTGCCCCTTGGAAAACATTCCTAAACCACCAGACAACAATACAGAAATGGCACCAAAATTCCTCTCTAAAGATAGGTCAAATAATCTTGCCCTCCCATCATCCGGTAAAGAATTCTTGAATTTATCAAGGTACTTATCTGAAGACTGACTTCTATTGTTTACTCCTAATTTTGACTCCCCCCATGTCAATACCTTCAGATTCTTATAGGTCTTCCTTAACAGCTGCTAGATTATCACTTGGACCTGGGAACTTTTAGCTCTTTACCTCATCCTTTTTGAAGGGGTGGGGCATTGGCCAGCTCATCTTCAGAATTCAGAACATCTCTCATTCTGTTACTCTGTCCTTCATCGATTATATGTGCTGCCTCCAGGTCAGAAAGTAAGCCTTGTGCTTCTTGAAATAAGTGACGCCATCTGTCTTAAAAATTTTGCAAAGCTGAAGAACCTCCAATAATAATAAGAAAACAGTGCACAATACTGTCAATTATACTATCACACCTCAACCCTACATGGAAGTGCTCATGATTCCAATAAAAAATGACTGCTCGACCTCATCAAAAACACTGTAAGATGAAGGCATTGGGAACAGATAATTATTACTTAAATGGGTTGCAATATCTACCTGTCAAATCTGCTTCTCAAACCAGATTATAACTGAATGATCAGGCCATAAGAGATGATTGCTGGCTCTATTTATCATCAACACCCTTGATAAAATCTAGTATCCAGCTTAAAGGAAGGTTTCTAAAATATGGATCAGACTGGACATTGTACAAACCTAACATTGCAGGGTAAGATACTGAGCTTCTCTTCCATGAAAATTAAAAGAAAGTGCTGCCACACCCACTGCTGATGGTGTCAAAATTCCATGTCATACTGGATGTCCTACTGCTGCAGGATATCCGAACGCTGATGCTTCAACACACAGTGAACAATTCAAACTGCGGACAAAAAACACGGCTGCCAATCTGTCCCTCCAGACTACCCTCATTTCATAAGAGCATCTCCAGTACAGACCAAGCCTTGGTTCAGCCCACTTAATCACGATTGAGCCCAAACTATCTACAGATAAACTATGGGTTATTGCTCTAAATCCCTACTGCACTTCTCAGCCTCTTCATGCAGGACAAAGCCTAAATAAAGAGGGACAACTGATTAAATTTGGGGGCAGCTTTTAATTATTGCTCTTGCAAAGTGAGAAAGTTACTACAATAACCACTTTTGAGGTAGCGTGCATTTCTGAAGGTTAGAAAATCGAATCTCAGTGTATGTCATTAGTGTCGCCAGTCTTTGGTGGTATGCCAGCAACCATGAATTCCTGAGAAACAGACCAATCTATGAGGCAAAAATCTATACTTTCTGGGAAAGTCTGAACAACTGGGAGGTAAGATTGCCAATACAAAGTTTCGCAATCCCAATAGTCATATACAGTTACTGTCATGACAGTCAATGAGACAGCTAACTCCCAAGACTCTAGTATGAACAAAGAAACTGTCAAGCAACCTCAACTAAACACAACACAAAATGTACCCTGAATCAATGAACCATCAAACTCTCATTATCTGGCCTTCAATAAAACTGCACAGACTTTTATTATTATTATTAATATTGCTTTTTTAAATATTACCACTAGAAAAACTGCTGCTAACTCATCCAACAAATAAACCATGCAGACCACACTGTTATAAAAGAACTACCAGGGTTCCATCAACCACAAACTATGTAAAATCCATTACCAGAGGTAAAAAGCCAAATAATCTATGTGCGGCCAAAATGCCTACAGGTACCCACCCACACAGTCACTGACAGCTGACACCATGAAGAAAATCTTCCTTTGAGCTGCTGACAAAAACTGCCCAGGAACTGTGGCGCTCACATTTTAAAATATAAGGCAATGCAAGAACACCTCCCAACACAGCTTATAATCAAAAGCGGCTCACAGGTAAGCTGATCTTAAATTATAAATTCTTCATCAACCATCAGAAGCATATTAAGTTGGATTCAGGCACCTAGGTAGTGTGAGAATTCCCTCTGGGACATATGGATGGGGCATATGGCTGAAATATAGTTTAGCTGCAGTTAGATAGGGCTGGGATATTTACCTATGGGCACAGGGAAGCTGCCAGCACCATACCCACAAGTAACACAAGCATAAGCACATGGTAGAATTATCTCTGTGTCCTGGGGACCACACAACCAGAACTGTCTGCAGTACAGGTAACAGCATTCAGATGCATGCTGGGCATAAATGTGGTGCTATGAAACAAGTATAAAATGGGCATAAGCCTTTATTGATACAGCAGTTGCAGTAATGTGTCTAATATTGCAGTACACTGTATGCATATGTAACTTGTGAAAAATCTGCTATAGTAGGTATGAAATCCTGAACTTTGCTGTAGTCACACTTGTTTTGTAGGATGTCCTTTGGCAATGCTCCCTTGCAATGATAGCTTTTCTACTGGGTGTTACTAGCATTCCCAAAGAAGTGATTCCTTTCAATTATCTGCCAGATTTTGTTCCTTTTGTGGAAGAGAGAAAAGGTCAGAAAGCTGTATATTAGGTCATCCAAGTAACACTTTCAGCCGTAGGTGCCATGTTTCCACCAGATTGTTTGTTCACGGCAGATCCATGTCATATACATCAAACACATTAACAAATATCTAAGGATAGGATGTTGGCAGTCATTTTGATGAAGGAGAACATGATGCATACATTATGGGATAGCCTTGCATGTAGTGATGGTCTAGGAATGCTGATATTCCCTTAGTAGAGGTGGCCAGTATGGAAACAGTCTCTGGAAAGGTAGGCACTATGTCATCCATGGGTAAGAACTCCAGTGCAATCAACTTGTGAATGGCTATGGAGAATTCGGTATCGAGGCCATACAGGGCCACAAGGTGATGTTGCAGCAGTTACTGCCATAAATTTGGGCAAAATGGAACAAGCATCCCATTATGATTGCTTTTGGAAATGCCATCCAACTAGTGTGAATAGCTGCCTTCTCAAAATCAGTCATGATGAAGTCAGAATTAAAGGTGTATCCAAAATCTACAGCCAAATCCTTGAGAATATCCCACATGCTGGTGTATACAGTCCCGATTTTTCGACAGGAGGACTACTCTAGTTTTACTGATAGTGCCAATGCTTCAATGTAGGTTGAACATCTGGCAGCACACATCTGCATAGGTTGGGAATATACCAAACCAAAGCAGGATATGTGACATATAGAGATCTTTCTAATTCTGTGCTGTAGTTAGCAACACAATGGAGTGTTTGCCATCTATGTCAGACTTTCTTTGAATCAGGAAGCTCTCACGTTGTAGTAGGTACTGACTCACATCCACATCCTGAAGTATTGCCAGTAGCAGGGCAACAGATGCTCGTGCCTTTTGATGTATTCTATTGATGGTGCAATGGAGTGGCTTAAAACATGACATTTCTTCCAGGACATTGTAACTTGCCTTTCCTAGGGCAATCTAAATAATAAGTGCATGCGATGAGTGCACCAGTAGCATGCAGATCATTGTTGTATTCCATACTCTGCCATAGTTCTGCATGCTACCTGTGAACTCATAGCATCTGGCTTGTGTTGGTATGGCGATGACATCTGCAGTCTTTCCCATTCTGTATGGTGTAGAGTGATAGTCTGGCTTCTAAAATTCATTGTTGTAATAGATTCAGTACTAATTTTAAACTAATATTAACAACTGTCTGCACACACACATGCACACACACACACACACACACACACACACACACACACACACACACACACACACACACACACACACACACACATATATATATATCTATGGGTCTACCTTGATTCGCTAATAACGAATTTCACTGAATTTCAACTCACCCTCAAAAAATTGCTGAAAGCTGCAATCACTGAAAACTCATTTCACTGAATCACATTTCACTGAATATAAGTACTGTTGGGCAAATAAAATGTATATGCACTTTTCCCCACTGTAGTGCGATCTTGCAGTTAGTATATATAGTTAGGGAAGTGTGGGTGGTGTAGTCCCCACCTACTTAGCTTTTATATTTATGAATCTCATTTCAGTGAAATCTAGCAATATAAAATCAAAAGTAGGTGGGGAGATACACCTCTCACCCCCTCCCAATGTATATATACTATATATACTAACTCCAGGATAGCACTACACTGGGAAAAAGGGCATATAGATTTGATTTGCCCAACAATACTTAGATTTAGTGAAATGTGATTCAGTGAAATGAGTTTTCAATGATTTGAGCTTTCAGCGATTTGGTGTGAGTTTTTGAAATTAAGTGAAATGAGTTTCCAGTGAATCAAAGTAGATCCATATAATTACATATATGTAAACAACTTTGACACAGCTCTATACTTCAATTAAATTCAGTAATTTATTATAGAATTACTTTGAGAATTATAACTTAACATATGTAGAAATATGGGGACCATACCCCAAGTCTCATCCTCTGTGGTCACAGGGAAAAATAAAAACATAAACAAGGCATAATGTAGCAGTAATAACAAGAGTTAAAATAAGAGAAAGTTTAATGGCAGAAGTATGCATGGTGAGTGAATAATAACCGAAGAGAAGATGTTTAGTTACAAAATATATAATAGCACTAAAAATAACAGTTCATATTATAAATTTGATTGCTTCTAACAAAGTGAATGAATGGAAATGCAGCATCAAAGCATAAAACAATTCAGTAGTAGTAGGAACTAAACTAGCATTAGATGCATAGTACTATAAGAATTCATAAAAACTGAGCCAAGATGGAGAGGTGTAGTTGACAACAAGGAGATAGATTTATTCTACAGTTTTTTATTTATATACGTTTTTCATGTCATTTTATTGCTGTTGGAACTTGTTTTATGGATGGTGTATGTCTTTAAGTATGACAGATCAGGTTCCTTATGTACTTACCTCAGGTAAGTTTTAGCCAATCCTGTGTTGCAATTATCTAAGTAGGAGGTTTTATCAGAGTATTTAAGCACTGGTGTGTTCCTTATGTTTCATTCTGATGAAGTCCAACAACCAGGGCGAAAGCTCTTAATCTATGTTGCTAATAAATTGCAGTTAGATTTCATCTTTTTCCATTTCTTTTTCTGCTGTGACCAAAAAAGTAGGTAATTGATTGCAGCTTTTCTAATAGGTACTTCAGTGACTTGTATTTTAAATGTATCCTCTGCCATTATAACAAAGAATGATTAGTCTGATTCTTTACTAAAGGCAACCTTCAACGTTCTGTAATTGGTTGTCTCTTTTTTTGTTCTTTTCATTAACAATGTTCCAAATGACTTTTCAAATATAAAGACTCTTCTATAGATATATAATTGAGCTATTATTAAATCCCAGAACTATTCTCTATCCTTAAACAAGCTTCTCTAATAATACTATTTAATGTTCAAGAATGGGTTAGCAAACTATCAGTTCATTCACAAAAATCAACTATACAGATGAGAGGGACTATTCAAAGGCTTTCTAAATCTCAAACATTACTAATAACTGACCCACAAAAATCCCTTTCTTCCAATTACTAAAGAAAAAAAAATCTCGGTTTCGTTATAGATCAAACATATTCATTGCATACTCTTACAAAAAAGAACCCTCAAAGAGTACTATTCCATTTAAAAAAATCATATGAAGTACACAATCTCCTTATAATGGATCACATTACAAATAAAATAGAGTTGCACACATCTCTTAACCTCTTCTTGTCTATATAATTCATCACTGACCTCCTTTCATTCTGCCAGCTGGAGACAGGGTCTTCTCAAAGGAGGCTACAGAAACTTGGAACACCATGTCATCCATATTAAGAAAGCCAAAACATATTACACATTTTAAGAAGAAAGAAAAACTATCCAGTCACCTGAAGAATGAATAAAATGCTCTTGTTTACTGATAATGGCTTATCCATTACTATTACAGGTGCAAACAGCTCTTCCATAACTGGACCCTATAATCAAATAGCATTATAAAGCAATGCCTTCCCTTTAAGCACTTCTAGGGAAGGCATTATACAGCAACACATTCCCTACAAAAACTTAAAAGTGAGTATAAATCCCTGTAAACATTTGCAAATAAATATGTGTGGCATATAAACATACAGTACAACTCAGTGAAATAGTAATCATAGTCTGTAGGAAAACCTTTTCAGCATTTACAAATCAAAAATTAGATTTAAGTAATAATAAATATACAGCAGTTTGTCAGGGTCTTGTAATTATTTTTCTGTTTACCCTCCCTTGACGTGATGTGTTGCTGGACATTGTTCTGTTTAAAATACTGTGTTGATCTCTGTACCCATGTGTAAGTAAATGTGTTGTTGTGCAGACATTGTGAAGTGTGTTGGAAAAAAGTTGTGATGTATACTGTAAAATAACAGTAGCATGCATGCCAATATAGTTTGTCTAACCCTTTTTGGTGCAGGTCATGACTGAAAAGGGTGTTTGAACTAGTTCATACAGATAAAAATCAATAAATAAAATAAACAGAAAGATAAATAGATAGATAGATAGATAGATAGATAGATAGATAGATAGATAGATAGATAGATAGATAGAAATAGCAACATGTCCTCGTAATTAGGGTATTAAATTTCCAGGAAATCAGCACAGATCAATTCAAGCACAATTTCAGCTCTTCTGTATATAAGATATTGTCACTAACATGCTTAAGACTGCCATAAGTTAATGTGTAGATATAACAAGATACTGCTACTGACAATGTAGTATGAAAGACTGCATGTTCTGCATTTCAAACTAAGCATACCACAAAGTTCAAGAAAAACTACAAAAGACATTAATTCAGTTCAAAATGAGACATCACCACTCACAGTTCTACACCAAGGCAAATATTTACATGGACTAGAGCTCCCACCCCTAAAATGAGCATGTAGGACTGACAATCGAAACAGTGCATGTTCTAAATGCATCACCAACTGTTCAGCGACTGAGCTGTATACTCTGTCATTGCTGTTTTTCAGATCAATTAATTGTTGCTGCTTCTCCAGGTACTTTTAAATATTTTGGTGACTTAGTGTTTCATGTCCTGGTCCCGAGACACCGAAAAAAAAAAAAACTTCCTCAGACCCTATTCCAGATTTCCCTTAAAGCTTCATCAGATAAACCATTAGTAGTATTTTGGTTATATAGATATTATTTGTGAATTACTGGAATTTTGTGCTATCCTTCAAAGAAATTAGACATTTTCTATCAATTTGTTACTATTATCTCACTAAAAGCAATTGGTTTATTTTGCAATGAAATTCATTTTATCTTTGCTTTCATTACAGTGTAGTTATATTATATTAAAATACAATATTTAAAAGTGTGCCTTGGAAATGTTTCACCATAGATTGGCATTAAAAATAGCTTTTGCCTAGTCAGGCTTTCCCATTTAGCACTTGTTATTAAATGTTTGAAATAAAGTGATGTCTTGAATCTCATTATTAAGATAGGCAAGATTTTGTGATGAAACTGTACAGGTAGACAAGAAATAATGTGACTGGGTGTGTATTTCCCAAGGTTATAAAACCATTATGTTGTCCATCTAGTTCTAAAGAGTATGTCTAGTCAGTTTGTGAAATAACCTTACCATTTGACATGTAACTGATCAAACCCATTATTGAGTACAGTGTTGCAGTTTGTAACATCAGAATTTGCCATCTGATTTTAAAAAGTTATTAAAATTAAAATTACTAACTAGAAAAATCCTAGAACTGAAAAACTTGAAGTATTCACAAAGGCTTCAGGAATAGTCATTACATTCTGCTTTCTTGGGTTATGTCTGATAAGGCAATGTCTGAGCCAGTCCTATTAGAAAAACACTGCAAGGGGGAAGTTAGCAATAGATTATGGAACCTAACTATATATATATATATATATATATATATATATATATATATATATATATATATATATATATATATATATATATATATATATATATATATATATATATATATATATATATATATATATATATATATATATATATATATATATATATATATATATATATATATATATATATATATATATATATATATATATATATATATATATATATATACATATATATATTTGTGTGTGTGTGTGTGTGTGTGTGTGTGTGTGTGTGTGTGTGTGTGTGTGTGTGTATTAATACAAAATTATACAGATTGTGGAATAAGCTTCCACTTACTAGTTTTTTGACAAATGAAGCACAATCTGTCCTTAAGTATTACAATTTGATCGTGTAGCTTGTTTACACAATCAGACTGATCTTATCTTTATCGACATATATATTCCATTCATGCAGTGAAACTTCACAGTTTCACTAATTAAATCAGACAAAATCTCAATCATAATTGCTTAGAATTGTATTTAGTAACGGAGTTGAGTTGGAGGTGTAACTAAAATGTGCATGTGATCTAGTACAGTAACCCCCTTCACTAAGACTGGCTGCACGATTGACATTCTTGGATTCTTACACGTATGTGAGTACCTATATTTGCTTCATTTCATTATCTTTTTGAAAAGATAATGAAGGCTATTGCCCCTTTGATTGTGAACAGGTATACACAATTGCTGAACTGCTTTCTTTAGTTTACTGTGATGCTTATTTTGTAAGCAACTTGGGGTAGTGAAGCCAACTGCTGTTAATCATTGAAAAAGAATAAGTGCATGAGAAAAGAGAAAGGGAAACAAGTGCCCACTAAACCTCTTAAAATTGTTTCTTTTTTTAAACACCTTTATTGAATTATCACTTGTGACAAAGGTACATTTATATAAAAGTAATCAAACTGTATTTACAAGTTCACATTTACAATTATTATACTTCACATATACTATATTTCATATAACCTAAGTAACATTACATAATTTATTCAGTTCCTGCCCTTTATTTTTTAAACAAGAAACATCATTATTAAACCATGACTTACGGTACAGGCAATCTTACATTTACTTACGGTACAGGCAATTTTACATTTATAGAAATGAAAACAAACCACACTGACGCAATTCTACTTGCAAGTATTTTACATCATAAGCCATACTGGCACACTCCCAGTTGCAAACATTAGACATCATTTATAGTCTACCCAACCATTTTCAAACATTACATAGCTCATTTAAGTCCTGCCTTCTTTTAAACCTCATTACCCCACTGTATGTATTGTTCCCACAATTCTCATTTTTCATGTGTAGTTTTCTCCTACCCTTTTCTAAAGATCTCAGTTCCAGCTGTTTTATCTCTGTTACTATATTCACTACTCCTAGTATAGTTGGTTTAGATTTTTGATTTCCATTTTCTAGTAATTGCTTTTTTGGCAGTCATCATAATTAGACAGAGCAAGGCCTTACTTACCCTGTCTAGGCAATTCCAATTTTGTATCATAGCTCAGAAAAATCATCTCCCTCGTCACACGAATCTGCCCACCCAGCATCTCCAACAGTGCATCCCACAGGGGATCCTTAAAGTCTGCCATCTCACCGCACTCCCAGAAAACATGCTCTCAATTACCTGTTTCTTTCTTGTCACACCTACAACATTTGCTGTCTACCTGAGGAAAAATTATTTGGAGTCTACTTGGGGTGTAAAAATAGCTATGTAAACATTTCTAGGCAAAACTCCTAAATCTTCTAGATGTTGTTGCATTCTTGGAAGACATATATATATATCCTCCCATTGTTTCTTTGTGAATTGCTTATCCAATCTCTCTTCCCAATCCTTTTTAACCTCCTCTGATTGACTCTTATAGTTATTCAATATTTTATATGCTCTACTAATTATTCTTTTTTTAATGGAAGCTTCTTTTTAGATTCTACTAAAAACTCTACCAGTGCTGGTCTCTAGTTAAGGACCCCCCCCCCCATTGCTTTCTCATTGCCTATACTCTGATATCAGTCTTTTCAATTTTAAAAGCTACCCTCAGAAGACAACTTAATTGTGGTTCATCTACTGCCATAAAATACTTATTTGAAGAAGCATTACAATGCTGCAATATTACAATGCAGTTGCATAGCAACCTATAGGCCTGAAAGCTATTGAAAGAGTTTGCAAATTAAATAAATACTTAGACTCAAATGCCTTATTTCTAAGCTAAGCATTTAACTTCTTAAAAATGCTCAGTGTTCAATGTTCTCAGTACAAGCTCAATGGCAATATAGGTCTTCAAAGAACGTACCACCAAGAAAAGAAGAATCAAACACTCTAAAACCCAACCAGTGATGCAAGTAGTTCTTAAAAATATTAATCAACTCTTATTTCCTAATACTTAATGGAATATTATTTCACCAAATATAGGTTCTACCATAAAATGGATTATACCACACAGAACATCTGTCAGTCATTACTTTAAGTAATTATTATTCCTAGTATTTAATAAACGTTTCTTGCTATGAATTCTAATCCTCTCACCAAAATTATAAACAATAACACACTTAAAGATGTTTTTCAAATCACCCCTAACTAATCTATGTTTAGTGGTATATAAGACAGTGACACCAGTTTACTTTTTTAACTCAGACCCATCATGCCAGATATCTTCCTAGCATACCACTCGACATTTTAGAGCAAGACATTTGGACAAAGCCATACACAATGAGGGGACAATGGCCGAAAAATAGGGACATTTTTTAAATATTGCTTTTACAAGTTTAGAAAGTAGATAGAATGACAAGTGTTGTGTCAACATGAATTTTCTGAAGGGTATAAAGTCTGAAACTGAAATGTATGTCATTATTTTCTGACTTTAGCCCTGAATGATTTGCTAGAAAACCAAAATTTTGTGTGAAACAGACAACAGAATATAAGGCAAAAATCTGGGCATTCTGCAAAAATCTGGACAGTTGAGAGGTATGTGCTTTTGAATTCTTTCCAGTCTACATAACTTGAATGCTGTTATATGCACATACAGACCCACAGTCTTCAATGTTAGCCGCTAACTGTACTTTTATGAATAGGAAGCAAAACTAGACTGCTGCTGGTCGCTACAGTCCTAAATATATTGTTAATTTTATAATTTCATAATAACACTTCCTAACAACCTCCAACAGATGTGAATTACACATTGAGTGTGCTGTCAGTTTTGACCCCAAGATCTCTAATAACATTTACCTCCTTAAGGCACAAGAATAATAAGGATTTTCCATGCTGAAATGCATAAATTATGTCTTACTTATATTAAACTTAATTTCATTAGCCATTGCCCATGAATATAAATTATGCAGACAAGTTTGAAAGCAAAGTTGATTAAAAAATACCTGAAACTGGTGTCACTTTTAACATCTTTTGTATATTTGCTTAACCAGATCTTACTACCATTAAGAAAAAAGGACATAAAAATACCAGAAAGACCAAGGCCCAGCACAGAACCCTGAGGGACACCTGCTTTAACTAATCTCTCTTCAGATATGGAGCAACCAAGCTTGATCCCAAACTTCTGACCTACCAACCATTTTCTTATCCACCAATTCCTGTAAGAGTGAAATAACCACTGATGTGCATGGTATCAAAGTCCTTAGATAACATTCATGTTAAACCAGCATCCAATGCCTTCCATGAAAAAGGTAAATTTGTACAGCATAACCTCCTAG
This sequence comes from Protopterus annectens, assembly GCF_019279795.1. Lineage (NCBI taxonomy): Eukaryota > Metazoa > Chordata > Ceratodontiformes > Protopteridae > Protopterus > Protopterus annectens. Next base: position 1,089,891,011 of record NC_056731.1, on the reverse strand, counting down.
CAACAAATCCATGTGGATTAACATAGGTTCATAGGTGCATACTAGGCTAATGACCACTGGAGCCTTTATAAGCTTAGCCATGAATCCCAAATGCATCCTGCAAGTTTTGTGACTTAGAGTTTTTTTAAGGGCTATATGTAAGCTAAATCATGATTTACAGGGGGCAGACATCTCAGCTTCTTAACACAAGAAATCTGGAGAAGGCCAAAAATAATGGGGGGGGGGCAAAAGCCAAAAATAGGGGTACCTATTAAATATCGCTCTTATAAACTTAGAACATTGATAGAATACATGGTTTTGTGTTACCATTAATTTTCTGAAGGATATGAATTCTAAAACTCAGATGTCTGTCATTATTTAGAGAATTCAGTTATCACTGATTTGCCAGAAACCCACAAATCTTATGAGAATCAGACTAAAAATATGAGGCAGAAATCTTGACAGTTGAGGGGTATGACAGGTTGTCTCTGTCCATTAGAGACATGAGGTGCTAGGCCAGGGGTGAATTTGTGATTTCCTATCCACTGGTCCAGATTATGCTTATTTAAGGATAGGGATGAACTCTGCTTCACATGGATGGGAAACTTGCCCAAGTGAAAGCAAATTATTTAATGTCCTATTTATGTCACAAGCAAGGTTTAAGTCCCTAGATCAAGTAATGCTAATGCTACTGTTTTGTTGATATGCAAAATGTCCATAAGTGTGGGATCCAGGGATGCTTCATATGCCAGGCATGGATTACCTCTCAGTTGTATGTAGGAAGCAGAGTACAGAGATATGGCTTTGAGGTGATCTGCCTAGGACATGTTGTTAACACCCTGAAATGCACACTTTCTGTGAGTAACCTTTGTGGACATTCTGGTTGCTGCCTGCACCTGGTTAGGTACATACCAAAGTGGAATTATACTCAAATAATAATGGGTCTGATGAGGGACAGATATGGAGGGACAATGATCTCCTTGGACCTAGATGCCATATGTTTGTTTATAAGTTGAGCAACATAGAATGATTTCATTACCTTTATACACATCTACAAGCATCCCCAAATCCCTGACTACTGGTCTAGTCTTAAGGGTGTATTATCAGTTTGGTAGTTTCCTACAGTGGGTGAATTCCCAAAAGATATTATTACACATTCCTTGCACTGTGTTTTAAACCATAGCTTTGGCACCTGTCATTTGTGTTAACACATTCTGTATGATGTTATTATTTTGGAGGGAGGCTATGGCTGCTTTTGGTTTGCAATCATCTGCAAGTTTGGTCAGCCAAAGGCCCTTGTCATTGGCCTTGACTTTTGACAAGTACATGCCAAATAGGAATAGACCAGCAAAGATCCCCCGGGGACTCCACTAGTGACTGGCCTCCATAGCTCTCAACTTTTTAGCACAAAAAATCTGGACATAGCCAAAAGTAATGGGAGCATAAAGTCTCAACAATAAGGACACATTTTAAATACTGCTCTATAAACTTAGAAAGTGGCTAGAATAGAAGATCTTGTGTTACCATACATTTTCTGAGGGATATAAAGTCTGAAACTCAAATAACTTTCATTAGTTAATGAATTAAGTCCTCTCTAACTTACCACAAAAATCAAGAAAATCAAAATTTTATGAGGAACAGACTAAAAGTTTGAGGCAAAAATCTAGACATTCTGCACAAATCTGTAGAGTTGAGAGGAATAGTGGCCTCTTTGTTGAGGTGGTCTCCCTTATCATAATTTCCTTGATGCTGTCTGAGAGTCAGCTGGCTATCTAGTGCATAACATAAGGGTTTATGCTAATTTCCATGAAGGTGTTTACAATGACTGAGTGATGTATTGCATCAAATGCTTTAGCCTGGTCATGGTAGTTAGGATGCACTCGTTTGCCTTCATCCATCATCTTGGTGATCTTTTCAAAGAAGTCAACAGATAGAGTAGACACTACATGCCCTTAACAATGCCAAATTGGGTCGGTTCCCATCCCTGAATGTTTCTTATGTCATTATTAATCATTTTCATGGTAAATTTTTCCATGGCTTTGCATAAGAGATAAGTTAGACTTATGGGTCTCCGGTGGTCAGTATAGGTTATGATTCAATGGTATTGGAGAGTCATTCTAGGATATCATCATGGCCTATGAATGCAGTGTTCTTGGCTTTAAACAGTGCATTTTGGACTTACTCCCTAGTTATAGTTGGGGTTTATGTTTGATGGTATTACATGGGAGGTGGCCAGGAGAAAGAGAGGGAGATAAAATTTGATCTTAATTTGTTGCCCAAATTTGCTGTATCTTCCTGCTCCATATGTCTGGTTCCATTTACAGTTAGCTTTGCACACTGTCATGTACTGCCTTTGAGGTTTCAAACACAGCTAAAGAAAGCCTCATGGTTTTCTTTGACCTGTGAGGCTATCATTACCTCAAAATTCATTTTGGTAGTCTTAATTTGCTGTCTTATATGTTTGTTCAACTTGATGAGAAAGTTTTTATCCTGCTGCGTGTTGCACTTTCTAATTTTAGTTATGACATTGTTCTTTTTATTTTAGAAACTGTTTATGTTTGGACTCCACCATGGTGACTAGTTCTTTGAGTTTCATCTGTGCTTATTTCTGGCAGGCACAGTTGTCTCTGTCCCTGTATTAACTTGATTACACAGGGCTTCATTGAACAGTTTTGTAGATGCAACTCTGCTGTCCACGTTCCAGGTTGGGAGGTAACTGTGTGTTCTCCAAGTTTGAAGGGGCTTGAAATTTTGTAGGGTTATCAGTTAATAACAGGAGGTTTTCTTATGGTAATTTAGATATGATTGAAGAACCTTGGAGTATGTTTGTACTTTGAGACACTTCTACCTTTAGCCCCTGGCTGTGTAGTAGCTGAGCAAAATGTGTAGAAAGCATTATAAGCCTGCACTGCCTGGGTGTTTTCCATGGCTTTAAGCTATGTCTCTGTACCTGCACAGATGTCTGCATTTTCCATGGTGAAGAGGGAGTGGAGTTTCTAGTTTAGGCTCTTAGCATTTGAGTAGTAATGCCTTTAGATTTCCTTAGGTTGATTTTGCTATGTTGGAAGGTTTGTCAGTTTGGCATTGCCTAAAAACTTCACTATAGGGTGGACAATGTCATAGCCAATGTTTAAAAGCCTGTCATGAGCAGGTGCAGATCATTCTTGGCAAAGCAAAGTGGTTTGCTATCCATACCCTCCCATGCTGACAAATACTGTACTCTCTTTGAATTAAATCAGAAGCTAGGCCAAATACTAAAGTCAATCATCTTCTGCTCATATTGTGGCATCATTCTTGGTGAAGGTAGAATGCTGCTCAATGTAAGACTCATGCCAGCCTGAGACACATAGCCTAAGAGCTCCATAATGTCTCTATTTAAACAGTCCAGGCAGATATGTCACAGGTCATTCACACCCATATATACTATGATTGAGAAATAGTGGTGCTTGTAGTCCATTGACCTGAGTGTGTGTGTGACTTGGCAGATTCTGGCCACTGATAGGCAACAGAATATAGTTTTGGCCTCATTAAATTTGGTAAATGGGACATCTCTATGTCCTATGACTAGAGTATTGGGTAGTGTGTTGGCTTGTCTTATTGGCTTTGTAGTTGAGGTTCCATGTGGCGTGGGTGCATGTGTAGTGTTGAGAGTTGTTTTTGTAGAGTGCATTTGGGTTTGCTGAGGGTAATTTTTGCAAATCAAATTTCTAGAAGGTCTTAGGGTTTGTGAAAATAGCTTTTAAGTGTCTCAGTGTATGTTGGTCTTCAAGTCAGGTGCATACAACATGTGGTAGGTGCGGTGTGTATGTGTAGTGTGTGCATGCATGTGTGTGTGCATGCACGCGCGCGTGTGTGTTTGTGTGGAACTGACAACCTGATTATTATTTTGAGTGCTTATATTCAAGAGTCTTACCTCCAGTGATATTCTATAAGTACATCTATTTCTCATGGTATCAAATTCTCTATGGATTACTTGGCTGTCAGCAAGCATGAGGCAATTACTACATTAGCTCAGGATACCAATGTCCACCAGACTGATGAAGGAGAAATTGGGAAAGTGCATATCCATGACAGCAGGTCCTTTTTAGATGAACTAGCAAGACTGTGGTAAAGAAGGGTTAATAGCAGGCTAGCTTGGGTTCTTTTGAGGCATGAAGCAAAAACTAAGCAATGTAAGACATCCTGTCACCTACTATACCAGTAATATATTCAGAAGTCACCCTTTAAGCACTTTCCCGAAATACCTATGGGATTCATAGGTTTATAATTCTCTACTTTACATTGATCACCTCCATTAGTCACCAGGACAGCATGTGTCAGTATCCAAATACTAGGAGCATAGCCTGTTTCCAAATATTTCGGGAAGAAATAACTGTCTTCATTTCAGTGACTCTGCTGATCTTAAAGTAACTCTAAGTGCATTCTAGACTTTGGCTACCATCTCAGTGAAAGATACCATTTTTTTTATTTGTTTTTCAGATGATAACATACACCAGTAATTTATTATTTCTTGAGGCCATAATATGAGTAGTAGCTGATTAATGCCTATAGAAAGTCAAATAATTAAGCGTGACATTCTTGTCTGTTTGCAGGTTGGATTACGATTGACTACAGCTGTGAGGTAGAATGAACTTCAAATGGTAGAAAATCTTTTCATTTGAACCAGAAAAGCAGTCTTTTTTTTCTGTTTGCTGTTCGCCTGAAGTCATATTCTCACATCAAATTATCTTAATTGTGGTACTGAATACTGTAGATTCAGTACTGGGATTAAGTTAGAGCAAAATAAATGCACTCTGTATGGTTTGCCTTTCAAGTACTATTGCCTTGAATGGTACAAGGCAGCACACACATCTAGCCCTTTAAGAATGATTAACATCACAGCATGATGAGTGCTTTCAGTTTTAAGGAGTTAAACATCACCCTCTATGTGGATGCCAAACCTCCATCACATTTCTGGAGCATTTCTCCCTAGGCCTCCGCTGAAAATAGACTCTGTCCTAGTCAGACTTTCCTGGTCAACAAATGTAAATCAATCAATAAATAAATTAATTAATTAACATTTACATATAATTGAGATCATCTCTAATCCATTATGTGCTCACTCCTAATTAAATGTAGCTGTAGTCTAATCAACCTTTCTATGTATCACAAATTCTTAAGAGATTCAGTATTTTTAGGATATGCTGTCTAGGATCTTTCTAATCTCAGGAGGAGTTCTGAATTTTAAACATTCACTGCCCACAATATTATGTGTGTGGGCTTATAATTGACTTGTGTAAGGTCAAGAACACATCATTATGTCTTGAACCTAATTCATAATGGACCCATATCCAGTTATAGTATTTACACTTTGCTCAAACTTCAACTCACTCTCAGTGTTAAATGCAAAATCTTTAACAATGGGAAAAATCCAGAAATGATCTACTACACAGATTTTGCACTATATTGTACTCTGCTTTGTTAGCTCACATTTATAACAGTGGCACCAATCAAGGAATCATCTCCAAATTTAGATGTCCCAAGAGTATTGATAGTACATATGTAAATATTAATATATTTAAAAATGGCACCAAAATAGCCTTGTAGTGGGCTTTGGCTTATAAACATATTTAGAGAGCACACACTAAAAATCCTAACTATACTTTTCCTATAAAAGTAGCCAATTTACAATGCATTTTGAGCATGTTGAGACTTGTAATATTTCCCAGTGTAGTATCTTGTAAATGGCCTTTGCCAAGTCTAAATAAATAACAATTACTACTATGTTTTTATTAATTACATTCACCAATTTAAGTTAAAAGTATTGTTAATTAGCTTGTGACGCAACATCATCCTTCTTGTGACTCATATACGCACTTGAGGTCCAATGACCCGAGTGTATATACAAACATTCAGTGTGAGAAAATATTTTCAACTGAAACATCTTACTGAGGTTGGCAACAGTTCTAATGTAAAATTCTTAAAACCATTACCTATAATACTTGTCAATGTTGCAACACTATAGTTTTTGTCTTGTTTTAATACCAGCCTTAGTTATAGCCACTACATTTACAGGTTTCCAATTGTTAATGAAGAAAACCTGTTTTAACAGTGTATTGAAATAACAGCATAAGCCATGATATAATAGTGCCTTAAATTAATACATCACATATTGTGTATTATATTTAACTTCAATTTCTTAGTCAGTACTTCTTCAGTAATTACAAAGTGTATGTTTTCTACACTTATCTAACATATCTGGAGATATATTATGTTTTGCTGAGACCACAAAAATGGTGTTAGTAATATCTCTGCTAATTTTCTGGAGTCATATATCTTTTTTATTCTTTACAGATAATGTTAAATTCCTTGAGCACTCCCCTGAAATGATCTCAGATGTTAATTATTTTAATTATTCTTAGTTTCTGATATGCCATTCTCTTTTCATAATGAGAGTTTACATTGTTGGTGTTTCCCACTTTATCTCTTTCCAGATTTTGTGTTTTATCTTGTTTATTACTTTTTAATGATATAGAGCACCATGATGCCTGATTTTTGTCTTCCTCCTTTGTGACCTATTCAAGACATTTCTGTTTGTAAATAATTTATTTCTTCTATAAAATGATGCCCATCTATACTTTGTGTAGTCTTTACTTATAGTACTCTGACAATCCCATGGCTTTATTTCTTTCACTGTCTTATTGGACTGTGTTTGTAAAAATTATTCCCAAACATTTAATAGCATTATACTTCTTAGGGAATGCAATTAATTCCAAAATGGATACAGAGATATTACCTGAAATTTCCAGTGTAAAATCAACTGAGCATTCATAGCCACAAATTCAGTACTAAATCATACTTCATTGAGAAAGTTGCTACAACAAGGAGATGTATCTATTATCTCTTTTTGAGCATTCCTTATACTTCTTTACATAAACCCCTGTGAAAATAGTCTGTTTGATCAGAGTATATTTCAGTGGCATTTAAAATCACACGTTACACTGGGACATCTTCCCTTACAACACTACACAGTTCCTCAACAATTGTCATATTCTCTGAAGAATTCACTCACTGAGACCTATAGAATGTCACAATATCCAAAAGATAATGTTGACTATTCAGTGAACTCCTAGTAGCATTACTGTTGTTACGAATGTATTTTCTTAAGGAAAAAATGTATCCTTGATATAAACAGGCATGTCTATACATGTGTTGACCAATACAACCAGGAAGATGTAGTGGTCAGCTGTTTGCACTATACCACACCTGACTAATTATGAACACAACATGCTTTCATTAAGGGACTTGTAGTTCTAACAATATGTTATTTATACATCCTGCACAGCAAGCATAGTGTTGACTGATGGGCCCAAAACATACATTATAGTGTACTAATATATAAATGATGTTAATAATTATTCCAATTTGTCTTTATAATGTGTTCCTTTTCTACAGTCACAGGGCATGGAGCTTATATCTCTTCCTGAATGAGATAGTTCTTGTGCTGAAAATCAGAGTGAATCATCTAATGGGGTGAGGGGTAGCTGACATGGAAAAGGTGTCTGAGAATTTGCTATCTAACAACATTGTTTTGCAAAACAATGACATTGCAGAGTTCAATAATGAACAAGTTTTGACCAGAATAGACAATTTCTCATATCTATTATTCCATCTTGTCATTGAACAGACTTCCCTGGGAAAAATGTACATAAATGAACATTCAATTGATTTAGCTTTTGAAGGATTAAGTTCGACGAATAGAGATAAGTCACTTCAAAGAAGTGATATATTTCCCAAAACATAGTTAATGCACAAATGTCTGATATACAAAATGACTGAATCATAAAACATTTACAACTTCTCTTTCACTATCAGTAAATCCCAGCTGCAAAACCCAGATTAATCATTGTATGAATATTAGTACTGTCAGGGAAAAAATATTAATGTAATATAGGGCTGGGGGTATGGGATGGGAAGCATTAGAGTTAGGAGCAGTGCACATGAGTAAGGATGGGCAGGGAGTGCTTCACTGATAAGGGTAAACCTCAAAGGATCATAAGATGACCCCACCATCTTATAGTAGAGGGACACTTTATGCTCCCTTTGTGGCTTACCTTTTTTATCTAAATATTCATTTTCCTTCATGTTTCTACTAGCCTGCACTATGTAAAACTTTATTTCAACCAAATGTGATTAACACACTGGTGTCATTGTGTTAATTTTGCCCACCCAATCTTATTAACTAAAGGAGTTGTCAAGCATTTTCTTTCCTGGACTATTTTGTCTACACCATCACCCATATATTTCTTGAATCTTCTTTTCTACTTTTCACCAAGGCAGAAGGATTTTAAACATCTGAGGAGTCCCTCTACCCATGTTGTGGCTATACTACTGTTACAGTGTTGAACTACACATAATACGGTGGATATGTTGCCCAAACAAACAACACTTTGCAGGCCCAAGGTCTCTGTTTACTCGGAGACAAGAATTATTCATCTAGCTGTCTATGATTTTAAACATCTGAAAAAGCCCCCCCCCCCCCATAGGTTTGTTTTGCTTGAATTACACACAAAGCATAGACATCTGTCCCAAGAAAACAGCATTTTACAGGCCCATAGATATTGTGTACTCAAAGGTAAGAATTATCCATTTGGGTGTCAGTGGTTTTAAATATCTGAAAAGTCCCCACCAGCTTTAGGTTTACTTCTTTTGCAGTGTTGAACTGCATGCAATGCATGTGAATCCCTTTCCCTATAAAGAACATTTTGCAGTCCCATAAACTGGGTTCTCAGGAATAAGAATGAATCCATCTGGTTGTCTGTCTGAGGAGTTCCTGTGCCAGTTTTCTGTTTACTATTGCTGAAGTTTTGAACTACATGCAATGCATGTGGATCTCTTCCTCACTAAACAACATTGTACAGATGCATAAACTCTGCAGAAACAGGGACAAGAATTATCCATGTGTGTACCTATGTAAGGCTCTAGCCTATTGTTTAGTTTTACTATTGTGAACGCAATGCCAAGTAGAAAGAATCTTATTTCCACTTTTACCTCTGTAATTTCTGTGCATCTCTTTCTATTCTATCTTTTCTATAAACTCTTTGTACAGCCTACTTTCTTTTCTTGCAATTTTACATAGCAATAATATCTCCAATTTGTTTCTTACATGTTTCTGCTATGACCATATTTTAGACTGTATCTTTTTCACTCCCATTTTGCTAGGCTTTTACCTCCTGAATTTAATTGTCTGTTTATTGTTTTCATTGGAGATACAGTTTCTCTGCTGTCTGTCGTAATTTTTAACTTTTACTCTCCCAGCGTCTATTCTTGATGGTCAGCTATGTGTATCCCCTTCACTATTCACTTTACTTGTGATTGCCTTTGCCCTTCTCTTTATTGTTTCTACCTTTTTATCTTTTGCTCCCTATTTACTTTACTTGTGATTGCCTTTGCCCTTCTCTTTATTGTTTCTACCTTTTTATCTTTTGCTCCCTATTTACTTTACTTGTGATTGCCTTTGCCCTTCTCTTTATTGTTTCTACCTTTTTATCTTTTGCTCCCTATTTTCTTTACTTGTGATTGCCTTTGCCCTTCTCTTTATTGTTTCTACCTTTTTATCTTTTGCTCCCTATTTTCTTTACTTGTGATTGCCTTTGCCCTTCTCTTTATTGTTTCTACCTTTTTATCTTTTGCACCACAGAATCAGCTGTATGCATTTTGTCCACTGCCCTGTACTATGCTGTTTATCTTTCTGGGCTTTTATGTTCACACCATCACCCATCTCTTTCTTTCTTCTACTTTTCTACTTTTAGCTAGAACAGTAAGGTAATTCTACTCTATGTCAGTCGTCCAGATTGTGTTTATTATCAGCAATGCATAGATTGTTCTATTTGTGAATTGTACTTGCTGACATTGTCTTGCTGTGCCCAACTTTGCTTTGTTTCCCTACCTGACTTCCAATTCTCACCCAACCCAGGTCAGTCTACATTTATACTCTCTATAATTCTACCACTTAGTGACTTTTAGCAATCCAATCCCTTTCTCCCAAGAACTATTTCCACCCTTTGCCTCTTAGCCCAGCAACTCACATTACATTGCCACCAAATTAACAATAATAACAAAAAAAGACACTTTCTTCAGCTGCTTATATTTTTCTAATGTGTGTTTCCTCCTACTACTCTGTTACTTCATCATGCTTTACTTTTTCCTGCTACTAGCTGCCTGTTCTCTAAAGTGTTCAACTGAATCTTTTCTGTTGCATTTATTACTGCTTGATTCTAGCCTGTCTAAATTGTTAAGTGCTATTCTTAAGCATTATGCTAAGCTCTTAGTTTTGGTTTAAGAACTTGGGCTTTAGGCCCACCCCTTAGCTCTCCCTGGCCTTTCTCCCTCAGATTCTGACAAATATGGATGGACAATTTCCTACAGTTTCTCCTGCCAGTCTGGTTGATATGGGCATCCTGAGACAGTGTAGCAACTGCCTCATGTACATGGACAACCATCTACTACTACCACCTAGGAACACAATTTGTGAGAGATACAATTACATTAGGAACCTAGAGTACAAGCTTCTCTCCCCCTCAAGCCAGTATATCTGGCACCAAAAAGGTTGTCAACACAATCAGTACACCTCAAACACCACCCGCACCTACACAACACACACCTACATATGCGGAGGTTCTCCACATAAACATACCAAAACAGAGGAGACCTTCAAGGCAAAAACACACGCAATCTCCATAGACCTCCACACCACATACAACACATAGTCCACACACCTGTGCCTTGCAGCCACTAAGCCTTCACCATAAACCCAACATATTAGTCATAGGAGACTCCATTGTGAGACACACAGATGTGCCTCTCACCAGGCTGGATAAGGAGAAAGTCATGGTTAGTTGTCTGTCAGGTGCCAGAATCCACCATATCACATACACACTCAAGTCTCTCAACAACAGGTACTGTTATGACTCTGTCATAGTCCATGTTGGTGTCAATGACTTGAGATGTACCTCTCTGGACTATATGAAGAGAGACATGATTGAGCTCGCTGATTATGTGTCCCAGGCAGGTATGTCTCTAGCCTTAAGCAGCATTCTGCCATCACCGAGAGTGATCCCTCAATACAAACAGAAAATGATTGACTTTAACAACTGTCTTAGTTTCTGGTGTCATACCAGGGGGATCCAGTACCTGACAGCCTGGGAAGATATGATCGACAGACCATGATGCTTTGCCAGAGATGGCCAGCATCTGTCTCACCTGGGATTCATGCTTCTGGCAAAGGCTCTTGCCTCCCCATAGTGCCTTTTTTAGGAAAAGTGATGAGGTTAAAACTACCAACATAAAAATTTCAACAAAACACAAACTAAAAGTCATGCTGCTAAACACTAGGAGTCTAAACATGAAACTGCACTCATTGCAAGCATTCCTAATCCTGGAAAATGCTGACATCTGTACAGTCACAGAAACCTGGTTCAAAGCTGTGGAGAGCACCCCAGCCTTACCTGGTTACTCATCCTATCATACATTCAGAGCCCAATCTGTAGGCAGTAAAGCCAAAGGAGGTGGAGTTTCAATATATATTAAAGACATACATACCTCCAGGCTGTTCAAACATTATGATGTACAGAAGACACTCCAGGTGCAGCTAACTATTGACAAGAACCCTATTCAAATCATAGCTGGCTACTGGCCCCCAAATCTGACTCAAGATGCCCAATCTGCCTATTTGGAGTCTATCAAGATTCAACCCTTTACCCTGATCCTAGATTACTTTGACTTCCCAAATATAGATTGGAAGAACTACCCATGCCAGAATGCAAATGCCCAGAAATTCCTTGATTTTGTCAATGCAAATGCCTTGGAACAGCTAGTCGATACCCCCACAAAAGGTGATAATATCTTGGACTTGTTATTAACCAACATGAATAATTAATGCAGAATCCCTATAGTATCACCCTTCCTGGTATGATCCAACCACAAAGCGGTCACATTCAAAGTCACCATCTCCCTCAACCCCCCTCTAGCTAGGATCAGACACAAAAACTACTCCAAAGCTGATCACATCCTCCTGAGGGATGGTATAAATAGCTTCACAGACCCCTCCCTCTCTGAAGGAACTGACACCAATATCCAGAACTACACCAAAGCACTATACGAATATTTATATAGATGCATGGTATCAGGAATACCCAACAGGACTAAATCATCCTCTGCAAGGAAGAGTAAACCTGTCTGATGGACATTTGCAATAAATAAACTCTATATTAAAAGCAAAAAATTGCTGTCCAAGACCAAGAAGGAGCAGGTGCCCAGTTGGAATCAATGTCTCCTTAGCCTGAACAAGCAAATAAGAGCACTTGTTAAATCCTCCAAAGCAAACTTCAAGTTCAAATTGGCCACATCTACTAGAGACAACCGTAAAGCCTTCTTCACATATGTCCGCAACCTCAAAGGAAGCACCCAGATCTGTTCAGAACTGGTGGTCAAGGACACCACATATACAAATGCCCCAGGTACACCAAACTTGCTGGCTGACAGATTCAGCAAAAACTGTACCCCTCTGTCTCCCTATCAGTAAATCAGGAGATCCCCAGTACCTGCCCCCTTCCCCTTATATCTAGGGAACAGGTCATCCCTGCTCACTCAAAGGCAAAAAATACAGCCCCCATGGGGCCCAATAACATCCCAGGCTGCATCCTACATGAACTCAGGCATGAAATTGCAGCACCATTAGGCACCATATTCAGCCAAAGCCTGAGTACTGGCTTCATCCCTGCTGAGTGGAGACAGCCACTGTCATCCCTTTAAACAAAGGTGGAGCGTCCACCGATCTAAGAAATTATAAACACATCAGCCTAACTAGCCTGATCTGCAAGTCCATGGAAAAGATTATCATAGACCTCATTAACAAGGACATTGGCAACCTCCAAGCACTTGAGCCCACACAGTTTGGCTTCATCAAGGGGAAGTCATGTCTGCTCAATTTAGTTGACTTCTTTGAGACAGTAACCAAAGCCATGGAGGAGTGGAAGATGGAGCACATTGCCTACCTTGAACTGGTCAAAGCCTTTGACATTATTCTTCGCTCAGACATAATAGATACACTGTCTCAACAAGGCATCAATCCATATGTTACCAGATGGGTAGCAAACTGGCTCACTGATAGAACCCATGTAGTCAAAATAGGGGAAGCCACCTCAAGCAGTAGACCCATAATAAGTGGATTACCCCAGGGTTCAGTCAGGTCTATATCATAACATCGAAGTTCTCTAACATCGAATGTTAAAATATCGAACCCTAAACACCAAAGTGTGAAAACATCGAACAGTCAGAATAGCAAATTTTTTCCCAGGAAAAAATTTGCTATTCCGAGAAACATACACATAGCACAAACACACAAAAAACAGCCATCCACACACATACACTTAAAATCCTACACCTAAACTAAACTTTACATACAGTACTAGCTATCCACTTACCTTAACCCAACCCTAACCCTAAGGTCCGTCTCTATTGCACACTCACCTCACCCACGCCCTAACCCTAACTCACCTAACCAGGCCCCTAACCTACACACAATTGCACACTTACCTGACCTGCGCCCTAACCCTAACTCACCTAACCCGCCCTCTAACCCTAACCTACACACAATTGCACACTTACCTGAACCCATGCCTTAACACTAACATCCACACAACCGCACACTTACCTGACCCGCTCCCTAACCCTAACTCACCTAACCCGCCCCATAACCCTAACCTACACACAATCGCACACTTACCTGAATCCGACCCGTTATGCTCCAACATATTGAACGCTGAAAACAGCGAAGCCACAACAACGGCCCACCGAATTCTTTCCCTGGGAAAGAATTCGGTGTCCTGCACCTTTGCTGTTTTCAGTGTTCGACATTATGGGTTCGATATTATAACATTCGTTGTTAGAGAACTTCAATGTTATAATATAGACTCGTTCAGTCTTGGGGCCTCTGTTATTTGGTTTATACTTTTCTGAGGTGCAGGCCAAAACCAGTGGGCTATGGCTGACCAAGTTTGCAGATGACTGCAAGCTGGGTGCTGTCATCAAATACCCTAGTGATGTGGACATCCTCCAAGATGGTCTGACTCAGACAAATGGCTGGTGCCAGAAACATGCCCTTAAGCTGAATACCAAAAAAGTACATCATCTTCCCCTTTGGGGAGAGTGACATCCCCACAAATTATCATATTAATAACAATGTCCTAAGCACACAATCAGTTGTGAGGGATTTGGGCACCCAGGTTGATAATAACCTGACTTTTGACCACCATGTTGCTTCCATTGTACGAAACGCCTTCTACATGGCCCACCTCATAAGTAAGGATATCTCATCCATGGACAAAGAGGTCATAACATCCTTGTATTCTTCCCTTATAAGGCCCATTATTGAATACAACACCCCTTTTGGCATGTACCTCACAAAGCACATGCAGCAGCTGGAGAGACCACAGAGGTTCCTCACCAGGAGAATCCGGTGTCTCAAACATCTACCATACATGGGCTAAAAGTCATATCCCTCTACTCAGTTTCATACAGACTCCTCAGAGGTGACTTCTGTCTGGCATACAAGGTGATCAAGGACCCCACCTTGATGGGACTGCTGCATATCCACAAGTCAAGCTCCACTCTAGTATCCCATATATGCAGCCTCAAACTGGTCTACGACATTAACAAGACTTACTGATGGGACAGATTTGTGTCCCAGAGACTCCAGCATATATAGAATAGACTCCCTCTCCACATCAAGCAGAGTGCATATTTACCCCTTTTTAAGTGCAACCTGGATAAGATGGGAAGCAGAAAATATATCCCTGGGATTCTACCCATGTTCCTGTTGGACAGGGCCATTGGCTGCTGATTTGTCTAAATATGAGCTAAACATTTGGCTAGGCTTATAAGGGCCTCACGGCCAATAGTCTAGTAACCTCCTATGATCAACTAATTCAACCACCCCTGCAGTAACATCCCCTTACAAAAATTCACTCCTACTAGACTCACATACCTGCTACTGGCACCTACTCCAGTAACACCACTTTCCTATGAAACTCTTCATCTCTAACTTGACCTTTTTCTTTCACTTATTTCGTACCTAACCACAACCCCATATTCTAGTCACAATCACCTTTTTATTCCACTTATCTATTTATAACATCTCTGCTGTCTACAGCAAAGCCTTGCTCCCTGAACTCACAGGAACAAGCCTGACTGCTCTTCTTCTTCCCCACTTTATGTTATCTCTTCATCTTAACTTGTAGCACATGACCACATCCCTGTAATATAATTCATTACATCCAAGAGACACGCCTCCAAGTGCATCTGCAGTTAACTCCTACCAACACCTCTAGGTGTCAAATATTGCTTGTTCATATTTGCATCAATAATTCCAAAACCATGCTACGTACAAAGTTTTAAAAGATTTCATCTTAATGCTTACACGATTGCAAACTCAACTGCATTAATATTTCTCCTCTTTCTAGTGCAGGTAAATAGATATTAACTGTTATTTTTATGATATTCATTTATATCAATATAATTTTCACATTTTTCAACATATCCCAACAACCAGGAAATACAGACATAACTCCTTAGCCTCATGTGAAAGCTCTCAGCTAGATGAATAAAATATTGCTGACAGTATGTGTGTAACTTGAGTGGTTGCTGAGATATTGTAAGTTGTTTACAAAATATTATGAATGTAATTGCTACTTTCTTTACTGTGACTTATAACATTCAGTTTAAGACCTAGAAACTAAACAATACTGCCACTATAAAAATAGTTTGTGCTGAAGAATTTGCCATTTATACTTCTATTATAACCCCTATGGCTCCAGAGATATGAACATTTGTTTGAAATGAGAGGACATAATTTGATCCTGTCAAAAGGCTTAGGCTACGCCCATTGGAAATTACAGTGCAAACTTCCTGAGCTCTATTAGAGTGAATATGACAATGACACTCACATTATTAACCACCACTACCCCAAACGTACACAATTGCTTGTTAATATTTTCACGTTACCACATTTAACTTTTAATACATCATCTACCATCTCCAAGTTACATTCCTCTAACATCAGTACATCCCACTATGTGTCATCAGACCTCTGCAATAAAGCTAATATTCATCTCTTCAGACTTAAATATCTAAATTGCTTACTCTACCTACCAAAAACAAACTGAAAGCTAGATTTAAAACAAGATGTTCCTGCAGCATTGCCCTTTATATCAAAACTATACTTATGTGGTGACATTCACCCTAATCCCAGCCTATCTAATTGGACCTCAAACACAACTTGCTTGAACAGAATAACCCAATCCCCAGTTTATCATTCTCAGAAAACTAATGTTAACAGTACCTTCTTAAAACTAATCAATATCAACATCAGCAGCATTTGCAATAAAGTAGCAAAAGTCCATGACTGGATAAGCCACCATTCCCTTTATATATTAGTACTCACTGAAACTTTCTTAAAGCCAAATATTAACACTGAAGCTATTCTCTCACCAGGCTATAATATAATAAATACTGATAAATTATAAAAAAAGTGTCGGGGTAGAGTTACTGTTATCTCTTCCATCTCTCTAGAGGTGGCACTCTACCCCCACGTTATCCCACAATTTAACAATTCTGATCTATTCATAACATTCCACAAACATAATAAATACAAACCACATGCATAATTGCTCTCTACATCACTTATGTACAAAATATCATCACAACCGAAAGGATGCTATCTTTGGTCTCAACCACTGCCTCCCCCCCCAAAAAAAAATGTTGTTCTAGATGACCTAAATAGTGTGATAGCCAACCTTTCATTATCAATTTCCAAAAAAAAAAACACTATAAACCTCTGTGACAACCCACCACTGGACCAGTAATCAAGGAGCATCAATCCTCACCACTGGCACCAGTGGGGGATGTACATTGGGAGGATAACAGGTACACACACATCATTTCCAGATGCAACTCTGCATCAAGTGCAATTTCATTTAAGAGCACACACAGAGGCCACAGTCAGCCCAGTGCTGATTTCTCCCTCTTTCTCCAGATCCCCAATAAGACCCCCCCACTAGCACAAGTATAGAAGTGAGATCTCAGCTGAGTGGCCAAACCAAGACCTACAGCACACTCTATGTCCAACCAGTGCTTTGGGTCCCTGCCCAAGTAGCTGACACACACACATTCTTTGAGGTTTGATTTGCAGACACACACACACACACACACACACACACACACACACACACACACACACTTGGGAAAGGCTGGGACATGTTTACTAGCTATGCTCCCTTTTGCCCAGACTATTAAGGTAGTTATCACTGCCACCAGTCAACTGCTTAACAGCTACTTTAAAGCCCTTAACAAAGGGTGCCCGATCTTACTGTGTAACATTAATATTAATACAAATGGTAGTTTGACCAAGAGCAAGGCTAATAGGAGTGGCCCACAGTGTCACCAAATAAATATGCATGTATTCTCAAAACATAAATATGTTTCACAAAGATCAGCTACAATGAAAGGTTTAAATATATTTAATAATAAATAATAATAAAAGAAGAAGAAAATACTCAATATATATTCACAGTGACATCAGAGTTCAAAACCACAGGAAAAATTTAAAACAACATTGCAGGACAGTCTCAAATAAATAAAGAAAAACATTTAAACTCTGCTTCACTATATTCCTGACTAAGTTTGAAAGAATTACTATACCCTAGTTAAGTTATTTAAGAGCAAGGTAAATGTGGTGAATGGATCTTTTAGTTGTTGTTGACAGGTCCAAGACAGAATATGGAATGCTGTGTCACTCTCAGAGATTTCTAAAATTAATATCTCAAATATTACTGCTGGGATAGCTTTCAGAATGGCATAATTTCTTGTCATCTGAATCTATCCCAAGTGAAACCCTCTAGCAGTATTTAACATCTACCTGTGAAACTACATAGACCTCAGATCTTTGTCAGATGCTGGAAGTCATAAAACAATTCCATTCCTTCACATTCGAAACTAGTAATTATTTCACCTTAAAGACAATACAGCGAGTTCTGTAGTATAGATATTGTCTCTTGCTGCCATAAAGTAATTTAATTTCAACTATTTTTCTGATGTTAGCCTCCTGTATTCCAGTTTCCATTGTTAAAATATGTACATTTAAACAGTTACAATAGTATATGTACATGTCTGTTCTTTTCCAGAAGGTACACTGTGGATCCATTTTAAGCACAAGTATTTTGCAAATAACCTTTTCAACATGCCTGTACAAAGAAGTTTGATATATACATGACATACAGTTCTAATACATTTTTGACACAAGCATCCTACACAAATCATGTTGATATTCATAAATGACACAGAATCATTTACAAAATTTCAGATAGCTGTGCTGGCAGTATCTACCCTTATCACACTTCTTCCCCTCCTCGAAGACTCAAGGTAGTTTTTCAAGTGACCCTTGTTGCTTGAGAGGGATGAGCCTATCTGGGAATACCCTACCTCGTACCTTGTCTTGAGATCCCATCTGCTTTGGCATTGCTAACCCCAGTGTGGTGCTGCACTGTCATATCGTATGCCTGCAACCCTAGGCTCCACCTTAGTACCTTGGCATTTTGCTGGCTGGCTTGACATAGTCATGTTAAGGGATTGTTGTCTGTAACTACAGTGAATTTCCTTCCATACAGATAAGGATGACGTTTCTGCAGTGCCACACATGTCTATGGCTAGACATTCTTTTTCTACATCTGTATAGCATTCGTCCCTGTGTTGGAGCCTATGGCTGAGATATACCACTGGGTGTTCTTCTCCCTCTGAGGAACAGTACAGCCCCCATCCCATGGTTTGAAGCATCCACCTGCACAATAAATTCTTTGCTGTAATCTGGACTGGCTAACACAAGGGGTCCTCCCAAAGCTCCTTTAAGCTTCTAGAATGCCTGCTCACATGTTGGGGTCCACATTACCTTATCTGGCCTATTTTACCTTGTCAGATCTGTGAGGGGAGCAGCAATGGTACTCCAATTGGGGTCAAACTTTCTGTAGTACTTTGCTATCTCTAAGAATGCCCTCACCTGCTTTTTGGTAACAGGGGCAGGCCATGCCTGAATGGCTTCCACTTTGGCAGGTTCTGGTCTGATCTTACCACTAGCCACTCTATGTCTGAGGTAGGAGACCTCTGCTATACTCACCTGACACTTACTGGGCTTTATGGTCAACCCTGCCCCTCTGTACTCTGCCCAGCACCTCCATGACATTCTGAAGGTGCTCTTGTCAGGAATGGGTGTAGATGGCAATATCATCCAGGTAAAAAAGGGCAAAATCTCCTGCTCCTACTAGGATATGATCTACCAGTCTCTACAAAGTTGCTGGGGCATTTTTCATCCCAAAGGGTTGGCTGATGTAGTGAATGGATCTTCTAATTGTTGTCAGGTCCAAGACAAAATACAGAATGTCGTGTCGCTCTCAGAGATTTCCCAAATTAATATCTCAAATACTACTGTTGGGATACTTGCAGAATGGCATCATTTGTTGTCATCTGACTCTATCCCAGCTGAAACCCCCTACCAGTATTTAGCATCTACCTGTGAAAATAGGGTCTATATTAGATGAACGAAAGTTCATCTTAGCAAACGCTCACATGAGCGAATATTACGGAACTCGAAACCGCAATTGCATTCCTTCACATTCAAAACTAGTAATTATTTCACTTTAAAGACAATGCAGAGAGCTCACTAGTATAAACATTCTGTCTCTAGCTGCTATAAAGTATTTTAATTTCAGCTAGTTTTCTAACGTTAACGTCCTGTATTGCTGTTGCCACTGTTAAAATATGTAAATTTAAACAGTTACAATAGTGTATGTACATTTCTGTTCTTTTCCAGAAGGGCACACTGTGAATCCATTTTAAACATAAGCATTTTGCAAATACCGTTTTTCAACACACATGCCTGTACAAACAAGGTTAACATACACATGACATACAGTTCCAATACTTTTGCAACATAAGCATCCTATACAAATCATGTTGATATTCACAAATGACACACAGTCATTTACAAACTTCCAGATAGCTGTGCTGGCAGTATCTCTCTTTGTCACAACATCTACGGCTTTATCCAACTTATTAACATCCCAACAAGAAATAAACAAAACAGTAATGTTTGCATATTAGACTGGGTATCTGCTTTTACCATTACCAGTTTTTCATCCACAGGGACTCTTCCAAATAAAATCAGTGATCATTGCCTAACATACATCTCTATATCTTAGCATAAGAAATCTGGACAAAGCCAAAAAGAATGTGGGGGGGGGGGCAAAGCCCCCAAAAATAGAGACAGATTTTAAATGTTAATCTTATAAACATAGAAGGTTGTTAGAATAAAAGGTTTTGTGTTAGTATGCATTTTCTGAATATTATGAAGTCTCAAATTCAAATGTCTGTCATTATTAAGTGGTGCAAATTCTCAATAATTTGCAGAAAAATAAATATTTTATGAGGACCAGATCAAAATATGAGTCAAAAATCTGGACATTCTGCAAAAATCTGGACAGTTGAGAGGTAGGTTGCCCAACATTTGTTAAAAGACTAAACACCCATTTATCTAAACCTCATACCTATAGCATGGTGTGTAACCTATCACGTTTTAATTTTATTACAAAAACTCTTGCAGCCACATCACAAAGTTATAATTGGTCCATTCTGAACACACTACCATTTTTTGATGAAATCACAAAATTCATTACTGAATTTTTCAGCATATTTAATATTAAAAGAAAAAGAAACAAAGTCAATCCTACCCCATGGCTATGCAACTCAACTAAAGAATTCATTTGGTTGGTCTCAACACAAAACACAGCAAAATCACCAAGTCTACAAATATCAAAACCAAAATTAGATATGACAAAACATATCAAAACAGTCCAGATGTTTTCTGTTCCTCTAGTTACGCTCCTTGGTAAGAAGATTTACATGATAAGAAACTCTATTTCTACTGTACTCCACCTTGTCTTGGCTTTTTGTGCTAAAACAGAGGTAACAACAGTCAGGGAAAGTTTCCAAAACAAATGCAACAGCCAGGCAGCATTAGCAGCACCTGTGCTTTATATCTTTCATTGCATCTGTCAGGTTAGGGTGAACTGTTCTATTTGCAGTAAACAGGGGTAGATCCTCTCTTTTCTTCATATACAGCCATGACATTATGTAGTAATGTTTCACAATTTCAGTGAAGTACAACCCAATTTTTACTACTGTGTGCATTCTCTTTGGATGAAAGAGTATTGCTGACACTAGTGCTGGTTAGGCAGAGTGTCTCCATCAGCATTGCTTTGTTACTATATGGTAGTGAGGCTGAATTCCAGCAATCTGCAGAGCTGTGATGGCTGATGTATTGCAAGTTATGCAGCCATATTTGGAAAGATATATCAAGGGCTTTCATTCAAGGGCATTATGCTGGATGATGTTAGGAGTACTAGAGTTCAGCCTTCTACCTTGTGGTGTCATAAAGAGGGAGAAGGAGCAAAATGAAGGGGAATGCATGGTGGTAAACTTGAAGAGCATGGGTCAGATAAGATTGTTCTTAGTCAGATTTGCATGTCACAGACCAACGTTTTGAGGGTGGGCATGCTACGTAGAATTGTTTTGGTTTCACTAGCTTCTACCGTACAAAGGTGGTTCTCTCTCATTACTCTGAGTACTTTGTCAGATACATTATCTTATGTTTACTGATCAAGTTTGTATCCTTGCTGGTAGGATACACTGTTAGACTGCAGCCTCAGCTGGACTTTTTCCAATTCTTCAAGCACTTGTCATCCTCTGAAAAAATGACAAACTTATTCCATCACCTAATAACACTCTATTATAAACTGAATCAAAATTTATCTCATCCCTCATTGATACCAGACTCCTCAACACCCATCAAAACATACAAGAACTTTTTTGGTTATCTGTAAAGAATTTGTTATCCCTTGGGAAAAAAGACTGGCCTAGTCCATCAACTAAAAGCACCCAAGCAGAGATTGCATCAACATTTAACTCATACTTCATTGATACTGAAATAAAGAATATTTCATTCAAACAGCTATCAGCAAGCAATCATTCTGCCACCTTCACACTGCAAGACCAACCTACTCTATAAAAAAACATGTCCAAAAACTAAAACTCACTGGTTACACTTCAGAGAACCTTTCCAGAGAATATCTTAAATTAGCTGCAGGTGCTGTAGCCTATTTGTGATCATATCAATAAATATATCTATCAGTAAGTCCTATATTCCATCAGTTTTGACACAAATTATACATTCTTCCACTACATAAAGGTGAAAACACTGCAGACTTCTTAGACTTTAGGCTAGTTGTACTACTGTTGCCTTTGTCTGTCCAAAGTTCTTGAAAAATGCGTCCACAATCAACTTCTCCAGCACCTTGACCATCAGTTTCTCACCCCCTACTCAGCATGACTTTCACCCAGAACACAGTACTGTCACTACCCTTTCAGCTTTGTTACTATCATTAACCAATCAAGAAACAATGATAGCCTGGTTTCTGCCTGATTTCTTGAATTATCAAAAGTCTTTGACAGTGTCTCTCATCCCTAACTACTGCAACAGCTGTTTTCTCTTGTTCTGTCACACCCATTCCTACACTATTTTGACAGCTGCCTATTGAATTGAAAACAGTCCTTCAAATGGCAATGTGCCCATTTGGCAGTTTTACTAGGCTATATTGGGGTTAACAAAGGATCTATTCTGGGTGCACAGTTTTTTAATATTTTCATCAACAACCTGTATAAAACATCGAAACATGCCTGCTTAATTCATGTTCTGATGAAATTCTGTCCCATCTTCAGCATATAACAAAGAAATATATACCATCTTTTATTCTGGCTTAATAATTCTATGATTATATTAAAGGCAAAGAAAACAAAGCTACTCCTATTCCATCCAAACCACATAATCTGAACATGGCTGTCTTCACTATTGCCTTCCTAAACAACCCCAAAACAGAAATTGTCTTGCAAACAAAACTAATAAGGTCAGAATAGATGATAGCTTTAAAATCAGCTTATATATACATCAGAACTTCAAAACGACCTACAAGAAACTCAAGATACTTTATAGACTCAAACACTCCCCTGCAGACAGCTCCCCAAAAAACATGGCATATATTTCCCTTTTACCATCCCTACTAAAATTGTCTCTGTTTTTGACAAATCTACAGGTCACACATATTACAACCAAAAAAATAAAAAATGCTACAATGAAGTGACAAGGTTTATAACAAGCCTGCCTTCTTGGTCACACCACTGTATTGCCCTAACACAACTGAACTGGCTTGAATTGCCTCATTGATAATCATACCCCACAATGTAGTACACAATCCACAAAAAAATGTCCAAACCTGACAGGGATCATTCAACATTATACACAATCAAGACTAGCACATTCAAAAGACAAACTTCTTCCTTATATTCACAAGTCAAATAACTCAGAAAGAAATGATCAATATTTAACTTAACTCAGTAAAATATGGGGTTCAGGCAATCTCTCACTGATGTTACCTAATTTCTCCTCATCTTCAACTTGATATTAAGAAATGCCTATTGTATTGTTAACTTTGCTCTTACTAAACCTCTGAGTATCCATTCACAACTTAAATATTTCTGACTGATACCTGTTAACTAAACCAGCATAAATGTTTCTGACTGATACCTGTTAACTAAACCAGCATAAATGTTTTTGACTCATATTATTTGACTAAATGCTAAATGTAAATGTTATAAATCTTCCTACCTCATTTCCAATATCTCTACAAAAGGTTACTTTTACTCTCTAATTTAACAACTTTTGTCACTCACCATTCAATAACTCTATCTATAAACACTCATTTAACTAAAAAAAAACTTTTTCTTACCCTGTCACTCATCTTCTGCATCCATTGCTCCCTTAATTTCTTAGCTCTGTCTTTGACACTCAGCTTCTCATTAGTTCATCTCTACCACTAGCAGGAAATAACGGCAATATAATACTATCCATTCAGTTATTACTTTTCATGTAAGCAGAATATGTACAGTACTAAATCTTCCACTTCCTTTCTGCTATACTCTACCATACTATACCATATTATACACCCACAAACATAACCATACAACCATTTTATACACTCACAAACATCCCTACCTATATGTACTACAACCGTTAAATTCAGTTTCATACTGTCAATCACTGTCCACCTGAACAATCCTTGACATTTATGTTCTTCACTATAATTCTTGCATGATTATTTTTTTATTTCTAAATAATCGATGCCTGAATTCGGTACAATTTTTGTGCATGCATAATCATTGTAACTCTGCATTTAGTGTCATTCATTATGGCTTAATTTTATATTTGCATTATGTTTAAGCTTTTCTCCCAGGTCCTCTGTTGAAAAGTTTTTTTTTTCTGCCCATTTAAATATTCCTAGTAAACAAATAATTTGAATGACAATCAAAAGAATGCCTGCTCCATTTTTACCTTTATCTTATAAGTTTAAGGCAGTAGCATTGCTAGGGTGCAATGCATTAGAGATGCAATTGACAGATCATTTGTGTTTGCTGTCTCCTAAGAAGACAAAGGACATTTTTTTTCTCATGTAGAGCATTAGAGTATGAAGATGTGATAGGACCAGCTGCTCCTCTGGTGTAGATGAGTGCCAGATCAGAGCACCAACTTTTTCTTTTTGTTTTTTTCTGTTCTCAGCCTAGTGTTCAGGAATGCCAAACTGAGGAACTGCACAAACAAAAGATCCCTCTACGGCTCTGGTTGAAGAAGAACTGCACAGACAAAAGATCCCTCTATGGCTCTGGTTGAAGAGGAACTGCACAGACAAAAGATCCCTCTATGGCTCTGGTTGAAGGTATTGTGTAACGATATAAGCATACAGACCATTTCTTAGACTAAGAATGAGATGGCAATGCTTGGTGTTGTTTGATGAAGGTTGTAAGGGTATGTTAGGTCCCTCAAGGATTCATCTTCATGAGGATCTGGGCATTTTATCACTATCGTTTCCCCTCCCCCCAGCAGCTTATTTTCATTCTTGTTTGATATTGGTCATCTTATTTAAGGAACATTTAATAACTTGCAATATGTGTTTTACTTATTTCTGTCTAATTTTATATGCTACTATTAATTTTGTTTGAATATAATTAATTGGTGCATTATCACTAAATAGTTTAAATTCTTCCTTTAAGCAAAGGCAAAATTTAACACAAATTAAAAGGATAAAGTATTATATATACATACATACATATATACACACATATATTAAAATGCCTTTGCTGAACATTTTAAACCAAACCAAGTTTTTACAAAATGTTATCACAATCCATGACATACATCTTTTTTCAAAAAGAAAATAACAAAGACATCACTCATATAGCTGATACACATTCCTTCTTCCTCATTACATAACATGATCCTTTTCCCTCCTCCATATTCTACACATCATTATAATAGTTGGTTTTCAGATAAACCAAACAGCAATAAAAACTTCCATTTTAAAACACATTAAACCTCTTTTGACATTGATAGCATTGTCATAAAAAAATTCATTTAGCAGCTTGTCCTGACCTTAAAATCATATCAGTGACACAATAATCTGCCTGTTTTATGAAAATCATCATACTTGGCAAACTAATATTAATTCTCTTTCTACATTCAGTTGTCTTGGACCTAGTGCACCACAAGGCAACCTTTATGAGATCTCTCCCAACTTGTACAGGACAGTTTGGAAGGGCAAGTAGCCACCTCCTGAGATAAGTTGATAAACCAATTCACTCTCATTTTTATAGAAAAAATTGGTACTTGAACTGCTTTAAGGAATATTTCCCAGTGACCCTATCATTTTCATTATCATAATCCATTTTGCACTCCTAATAAGGAACTAAACACATTGACTCTGTCTCAACCCATGGGTGCATTCCATGTTCTGAATATAATGACAAACATCCATGTCCAAATCACTGCATCACTGAGTATCAGCTACTATGGGGATGTTATTGCTAGAATCTTAAATTTGACTTTTTCCCTACACAGACGCTGTTTCTGTCAACCAGTGTATGGCATTTATTTCAACTTCCCACATGTTCCTAGAGGAATATGCACATTGTTTGCTTCTGTAGCCTGACAAAACCAACACAGATGAGGTGGACCACCTACATTTCAAAAGCCAATGAGAGGAGGAGTGGCCCCTTGTGGATTATTGGGAACATTGTTAATTACAACATGCCTAGAATATTATTTTTTTTTCTCAAATATTTTTTTTTATTTTCAATTAAAATAACATTTCAATAATATTTTTAAATATAATTTTAAACTATATACAATATTTACAATAGCCTGATTTTCAATTATATACACTGTATGTTATTAAATATAGAATTAACAGATCAGTTATCAGAAATACAATATTGATTATTGCAGTGTCCAACAAAGATATAACTTTCTTCCAAGAATTATTTACCAATGGCCTGGGATAGATTTGTAGTTCTTTGATTTTTATTTCTATCAATGCAGTTGTCTTCATTAAAGTGTAGAATTCTTCCAAGATCGGGGCTGTATTTGAATTCCACCTTCTGGTTACACATTTCTTAGAGCAATGATTGTCCATAACAAATACATATTTGTCTTATTCAGGTAGGGAACTTTCATTTACATTTAGAATTATCAATACTTTATTTAAGGTAAAAGATTCATTAAATAAAGTTTGTAAAAAATTATTGATTCCATTCCAATATGATTTAATTGTATTACAGTCATAAAAAATATGAATCTAGTCTACTTTATTTGACTTTTCACACCTCCAGCAAAAAACATTTGTAGTAGTACTGATCTAATTCTATCTGGTGTTAAAAATGCTCTATGTAAGTATTTCCAGTTAAATATTTTCCAGTACTGTGGGTTAGAGGTGTAATTAACTAATAGTAAGATGTTAGTTTTAATTTCTTCTGTTAACTGCAATGACTGACCTTTTGTTAAGAACTGCCAGTATGATGGTTTGGGAATTGTTTTATACATTATTAACTCTTTATATAGATTTGAAATGGATTTTTTCTTTTCACAGCTATTTTATATAAATTCATACAGAAAACTTATTAGATTTGGAATATCTTTAAATGAGGAATTCTTAATTAATCTGCATAAATCTTAAGTGTACAATACAATGCTTTGTAAGGTTAACCAGTCCTGTGTTGGAATATTTTAAGCAGTTTTTATCATATGTATATCTAAAACATTTAATTTATTTACACATTGAAACCGGCATAAGAATCCATTTTGTTCCCGGGAGATTATTGTTTTCCTATATAATTTGTGAGGAAAGTTCTTAGTGATGGTAAATCAGGTTAAAAGGTCAAACCAAAGTTTTAGATCTATGTTTGCATTGATAAGTTTCCTAAAGGAATTGATGTAATCAATAACCAGTGTTGTTTTAGAAGGTTTTGTTATATTATATTGTATACTTATGCATAGTATGTACCAGTGTTTGTTTGATTTATCTACTATTAAATTTTTTTTAACAGATTAAATTCATTTGTTAATATAGCCATTGTTAATTCTTTCCAGTTGGCAAAACAATTTGGGTTTATCAGTCTATTGTAGTTTTAAGCACAGATGTTTTTATATATGTTTCTATTTCTGGGAAGTTCAATCCTCCTTGTTTCCAGGGTCTAATGTGATGAGTTAGAGCAACTCTAATCTTTTTGGGATACCATAAACATTTTATTAAACATGAGTTTATTTCTTTAAGAATGCATCTTTCAAGAATTAACTGTATTGCTAATGCTACATATATTATTTTTGGCAATAAGACCATTTTTATTAATTGCAATCTGTCTTTAAAATTAATATAATTTTGTCCCACTGTTCTGTATTTTTTTATTGTTTCAATAATGTTTTTATAATTTATTAATATTGTTTCGTTTATATTTTTGCATAACACTATTCCTAAATAATTTAGCTTAAGTTATTGTTTTCCTGTGATGGATTTACCTGTAAATTGTAGTTCTTTTTTTTTTATTTAAAAATAGAAATTTTGATTTTGATCTCTTAAAGTGTAGACCTGAAATCTTATAAAAATTTTTCCATTACTTCTTCTAGCTCCCCTAATGACTCTCTGGAGTTTGATAGGGTTAATAAAATATCATCAGCAAAAAGCATTATTTTAGATATGTCTTCCACTTCTTCTTCTTTCAGCTGCTCCCGTCAGGGGTCACCACAGCAGATCAACTGTTTCCATTTCTTCCTGTCCTCTGCATCTTGCTCTGTCACACCAACGACCTGCATGTCCTCTCTCACCATATCCATAAACCTTATCTTAGGCCTTCCTCTTTTCCTGTTACCTGGCAGCTTCATCCTTAGCATCTTTTTCCCAATATACTTTGCATCCCTCCTCAGCACATGTCCAAACCAAAGTAATCTTGCCTCTCTGGCTTTGTCTCCAAACCTTCCAACCTGGGATGACCCTCTAATATACTTATTCCTAATCCTGCCCATCCTTGTCACACCCAGTGCAAATCTAAACATCTTCAACTCTGCCATGTCAAGCTCTGACTCCTGCCTTTTTGTCAATGCCACTGTCTCCATCCCATATAATTATTTTAGATATGTACTGGTCATAGACTTCTATTCCTTTTATTCTTGGATTATTGCATATTATTTCTGCAAGTATTTCTATAGCCAAAGCAAATAAAATAGGAGAAAGGGGGCATCCTTGTTTAGTACCTTTTGTTATATGGATAGATTCTAAGGTGAAAGGACCTAATTTAATGCAGGCTAAGTTATTTATATATATGTTTTTTAGTAATAAGATGAAAGGAGGAGGAAATTCAAATAATGCTAAAGTTTTAAATAGATATTCCCAGTTGAGGGAATCAAAGGCTTTTTCTATGTCTAATCCAATTACAAGTGTGTCTCTATCTTCTTTATTCACATAATCTATAAGAGTAAGTATCCTTTTAATATTATCATGTATGTGCCTGTTATATAAAAATCCAGTTTGAACATTATTAATTGCCTTTGAAAGTGGGATTTTTATTCTGTTAGCTAGTATTGACAGGAATATCTTGTAATCATTATTCAGTAATGACATAGGTCTGTATGAGGTGCAAATGTCTGATGGTTTATTATCTTTTAGAATTGGTGTTATGAGAGAATATTTCCATGAGGGTGGTACTTTTGCTTCTGGCTGGACTTCTAACAAAGTTTTATGAAAAAGGGAGATTACTGTTGAAGGGAAGAGTTTGTAAATTTCTGTAATTATACCATCTATCCATGGAGCTTTGTTTGATTTACTTTCTTTTATATTGTCAACAATTTCTTTATAGGATATAGGCTTTTGTAGGTCTAGTTTTAAGTTTTCGGGAATTTATTTATGTTGATAAGGTTTGTATCTAAGTTTATTTGGTTAGTATCTAAATCTTTTTTTTTTTTTTTGAAGTGTTCCATAAAATGGAACCAAAATGCTTCAAGGATGTCTCCGATATCTGATACTTTTTTCCCTTTCTTTTCATGATATATACTACTAATGTTATTTGCTTTAGATTATATATTAATTCTTGTAGATAAGTTATGTAGATATCTGGGGGAGGTGGCTAATGAGTTTATTTTTAATTTTTCCAACGCTAGAAAAGTTGTGTGTGTTCTTTTTTGACTTCTGGACAGTTCTGATTTTTTTTTTTAGATTTTGCTGTTAAGAGTCTGGTTGGCAAGTAAAATGATTTAGATTCCCACTCTCTAACTTTGTTTTTGTACCAGCTAAGGGTCTTACCACATAAATATGCTTTTAATGAGCCCCAAACCATGACTCTACTGATTTCTGATGTATTATTAATTTCAAGAAATAATTGTAGTTCTGACAACATCCAGGGTCTGAATTCTTTAATTTTCATGATATATGATGGAATTCTAGTTGAGAGGATTAATAATTTGTCTATTCTGGTTTGTGTTCCAAATCTATGGTCTTTAAGGGAAAATAATAAGGATTTATCATCTTTTACTTTAAAAGTGTCAATTAAATTAAATGAATCAATCCATTTTTTAAGGATTTTGAAATAGTTGCTATGCAAAAAGACTTTTTGGTGGTTTCAGCAGCTTCTAAGGTACAATTAAAGTCTCCTCCCAGTATAAGATTTCCTTTATAATTGTTGGAAATAAAATCTAGGTGTTTTTTAACCGTTCCTACTCCAATTCCTGGGAACCAATATAGATTAGCTAAGGTCCATATTCTGCTATTAAATTTAATTATAACAAATGCTAGTAGACCTTCTTTGTCTTCATATTTATAAATAACTTTTGGAGTGATTATGTTTTCTTCCAGAGAACTGATACTCCTTTTGTCTTTGTTCTATAGGAGGATTGAGCTAAGATTGTATAGTCCTTAGGGTTCCTGATAAAGCTATCATTAGTCTTAAAATGTGTTTCATTGAGAAATAATACTTGTGCCTTATTTAGATTTAAATATTTTATCAAGTTTGCATTATTTAAGCCATTAGTATTTAATGATAAGAATGTTAAATCCATTTCAAGTTATTCTTGGAAGAAACTTTTTGCTTCTTTTTTTTTTTTTTTTTTTTGTTTATAATAGTTATACCATATTCTCTGATAACACTGGATGTCATTTTTATGTGTGCAAACTTGGGAGTGTAATTTAATGTTCTTTCTTCTTTAAATATAAGTAGGGTAAAATTCTGGTCAGGCTTTAAAAAAGTACTTCTATAAAACATTAATTCTAAAGTATCAAATACAAGTAAATATGAATTTCCCATTAAACATGGAATGAAAGTCATTCCTAATCCAACAGATAAAGATAGATCTATTGGATTATCACTCATACCTTTAACCAACAATATCTACTGAGCTCCATATGTTAAATTATTATATGGAGATTTTTTTAAAAGAGATATGAAATTATATATTATTCTATTATTGTTCTATAGTATTTTATATATCAGGATGGAATGATAGCAGTGTAAACATTATTATGTTGACTTAGAAAATATCCAATATTTAGTTACCCTTAAGAGATACCAAACATGTGAGATATGTCATTTTGCATATATTAAATGCAACAGGGGAGCATACACTAAATAAGCCAACAACAAATAGATTATTACTAAAATTATTTGACTAAAAGGACTCTACAGGAGTCAATGAGTGATTACCAATGAAATATGAATTTACTGTAGGTATACTGTCTTCCTTTACTTTCCCACTCTTCAGCTCACCAACTTCAACTTATAATTATGAAAAGATATGGCTTATCAGTGGTATCCTGACTCAGAGTAGAGGCACCCTACATTCTAGTGTGCAGTGCTTTTACATATATATAGATTTACAAAGCAGAGTCTAAGAATGAACTATGATCACCCTGACAATTCTCATCCTGCATAGGGCACCTCCTGCTTCCAGAATGGGTAATCACATCAGGTCTAGAATGAATGTGAAGGTACCTATATTGTAATCAAGACTTACCTTAGGTAAGTATTAATCAAATAGTATTTAGAGCATCTTAGAGGGTTCTCGGGGCATTTAGAATACTCTTAAGACTCTCCGCACTTGACCAAAAACAGAGATTTCCCTTCCCTTTCTTTCCCTTGTTTTAAATCAGTACTAATAAAAGAAGTTCAGCAAACATAGGTAAACAGAAATAGCATTCAGTAGTCTGTCTTGTACATGACTCGCAATCCATTAAACAAGTCAGTCACTAACATCACTTTGGTAAACATTATAAAAACAAATTAGAAATAATTTCCTAGCTCTATAAATTTTCTGATAAAGCAAAAAGTTAACAATAAGCTATTTTAACTAAAAGTATAAAGCATTTCAATTTTTCCTTGCATGTATACATTTCTACTTATATTGTAGTGTCAATAGCTGTCTTTGAAATCTGTACAATACTTCACTTCTTCAAATCATTCCTTTTTCAATTTAGGTTTTGTTTTTTCAAAACAGCAACAATATTTCAAGGGCACTATTAATATTTAGACTGATGTTTCAAATAAATAACTCGTCAGTTGCCAATTGAGTTAGTTTAGAATTTATGGTCAGTGCAAATATAGCATGTTGCAAAAATAATATGTATTTTTTCGTGTGCTCTAGAGACTGTCATATGCAAGTGACATATATAATGTAGCATATATAGAGCAGATAGCTTATGGATTCAGGTTGTTAAAGTAAATTAATCAGGCAGTTTCATTTAAATTCAAAAGTAATTTTGGGACATTTTAGTTGGGTTTTCAGGAATGTGTGGTCCAATGTGAGTAATTCAGTCCACTTTTCCTCATAAACATATGTCACAATTCATTAAACTAAGCAGAGTCTAACATCTGCCTAATAATCATTATAAAGACAAAGAATAGTAATTTCCTAGCTCTTCAAACTTTCTGATATCGCAAAATGTTGACAGTAAGCTATTTTAACTGGAAGACTAAAACATGTTAATACTTCCTCGTGAATATATATTTTTACTTTTACTGTAGTGTCAAGAACTGTCTTTGAAATCTATGCATTACTTCACTTCTTTCAAGTCATTCATTTTACAGTTCAGATTATATTTTGTCAAAATGTCAATAGCATTTCAAGGGTACATTTAATATTTAAACATATTTTAAATGAATAGCTATCAGTTACCAAGTAAGCTTGTAGAGAGTGTGAGGTAACTGCAAAGAAAACATGTTGCAAAAAGTAATATGTATCTTTTCATGTGCTCTAGAGACTGACAATTTCAAGTAACATATAAAATGTAACCTTTACAGTGCAGACAGCTTGTGAAATGAGCATGTTAAAGTGAGTAATACTTTTTTAATCAAGCAGCTACATTTCAGTGCACATGTAGTTTGGAAACATTTCCGTTGTGTTGCCAGGAATATGTAATCCTGTGAGGATAAAACATAAAATATTTACAATTATACCATGACCCCCCCCCCATTAATATTCCAAAACGTGCACGCTGATTGGCCAGCGTGCACGTTGTAAATCGACTTATACTAATGGAGAAAAGTCCAGTTGCCCGGACTTTTTCCATTAGTATAAGTCTTTTTTTAAAACACTGTCTTGCTATGTTAAAAGAGTTTAACATAGCGACACAGGTTTAAAAAAAGCAACGGAGATCTCCGTTGCTTTTTTTAAAGCTGTCTCGCTATGTTAAACTCCTTATATAGCGACACAATGTAAAGCAACAGAGATCTTGCTTTCTCCGTTGCTTTTTTTTAAACCTGTCTCGCTATGTTAAATGGGTTTAACATAGCGAGACAGCTTTAAAATAAGCAACGGAGATAGCAGGATCTCCGTTGCTTTATACACACTGTGTCGCTATAAGTGTGTCGAAACAGTAAAAAAGCAATGGAGATCTTGCTTTCTCCATTGCTTTTGGCCACAGCTCTGATGTACTGCGTAGGCATGCGCAGTACATCAGAACTGCCGCGGATGCCAGACAGCTGCGGAAGGACAGCAAAGAGGCATTATACAATGCCATTATTTAAGAAAAGTAATTGTTTCTTTTCTTAAATAATGTCATAGTATAATAGCAATAACCGCCTGGTGTAATGCGGGATTTACCCACGGTTGTCTTTGTTTGGTCCCTCGGGCTTCACCCTCGGGACCAAACCACGCCAACCGTGGGTAAATCCCACATTACCCACACCCAGGCGTGGGTTATTGCTATAATAATCCTATTATGTATTGATTTTACCCTGTTTAGGTTGTTTTTCATTTTAATAACTAAACAACATTACTTTTTCTTATTATTTGTTATTTGTGAGGCTAAATGCACTTCACAGACTCACAGTGTCCTTAGAAACTACAGCAATAATTTACTGTTGCTATGGCAATGCAAATAGAATGTGAAGAAAGCTTCACTTCTCTTAACCAACAGTACATTTTTCCCTCCTTTTTTTATGTATTTGTTAATAATAAAAGGAAATAATTCAAAGGACATATGTACATGAATGGAACATTTCAGAGTTAATCACGAACATGTCCCCAATCCCAATAAGCATAACAGTGACTATCATTAATCTAATAAATATTGTAATAACAATTAATTAAGTTCACTATTCCAATTAGTCTACCTTAAAACTAGATTATTTTAGACTATTATTTATCTATGTATAGATAGTGAGTTATTAAATATATACAGACTGTATTAGTATAGTAAATAGGAGAAAATTTAGAAAGGGAGACAAGATGCAGTTAAAATAAATAATGAAAAAAAAGAGAAGAGAGAAAGAAAAGAGAAAATTAAGAGAAAATACACATATACTATGTATGTTGATTTACAGCATAAATATTTTATGTGCTATATAACCCTCCTTCTGTGAAAGAAAAGTACCCTGTTTTACATACCTGAGGTAATGTGAAAACTCTCATGTGTCCTCTATTTTCAAAAAATATAGATAAAGATTCCAGTAGTTAGTTAACTTTGTTTTAAAATTCCAAGCAGTAAAATTGGTCCTTTAAAGTTATGTTAAAACAATTCATATCATACTAGATGCTTTGAGAGATTTGGCTGTAACAGTATCAGTCTTTTGCTTCTTCTTTTTGACATCTGTCCAGACATTTGTTTCTTTTGTTCTCTTGAGGGAAGGTGACATCCAATCCATATCTTCTGGTAAAGTAATCACATTATTAGTTTTAAGAAATGAAGAGGCTTCCTCTAAGGCAATAAAAGTCTTCATCTCGTTGGCATACAGTATTCTTATCTTAGCTGGATATGCAAATTGTGCCTTGATGTTATTTTGTTTCAGAAACTTTATCATTGGCCACACCTGTTTACTCTGTTCCAATATTCTAGATGAATAGTTATTATCAAATCTTAACAGGCTCTGTTTATATTTTAGAGGTGCCTTCCTCCAAGCAGATCTTAAAATCAGTTTCTTGTCCAAGTATGAAAGAAATTTGATAATTATTGACCTAGGAGGAGAGTTTGAGTTAGGGGCAAGTTTCCCAAGAGCTCTGTGTGCCCTTTCAATACTAAAGGAAAGTCCTTCTTTTAAATTTAAAAAGTCAGGGATCCAGCTTGATAAAAAGGAAATAATATCCTCACCATCTGTGTTTTCAGCTAATCCGAAAATCCTGATGTTATTTCTCCACTTCCTATTTTCCAAGTCATCAACTTTATTAACTAGCCAAGTGTTTTGTTTAAGAAGCAGTTCTTTCTGTGTTTCCTCTTCCTTAAGTTTGCTTTCTAAGTCATTTAGAGAAACCAAACTATTCCTGTTATCCTTGTCTGGTGTTGTCGTAGCATTTCCTTGAGGGTGTCAGCTTGTTTTTGACTGCTTGTTTTAAGATTTTCCAGGTTCTCTTTAAAATCATCCATCTTCAAAGACAAATCCTGCAGGGTAGATGCCATCTGTTGCAGTTCCTTCTTTAAGGCAGCATCCTGGTGAGAATTCTTTGAGTTGCTCATGTTAACAAGTGAATATATCTCCAAGCTTTTTGGCAGGAAATTATTTGTAAAACTTCACCAAAGTTTCTAATTATGAAAATTAGTCCTTTATCTATAAGATTTTATACTTTGAAGAAAAACAATAATATTTTTCCTGTCTTATTTAACTAGCTATATGAAGCTCTAAAATACTGTTGCTTTCAGTTAGCCATTCAGGCTCTGCCCCTAGAATATTCTTTTGTAAATGTTGGGTCATCATCTTGTATCACAGCACCAGCTCTAGGGATGGATGTAACATATTTCCCAATTCATTAATATCATATTTGGGTATACATTGTAATTATTATCCCTTTTCTTATAAAAAAAGTCTTATTCTTAGATTCCATATTGATAGGTTTGCTTAATAACTGACCAGTTCTTATTCCAATGAAGTAACTGGTCATTCCAAACTATACACTGTTTTTTTTTCCCTAAACCTGTAGTATATTCCTTGTCTATAATTATTATCACCACTGGTATCCATAGATTTGAGTACAAGAACTATATGCGTCATAGCTCAACATTTCATTTTTTCCAAGACCCACACATCCCTTACAAACTACTTTCCTTTTACAGCATAGCATTTACAGAAAATAGAATACTTTTCTGTCCAGACAGTTTCAGCCCGCCATATCTGTGGTACATCACTGCAGGACTTGCACTTAGGAGGTAAGTTTAAAGTAAATTATCCAGGACAGCAATGATTGAATTAAACTCAGTCATAGTGTAGTCTGTTATGCTATATCCATCATCAATCCACGTTTACCCATTTTCTACATGGGGTCAGGGTGTCATGTCAGCTATTGCCACCTCTCTCGATTCAAAGCCACACTATATACTTTCTTTGACAGTCATGGCTAACTATGGAAGGTCTTCTCTCACACAATCCATTCACATCTTTGCTGGACACCCTCATTTCCTCTTGCCTTCTTCCTGTTTGTCCCATATCTTGTTTACCAGATTGTATTCTGCATTTCTACACATGTGCCTAAAGCACTGGAATCTGTTTTCTTTTAACTTCTTTGCAATTGAAGCTACTTTAGCTTCTGCTCTAATGTTTCCATTTTTTTGTCTGCACCACAGT
This sequence comes from Protopterus annectens, assembly GCF_019279795.1. Classification (NCBI taxonomy): domain Eukaryota; kingdom Metazoa; phylum Chordata; order Ceratodontiformes; family Protopteridae; genus Protopterus; species Protopterus annectens. The sequence goes on along the minus strand of NC_056731.1, from coordinate 1,089,854,477 downwards.
GTGCATCTTTCCCCCCATCTCAGACATTTTCTCTGGTTTACCTTGAGAACAATGAACACGAACATGTCGAATGCTCAGAATAGCGAGAAATAATGTTGTGGGATGAAGCGTCGGCTATTCTGAACATAGGCAGTTGACAGGTCGAAATCCAATGCCACCCAACTATATACTGGACCTGCACCCCCCCCTTGGGACCCATGGTAGCACTTGTTCCTGGGTCCAGAGCGGTAGGGAATTTTGATGTGTTGCCGTGCTTTATGTGTTATGAAGGTAAGTTTGATATTATGTGTTCATGGGGTTGTATGACCGCTGTTGTGAGTGTGTACTTTTTAGTGTTCGACAATTCGTTGGTTGCTTATGCATTGTGCTACTATTTATAGATAAACCATTTTCTCTCTACCACTACTAGCTGCCTCAACCACTTTACCTTAACTGGCCAGGTTTCTGTACCACATAGAAGTACTGGTCACACCGCTGTTTTGTACACCTTACTTTCAGCTTCTTCTGCATTCTTCTGTCATACTCTTCCTCTGGCACTTTGATTCTTGCTTTGACTTCCTCATTCAGACTTCCCTTCTCTTCAACCACCCCTCCCAAATACTTGAAGCTGTTAACCTGTTCCCTACTTTCTCATCTGTCTCAGTTTTCAGCTTATTCTGATTTCTCCCATGCTGCCATTACAGCTGCCATATCTGCACTCAGTTTCATCACATGGACTTCTGTTTTGCATCCCATTCCCCCATCCTTTGCTGAAGTTCTTGTTCAGAGTCTGCTTGTAATACAACATTGTCTGCATACAGTAGCTTTGTTGATCTGCTCCCTCCAACCTGTTCGCTAATATTGTCTATCACTAGTATTAACAACAATGCAGTCTGCGGTGGTACAGCAGTAGCATTGTTACCTAACAGCAAGAGGTTCTCCTGTTCGATTCTCGGCTGGAGTGCCTTTTGTATGGAGTCTGCATGTCCTCCACGTGGTCGAGTGGCCTCCGAAAGACATGTGTGAATGGGCACGCCCTCGCTGAAGGTTGGGCGTTGGGATGGCAACTCGGCACCATAAAAATTGACTGCCAATCATTAGTGGACCAGAGTTCTGCTGTGGCGACCCCTAACCAGGAAAAGCCAAAAAGACAAACAAACTGGTATTAACAACAGTGGGCTCAGAGCAGAACCCTGATGCACATCCACTCCCATTCCTACTGGGAACCCCTCTGGGAGACCGGACACTGTTCATACTTGAGTCACTGGGTCCTTGTACATAGCTTAAACTAATTTCTTCTAATGTTTGTGGGACTTTGAACCACCACAGGACTCTCCAAGTCAGCTTTCTTAGGACCTTGTCATATGCTTTCTTCAAGTCTAAGAATGCCCGGTTGGACTGTTTCCTCATCACTAGTTTCTTTTCAACTATCTTTCAGTTTTGTTTCATCCTGATTTGAATTCAAACTGCTCATCTTCCATCTAATGTTCTACTACTCTGCATATTCATTTATCAATCACTGCCCCCAGAACTTTATTGAAGTATGTCAGGAGTTTTATACCTCTGCACAGCCCACAGTTGTGGAGGCCCCTTCACTCTTTTAAACTGGTACTAGTATGCTTAATCTCCAGTCATGTGGGATACACCCATCTCTCCATACTACTATGAGTACACTCAGGAGCCATTCCTCTCCTGTCTCACCCAACATAATAATCATATCTGCTGTGACCTCATTTGACCCTCCTGTTTTCCCTGACTTCATTTTCCTTAGTGCTGTTCTTACTTCTTCAAGGGTGTGATCCTCCTCTTCCTTTCTCATTATAGGTCGTGTCTAGGGCAGTACAGCTTCTATGGGTTTTCTGCATTCAGAAGCTGTTGAAAGGACTCCTTCCATCTGCCTTTGATGTCCTATGGACAGGTAAGAGGTTTTGCTGGCATACCTTAAAAAGGGTTTTGAACTATCTTCTTTTACTTTCCATCATTGTTTTGCAACCTGATAGTTTTTTTTTTTTTTGTGCTATCTTCCGAGTCACTTTCCAGAAGCTGGTAGATTGCCTCTGATGCCATGTTCTTTGTTAGTGCAACTCTTCTCATGACCTCTATTTTAACCAACTAGTATTCTTTCTTAGTTTGGTCCATCTTTTATATCTCCCTTTTCCTGCACTCTTTCTTTCTTTTGTTGATTGCCTGGACTTCTGCATGTCATCACCGGCTTTCCTTATGTACCATATTTTACCACCTGAGTCAGATGGATATCTGCTCTATAGCCTTCAAACATGCTGTTTTAAGGCAATGCCATTCTTCTTTCACTCAATCTATTTCTTCTTCTTCTCGAGTTGCTAGAGCTCTGAGCAATTCTTTGAACTCTTGCACTTTCTTTCCAGTCTGATTCCAGTTGTTCAGCCAAATCTCTGTTGATCTTAGAGCCTTTTCTGACTACTGCTTGCAGATGATCGTGGCAACCAGTAACATCTGATCTAGAGCAACTGTTTCACTGAGGATGACTTTGCAATAGCTGATTCTGTCCCGGTGCCCTTTCATTGCCAGGAGTAAGTCCATCTGTCCACTCTTGTACGTGATCTTGTGACTGTCTCTCTTGCTGAACCGTTTGTGGGCCACCATCAATTCATTTGCCTGACAGAAGTCTCTAATGGCCTCTCTTAATTTTATTCCTGTTCCAATACCTATGTGGGCCCAGGCAACCCTCATATCCTGTTCTGTCTGTCCTGATATGTTTATTCAGGTCACCCATTACCAACACAAATTCATGTTGTTCAGCATTATCTAGTAGGTTCTGCAACTGCTTACTGAATTCACTCTTCCTCACTATGACAACCCTTTTATGGGGCATAGGCCGAGATTATGTATATTAACCTACCCTTACACTGGAGTCTGATTGCCCTGAGTCTGTCACAAATTCTGATGACATCACTCTCTGTCTTCCAAAGCCTTTCCCTCATCACAGTTACCAACTCATTTCTAATCTGTCTTCCTCCTTAATAGTAGACTCTGGATCCCAAGTCAAGGAGCTTTGGTCCAGTGCCCTTCCATCTTATTTTCTGGATAAATGGGATATCCAGTCTGATTCTTACCATCATTCCATCCACTTACAATTTCCATCCTGTCAGTGAAACTACATTAAGCGATTTTTAGTTCATGTTTGACAGGTGGATAGGTTTATGTCCAACATTTGCTCAACAGATCTATCCTAGGTAACCCCAGCTAGGCAACTGGACAATGTCTAGCCAGTAGCTTATTGATCCAGACCTGCTGGGCTTTATGGCACCACACAGTGACCAATAGAGACACATAGGTCCCTGATATAAGTATGACTAGGCTGGATCCTCAACTCACTTATCATCGACAAAAATGCATGCCCATTTGGTGACATTAATCAACACAACCAAATCACATAGATTTAATTTTATACTGTTCGATGGCTAGCCCTGACATGGTGCACAGCCTGTGCTCTGTGTTTTCCTTTCTTCACATTGCACATAACAGCTGATGCCCAAAGGGGCTGGTCAATACAAATCCTCTCCCTATATGCATAATCTAGAGACTGTGCTGCTCCCCACAACTCCATTCTTGACTATGTTATAGCCAGGTTTTTGGGAGGAGGGAGGAGACCCACAGAGACGTAGGCAGAATATGCGAACGCCATACAAGCACTGAACAGAGGTCATGATTAAGCTTTGCACCTTTTGCATGGGAGGCAAAAAGCTTAGTCATTATGCCAACCATTCAACAATTTGTTATGCTATAGCAACATATAACAGATTGCCAAACTATATTTTATTGGTTGAGTATAAAAATGTAACTAGTCATGTTATTGTCTGGTCACCTTATTCTCCACTTGCAGCTTACCTTACCTTTTTCTTTGCTGTTTTCTTTGATCTGCAGTCCATAGGTGATAGTTTGATTCTGTTGGGCATATTAGAATGCTGCCCTTTTCCCTCTTATGAACAGTTCTCATACATTCAGTACATCTTCTTATCTTAAAAGCTGTGGCATAATATTGTGCAATTTTAAGATGACAGATTTCTTTGTAGACTATAGTTTTGTCAAAAATCCTTGAAGGTTGAATACATTTGAATATTAGTTATATAAGTTATTAGTAGAACTGATCTAGAACTGATCTTTTTAGCCACTTCTAAGTTGGTTAGACTTTAGTGTTTGACTATCTATTTATGCTTTCCATATACTTACTGATTTTCATTTATCGAGTATAACATTTCAAATTAAGATTCTACAACAAAGATCTTCATAAAAGAAAGCTTCATTTGTTCTCTTTGCAAAGCAATGACTTTGTTTTTTATATATTAAAAGGTAGTATCACTTAACTGAATGGAATATCTTTAAAGCTGGGATCTATACATATAAGAAAGCATCAAATAAAAACAAACATTGATTACCTGGCTATGGAATTTGGAACAACCATTTGAATAGTTTTCTAAGCTACTTACAGTTAACAAAAATAATATTTTTAGTTTAGTAATTTAAAAACATGGAAATGGAATAGGTGGGTACAGAGATAAATGAATGCAATTATATTAGTAGTACGTAAATGTTATCTTCATTACCTTAACATGGGAAAACCCTTAGTGGTACAATGTAAACATAAACAAAAATCATAACGTTACTGAGAGTATAGATGAGGCTAGTAACTATAAAACAAGCTGGAGAGAAATTAAACTTTTCTTTTTATAATTACATTTATTTTATATCTAGTAGTAAATGAGTAACCAACCCAGAGATACATGATAGATGTCTTAGGCAGACACCAAACAAAGTTGTGACTTTTTTCACGTTTGCATACTAAATTTGATAAAGAATAATTCTGCAGGTGCTGATAGCTATATTTCAAGTGTGTGTTGTTCCCCTTATATTAATGCCATAATTTTTAACAATTCTTAGTTGGAAACTGACTGAGTCAACGTGCTGAGCAAATGAATAGTATGATTAAGAAGAAAAGAAAAAGTATGTTATAATTACAGCATTATCATCCCACTTCCTTACTGAATATCAATTGTAATATGTTGATCAAAGTTATTAAAAAGTTACGAACAGATTAACATCAGATTTTATACAGGGATTAATATGGGATTTGAAAGAAAATAGAAGGACCATAAAGCAGTTACAAACTATTAATGTTTTAATGCATATCATGTGTGATTTTATAGTAGGTTTCCCAAGCATGATGGAGTTTGACGTCAACAAGTAATTTAAATCAGCTATTAGACTATTCCCATATCAAACTTGGATGCATTTATCGTTTTAAACATTATTACTATGATTGGGAATTTGTGCCAAGATACCTATCCATGAATGAAAGGAAAAGGCACATTGACCCCTATTACAAAAAATCATCTGTGTTAATGCAGGGTTGTCATACTTTCCATCTCCTTATATGAGCTTTCTATTCAACTTATATATCTATTTTTCAGTGAGAAACTAAACAGAATGATAATAGTTGACCAAAAATGCCTTGATTCTTTATACAGGTGATACTGTTCTTTTGACCTAGTAGTGAGAAAAATAGTACAAACAGATCTTAACTCTTGCTAAAATTATATAAGTCTGAAGATAAATTATGTTAACTAACACATGTGGTATGTTATAACTTAAGAGATGATCCTACTGAACAGTTAATGCCAATAGTACAAAATTGTCCTAAGATCAAAACTAGAGTATGATGCCTGCATCCATTCAGCTAAGTTAAAGGATAAAATATATGAGCTGAAGTATGTCTTTCCTTGCTTTCATTAATGCATTTAAGATGATTTTGCTTTTAGTGTATCTCCTTTTTAGAATGTAGTTTATCTCCTTCTGAGAATTGTAAAACTATTTGGAATGATCTTTTTGATAGTTTCTTTAAAGAGGAGATGCCCCACTATATTATTAGTGATTTTGACAGCAACTATGAAGCAGGTTTTTTAGAAAGTATCCAATATTTAAGCAATAACCGATGAGGTGGTGTGCATATTGAAGATTTACCCATGGCTGGTGTGGTTTAATCATGATGATTAAATAAAGCCAACCGTGGGTAAATTTCAATATACCACAACCACGGAGTCAGTTATTGCTATTATACAATGACATTATTTAAGAAAAAAGATACTTTTCTTAAATAATGTCTTTCTATAATGGCACAGTACTGCCCTTCCATGGCTGGTGGTATCCTGCTGCCTTGTTTTGATGTACTGCACATGCGTATGGGACTTGCATTCCCATGCATACCCAGTACATCAATGCTTTGAAAAGGAAACAACAGAGAAAATATAGTCTCTGTTGCTCCGTTTTTGTTTTCCAGTTTCGGCTAGATTAGGGGTGGGAGAGAGAGAGAAAGAGAGAGAGACGAAATGGAGGAAATGCAAAGAAAATCAGGTATATTTGTTTAGCTTTAAATAAAGTAACTGATTTTCTTTGTATTTCCTCCATGCTGCCTCTCTGGTATGTCCGGAGTCTGGACTATAGATTTTTTTTATTTTTTTGTTAAAAAAATAAAAGTTATGGAATATACAAACAGAAAGATGTCCTGGTAACTAGACCTTTTTCTGTTGGTATATTCTGGGATTTACAAGGGGCATGCTGGTTGGGTTTGCCAATCAACGTGCTCGTTTTCAAATATTAATGGCCAGTCATTGTACAGCAAGAATTAAATGATAGCATATTTTTTGAATGTACAAGTACCTAATTCACTACACTTTCCATTTGTATAAATGTTTAAGATATTTTTTCTGTGTTATTTTGTTACTTAGTCATTATATAGTATCAAGATATCAGGATGTTTTGGCCCCTATTTCCACGACATCTGACAATTAAACCAGAGATGTTCTATAGCTTGATGCTATTTTAAGCATTTTTATCCCATTATTTGGTTTCTTATGTATGAAGGTATGAGTGTTATATGGGCTGAACTTGTATGTATACATACAACTGTTTTTATACATATATATATATATATATATATATATATATATATATATATATATATATATTTATACACACACACACACACACACACACACACACACACACACACACACACACACACACACACACACACACACACACATGCATATATGTATGTATCCCAAATTAGGAAACTATATGCCTTGCTTTGTTCAATATATGAGAAGCTTGGCAGTGGCTGCTTTGTTTTTTATTACAAATAAGAGATCATTGCCCTTGGTTTGTCAGAAAATGTTTTTGACTTCTGTGAGTATTTTGTGTCCTGTAAGAAAGAAATATCTGGATGAATTGTGGACAGTCAGGACTGAACAAACTTTTTAGAAATATTGAAATGTTTGTTTGTAAATTAGGTCTCCATGCACAATGTTTATACTTAGCTTAAAATATTATCTGAAATACATTGCTCACTGTTTAGTCTTTATTTATTTGGTTATAAAGGAAATGTTTCTTACTGCGCTTGTGGATTAAGCCCAGTAAATTTTTAATGCTGATGGTTGTCATGTTATTAGATTTCTCAAATGTGGTGGACAACAATTCTACTATTACTGGTAGCACAGTGTTAAAAAAATGAAATGTTATCTAAATATTATGCTGTCCCGGTCCCCTTCAATAATACACATCACACCAAATGACATTTGATGATCTTTATTAAATTTCATAATATAGCTTTAATCACCAACTTTAGTATTTACAACTAGTCATGATATAATTGATTCTAAATACAGCATAACATCATTGTAATGTTAATCAGGGCAGCGTACCTACTCACACTTCCCCAGTAAGCAGCGTCCATACCTCTACTCACTTACTTTACTTATGAAGCAGCATCCCATCTCACTTCATACACCATTTATTGTAATGTTAATCAGGGCAGCGTACCTACTCACCCTGCCTAACAAGCAGGGTCCATACCTCTGCTCGCTTACTTCACTTATGAAGCAGCGTCCCAACTCACTTCATACACCATCCATTGAATTTACCTTCCACCAAATAGGCACCATCCTTACCTCAGCTTGTTTATCTATTCAGCAAGCTTCCTCCAACTACTCATTTCCTTTCCCCAGATCCTTGAAATGAACATCCAGACATCAGAGGAGGAGCAGAAGAGAGCAAGCCTATCCCTCTTCTCCACCTACTCCCACTGATAAATAACCCTACTCCCCACCAACGAAAAGAGGGAGGGTGGGTGAGTAGCAAGTTCACGCCAAATGTGATTGCTTGACCCAACTACACTAGGCTAAACCTCTTAAGCCCCTCCCTATCATCTCATTTCCTCCGAACAATTCCTGCCTCCACTTAACCCTTTCACCTCCCCAACCCACTTAACTCCCGCTAATGTTAACCTAAACGCCCCCCCCCACATGAAGATGTTCCGGGACAACTTAGTTTGTTACCAAACTTCATTTGTCCCGGTCCCCTTCAATAATACACATCACACCAAATGACATTTGACAACCTTTATTAAATTTCATAACATAGCTTTGATCACCAACTTTATTAATTACAACTATTCATGATATAATTGAATCTAAATACAGCATAACATCCTTGTAATGTTAATCAGGGCAGTGTACCTACTCACTCTGCCCCAGTAAGCAGCGTCCATACCTCTACTCACTTACTTTACTTATGAAGCAACGTCCCATCTCACTTCATACACCATTCATTGTAATGTTAATCAGGGCAGTGTACCTACTCACCCTTCCCAACAAGCAGGGTCCATACCTCTGCTTGCTTACTTCACTTATGAAGCAGCGTCCCAACTCACTTCATACACCATCCATTGAATTTACCTTCCACCAAATAGGCACCATCCTTACCTCTGCTTGCTTATCTATTCAGCAAGCTTCCTCCAACTACTCATTTCCGTTTCCCAGATCCTTGAAATAAATATCCAGTCATCAGAGGGGGAACAGAAGAGGGCAAGCCTATACCTCTTCTCCACCAACCAGCCTGACTAGGCTGTTCCTCCTCCCTTCTACCAAAATTGTTCAATCCACTTCCCATAAAGGGAAGGGACAAGCCAAACATCATTTGGTGTACCCATAATCTGTAAAGCACTTTAGAATCCCATCATAAACCCCTTTGCCATGCCATCACTGAAACACACCCTAATGAAACTAAATAAGTAGGATTACCATGACCCTGTTGTAACACCAGAACATCCACACCAAAACAAAACATACCCTTTTGGCCCGCTGCCTTCAAAGCTGATATCATGGCTCAACCTGAATGTATTCACAGCATATAACCACAAAAAAAACACAAACTATAACCCCTTGAACTCAAGACGGCACCCAGTCAAACAACCAGAAGCAAATCTCACACCCAAGACCCTGTTAACAGTAGCATATTACCTTAACCCACCCACTACTATATGTGCAACAACTCCATTAACATAGGGAACAGTCTAACTCCAACTTTAATGTCCTACCTTAGCTGCCAGAAAACCAGCACCCCTTGTCCTACAGCTGCCTTATCCTGCAACCAAGCTTCCTTTAAACCTTCTAACTCCCCTGTAACAACACACCCAGTTTCTAAAACCACCCAGTACAGCCACCTACCTACCATGCTTCCTAAACCCTATCTACAAATTCACCCAAATCCAAAGTGAAATGATCCTTGTGCTATTCTGTAAAACCTTAACCTGGTATGCAACATTAACACTAGCTACTCAAGGGACAGATTTTGTCACTCCCAAAGATACCACACATTAGGAACAAACTACAGTATCCTGTACAACACCTCATTGGCCCTTCCCCCACATACGGTTCAACAATTGGATGAGTGAATACAAGCCCCCCAAGGTTCCAAGAAAGCAAGGATTGAACTTCACTGGCTTGCAAGAGCCATGAGGCTGTAGTCTAATAAGTTCCTGTGCTCCTATGAATATTGTGACTCTGCTCATACTGTGGGATGACCACACTCCCCATAAACTGTCCCCGACAGTCCCTTGGCCCCCCATACCTACCTCTTCCTTACCCCCTATACCAACACAATAATCAGATCCCACTAATTAAACAGAGGTCTAACATGCATTACTAAGGTGATTACTCAGACCCTCCTTAGGCCCCATTCCAGTAACAAGAACATCCATCCTATTAAAACATCACCTTTCAATCCACTGCATGATGCCTTGTGCACTTTAGCAATTTCCGTCATTAACTGTTGCCCACGTGTGCTCCACATGTGTAACCTCCTTGCTCACCACCACTTCCATCATCTGCGAATTCACTGTGTATCTCCACAAATGGTATTCAGCACTCCACCATCTACAAAGAAAAGGAGAAAAGTAAACCCTCTAATATGTAAAGAGAAGGCTACACCTTATACCCACCTATTCTAAATTACAGCCACCGCGTTCCAAGACCCCATCTGCAAGAAAGAAAAAGATATGTAAATACATAACACACATTCCAAAACATCTTCAAAGACAACCTATCGTGCCAACCCAGAAAGAAATGTACCACTGCCACTCACATCTATGACAAAGCAGCCAAAAGTGACGCTATGCTTCCAATGACCTTATCAAATACCCAAGATAAATTGAACTACTAGTGCAGTATGTTAAAACTAAACCCTACACATGATGGGACCAATCAATATCCATAACCAGGTAACCTTGCTGTTCCAGACCACCTCCATTAACCCCTGTATAAGCCAAGCTAAATTATATTGTAACGCCATCTACCTAGCTCTTAACCTTCCATCTCCAAATGAGGCACACTAACCAACATAGGTATGAACAGCTAGGAGCCACTTATTTAGCTATTTTTTGTTTTATAATTTAGATACTCATTCCCCCGTTCATGCTGGCTACCTGGATGTGCCACCAGGCACCACCCTGTGAAAACATTCACTTTATGCCCCTCAACAACAACATTGATACAAATGAAATGTTGGACCCACTCCAATCCTATGTGTACACTCCTAGACACCTACCTTCCTCACAGGGATCTGACTGAAGAGATGGAAAACCCAACCTATGCACACTGAATCAAAGCTTACATTTGCTTTTTTTTTGTTGTTGTTTCTTTTATATAACTTGTTCTGCAGCCCCAGTGCCTTCAGCCCCCCCCCCCCCCAAAAAAAAAAAAGCCCATCTGTCTGACTGGAAAATATATAGATTTTATTATTTGTAGCCTTAAAATATTATTTGCCTTTTTTTTTTGTAGCTAATAAGATTTTCAGCACATTCAATATCATTCAAATAAGGTGGTATAACTTAATGTCTGTCAAGGACAAGTCAGCATCAGAATGTACTAATATACTAATTTATATATTATGAAATATCCTGAAATGTTTCTAAATTATTTAAATGCTAGAGCTATCAGTGATACCATGGACTGAAGGATTGAATGATTGAATTCTTAACTGATTTTATTTTGTTGACTGGAAATGTCAAACTGAACAAATCCATTTATTTACAGTAGTGACCTAGGGAGAAATGGTCCAGTTTAACAAAAGCTATATTGGACCCAACTGACATAAAATTGCATCCATAGCATGAAGTAGACAAATGAATGACAGCCTTGTGTCAAATCATCCACTAAATGTGCCCACATCCAACTCTCAGTATGCCTGTGTAACATAGTACAGGACTGACAATCAAGATTGACACCAACGTGGAGAGCTTGGACATCCAGCATCCAAATGTGTGCCAGTCCATAGAAAATACAATTTGAAGGTGCACCCTTGGCTCAGTTGTGCAAAAGAACAAGAAAATGTTCCTACTCATCACAGCAATACCTCCACTGCTATACACCTTGACAAAGTCAACCATTCACTTTCCGATACATCTGCCAAAGCTTCCAACAAAATATGAATTCCACTTCAAAGGAACTGTCCGATTCATCACTGTTGAACAAGACAAGCATGTCCGTTTCCATGCCGAATCATCACTGCAGAAGGCGGAAGGGGAAGAAAACAGGCTCTGATGCAATTGCAAGTCAAACATCCGTGAAGCTTGACACAACCTCCCAACCATACTGTTCTTGCCACCACCAATGATCAGCTATACCAGACCAATGATTTGCCTACTAACAAGCAGACTTCTCAGCACTCCACCTGAATGGTGCCACACACTGATCCCAGAGCGGGGTGCACGAGGAAAGCCAAATGCCATCGCCATGCCTGCCCAGCATTCAAACCCCATGCATCTGATACATGTGGAAAAAAAACATCTGGTTCTTGCTAGATTCCCCCCCCCTTTTTTTAAATGGGCTACCCTTCCAAGCCCCTGGTTCCCTGCCATTCACTCCACCCCTCCACTCAAATGGGTTTGCATTCAAAGCAACCATCAAATCCCCAACTCACATTTCCAACACCCATCTCACACTAGGCAGTTCTCCTGTGCAACCCAAACAATCTGTGCATCCAAAAGCCGATGACCATGATCCCCAGACACACATTGCCACTGCGCATGCGTGGCAACCACAGTGAGACCGACCCACCCAAAGCCCGGGAAAATCATCCACGGCATCAGAAAATCAAAACGAGGAATCACAGGCCCAGAAGTCCAAATTCAAAGTGCCTGCTATGTCAATGGAGATGCACCAAATGCACAAACCCCCAAGCCATAGTGTCAGTGCATGGAGGCCGCCCATTTTTTTTTTCTCTTCCACCATCTCCTAACATTGAAAACACTGTCCTGGCCAAAACACCACCACAGCAAAACACAACCCCACCCACCCGGAACACCACCGCACAAGACCAGGCATGAATCACAGCATCTGAAATGCACCACCACACCAACAAAGTGTAACATGCAAATGCAGATTTCCTTCCTTTTTTTTGTTTCCCATCCATAGAAAAATGGCAGCATCCGACCATGCCCAGCCCAGAAGAAACGGTCAACCCTCAACGGCCACAACTGCACATGCATCACAAAATTGGCCAACACAAGCCCACCAACACATCCCATCCACCACATCCAGCACTCAACAACAAGGCACAAGCCCCCCCCCTGACCTGGAGAATGACCAGAATAGTCCACGATGGTCTCACAAAAACCATGGCATCCTTCCCCTTTCCTGCAAGTGATCAAAGTGCAGCATGTGACCAAACTACTCAACACACAATCCACAGCCATGCACAGAAATATTCTGTGCCGCAGCTCTGTGAGCACATGCGAAACAGCAGTCCAAACACTACAGAATCAGCATCCGAGCTGGCAAAATAGACCTAAACTACACAAAGCAGATGCCATGCAGGTCCCGCTGAACCTGCGAACAAAGCACATCAAAAGAAAACAGTGCATCCTCAGAGGCCTCTCACCAACCAACCCACTGCTGCCACCAACACAGAATAAATGCATTTCCTGGCAGAACACCCCAAACGCAGCAGGACAAGCAACCTCCCTGGCTGCCGAGCAAGCCATCAGCAAACCCGCGAACACCACTGTGCACCCAATCCCCACCAACTCCTCAATCTGACACCACCAATGAACGAACACCAACTCCATTTTTTTTTCTTTTTTATAGCAGCAATATTGTCAATTCTAAATGGATGTTTAGACTGAGAATTGTCCATGCCCTTCATGAGTGTGACTTACGAAAGCATAAGTCCTATTGCATTTGTATCCACTTCTAACATTTGCTGAAACAGACTGTTCATATTAAAATTAATCACTGTGGTATCTTCTTTTGCATTTCTACTGGTTTTTGCCATTTATTTGCCCCTTTAAATATATTTTCATAATGGACCTGTGATTTGCTAATCTACCAACTTACCTCTCAATTTCAAAGGCCTAGCTCCCAGACTACCCAGGTCATCATGGGCGTACCTTGCCTTAGCAAGTTCACGCCAAATGTGATTGTTTGACCCAACTACCTAGCCTAAACCTCTTAAGCCCTTCTCCATCATTATCTCATTTCTTCCCAACCATCCCTGCCTCCACTTAACCCTTTCACCTCCCCAACCCACTTAAATCCCCCTAATATTAACCTACCCCCCCCATGAAGATGTCCCGGGACAACTTAGTGTGATGCAAACTTCATTTGTATATTTGCAGGACAATTATCAGGGTGTTAAAAAGTCATACTGTGCTTGGTTCAATGGGTAATGAAGGACTCCATTCATTATTTTAGAAGACTAGTCTTTTTCCCTTTTTTATTTGTAGTAACAGTGGATTCTTCACTGAGATTGTGCCATCAAATAGCTATGATGTTTGATAAAATGAAATTGGCTAAGGGCAGTTTATTGTTTA